>NW_016690199.1:2460864-2633973 GCF_001604755.1 Lepidothrix coronata | reverse complement strand
GTTTCTTTTAAATATTTCCCTCTGCTTGCTGATAGAAACAAGAGGAGAGCTATTCCCTGGGGACAGCCTGCCCATCTGGAGTATTTTAGGGTCTGCTTTTCATCCTCTTCCCTGGCACTTGCTTCTTGCCGGGCTGGGCTGCACGTTCACAGGTATATGACAGTGCAACAAGCTGGCATTCACCAGGCATCTGGGATGAAGGCTGTCTTTAAAAAGGCAGGTAGGGGCCTGTGCCATAGGAAAAATGACCAGGTTTTCTAATCACTCATTTGGAGTTATCTGGACACATGGCTACCTTTCATCACTTATGCTGACGCCAAAAAAGGGATTATAAAGCCAACATGCCTGTTGAAATGTCTGTGTGTACTAAGCTGTCATGGACTTGTTTTGGGTCAAAATAACATGTGTACTTGATTTCTTTGTTTTTCATTTTCCTTTTTTTTTTTTTTTTACTGTCTTGATTTTCTTGTGAGAATGTGAATAAAGAAGACACAACTTATTCACAGAAAATATAAGTAATATTACCATTAAGCAACACTGCTTCTTGAAAGCCATGCATAACCCAAAGCATATTGTAATGGTAGAAATAAATACAAATATCTAGGTCATTTTTTTCTTAACTAAACACTTCAGGAAATGGGTTTGAGCAGCCTGGTCTAGTGGAATGTGTCCCTGCCCATGGCAGAGGAGCTGGAACTAGATGATCCTTAAGGTCTTTGCCAACCCAAACCATTCTATGTTTCTATAAAATCATAGAATCCTTATCCCAACTATCTGTACCACAAACATAAAACCAGAACAGTAGCCATACCAGGTCCATCTAGCCTGGCATCTAGTTTTGAACTGTAATCATAAGCAGATGTCTTGGGAAGAGTAAGGAACAAGCAAATCTCTAAAACACATTCCCCTTCCAGCATCCAGCTGTTCTCAGGTCAGGGACTCCCCGAGCAAGGTGTGGTTTGTCTGTTTGGTAATCTCAGTGCATTTCTATACTGTGAACTTGTCCAGTCACTGGCTGAACCTTTATAAACTTGTATCACCCACAACATCCTTTGGCAAACAATTCCATAGATCTACTATCTATTACATGCAAAACGACCGCTTCTTGTTTTGAACCCAGTTCATGTACAGCAAAAGACAATTGACAATCCATCCCTATCCAACTTTTCTGGGATGATATTAAGTAATGATGCAAATTAGCACCAATGGCATTATTCAAATTTGGCTTTACATCATTCATGGAGCTATGCTGACATATTCCAGGCTGGCAAATGCTCATCTTCTGCATAACTTGCTTGGAAAAGGCACAACCCCCTAACAGCTAATAAAAGAATGCATTCAGAAGATTTTCTGGCCTATACAAATGACTCTGACCAATGTGTCCAAGCCGTAGGGCCTGGTTTTCCATTGCATGGCAGTAATGGTGCAACACTTGGAGAAACTGTGTGTAAATCACTATGGGTTGGGAAGGAAGCAATTTTGATTAAAATCCCATGGGAAAAAAAGGAGTGTAATCCAGCACTGGACAATGTAGTTTTCAGAAGTATGCTTCTAGAGACAGAAAAGAAAGAATATACTAATTTTAAAAATATTATTGTTCTAGGATGTAACTTTAGTCCTTCCAGGTTTTCCTGGTGGCAGTGAGTGATAGGGCTCTGTTTTGCTCCCCAGTGAATGAGTGGTGTGCACCACCCCCAACATCTTTGGCTTTTCATTTATCATTGTGCAGCATTTTGTCCCCATTCTTGTGTGTTTTCCTCCTCTCCTGCCATTTGTGTCATTCCAATTGAGGCATTATTAGCTGGGATGCCAATTAGCAGCAGCAAAGAGATCTGAGAAGGGAGTCAGGATCTCCGGTGACTCCAAGGGGAGACCTGCAAAGAATTGCAAGGAGGATGCCAAGCCAGCTGGGGCTGGGAGAGTCACTGTGGCAAGGAAGGAACAAGAAAGGGAGGAGAAACAGAGGGAGCTTGCCACCTTTCCCTGCAGGACTCATGCAAAGTACTGATAATGTGTGTTTTATTCATTCCTCGCTTTGTTCTCTAACCATCTCTTGAGAGATGTTTCAAAGAACTGGTGAGGAATAGACTAAAAGTCTCCTTTTAGATTGAGGAATGCAGGCTCCACCCTTGCTCCCAGCTCCATCCTTTTTGTGCTGCTGCAGCTGGGGAGTCTCCCTTGAGGCTCTAACTTAAACCTGGGGTTGGTGCTAAGCCAAATGGTCCAAGGATCAGGAGGGAGCCATTTTCTTCCCCGAGCTCAGGGCCTTTCATTACCGTCAGTGTATGGAGCTGGGGAGTCAAAAATCCCTTGGAAAAGAAGAGGACTCCATTCCATGTGCTGTAGGGTATCTGTAAGGATGTAGGGGTGATGGGAAGTAACCAGATGAATGTCATCTCCTCGTGTGATGCTGCCGTGCAGAATGTCCTGAACACGCACAAGGGGAGCCATGACCTGGATTTATTTCTCTGCACAACAGCACGGGGCAACCGCAGGAACGCTCTGTCCTGTTTTCAAGTCCACACTTCAAAAAAAAGATGTTGACAGGTTGGAAAGGCATCAGGGAAAGGCACACGAGCAGTCTGAGATCTGGAAAACTTTATGGTAGGAGACTGAGAAGTCGGTGGAATTTGTCTGTTTGAAGGAAGGCTGAGGGGTGACTTGTTTGTGGTCTACAAGTATGAGCATGGGGAAAATACAACAGATGTTCCAAGCAGAAAATAAACCCATAATAAAATCTAGTGGTTGGTTGTTGATGCTAGATACATCCAGAAGAGAAGGCAAGTAAAAAAAATTGAAGGTAATTAACCACTACTTACTAGAGTAAAGTTGGATTCTCAGTTTCTCCTCCAAATCAAGGGTGAATGGCTTCCTGAAATCTCCTCTGCAACATCTGATGATGGAGAAGAGCTCATGGGAGATGATTTTATATCAAGGTTACACAGCAGGTCAGATGACCATCATGAAAGCTCCCATGGCAAAACTGAATGTACAGCAGAGTTGATCTTCCATTCCAAGCCCCTCTAGTCCTTACTCTGACAACCCCTGTGTGACCCTCGTGCACTGGGAAATCCATACAGTCCATATTCACAGTCTGTTTATATACCCCAGAGAGATGAATGGGAGAAATGTTTCCATACTAGGTAATCAGAATTAAATCTCACTGAGATTACAGTATTCAACATCAGTGACTCTGAAACTGAGATAAAGAACAAAAATAAGTAAAAGAAATAGCCTCCTTTTTCTTTCACACAATAGATCTGCTATCAACAGTAGCCAATCTGCTAGCAATTATGTTAAAATGCATTGCTATTTTCAGAAAATCTGTCATTTTGGTTATAGTGGGTACCCTCATCTAAAACCAGTGCGATCTGGCCTAGTGGGAGAGGTGAGTGTTAGAAGAATGTCATGTCTGGTTACTTGAGCTCTGAGGAGATCTGCTGTGCTACCTGGAGGCTTTGGCTCCGTTTGGATTCATAACTCCTCAAGTCTAAATTTTATTTATTTTATTTTATTTTTATTTTGTTAATACTTACTGTTTGTGAGTTATCTGAGAAGAGGGAAACTCTTTTCGGATATTTGACTTAAAATGGTTTCCGGGTGAGCGCTCACACATCCATTCTGCAGTGACCTCTGCTGGCAAGGGCAGGACGCGTGATCTCCCTCCCACACCGCTGCGTTCGGGGCATCTGCGAGCAGGTTTTATTAGCACCTTTGTCTGAAGGCGTAGCATTACACTCGGTGTCAGTGCAGGGCAACACAGTTAAGGTTATGGAGCTGTCATACAAATGCAAAAAAATGCCACGGGGCATATGAAGGTGGTAGTTTAACAGAGATAGCCAAATCTGATTAATAGCAATGATAGGGGAGTGTCAACATACGCCAGTCTCGATGATTAAAAAAGAAAGTAGCTGGAAATTAGCAATTGTTATAGGTAGCTTAAGGATATTGTTATTTTTTTTTTCACCTTTTGAAACACCCCTGCGGGCATGTGTCTGCCAGTGAAATCACTGAGATATTTCTCCAGTGTGTAAGGAGTTGCTGTCATGAAGCAACTCATCAAAGACGCCCCTTGCTCTTCTGGAGGGACCTGTGCTTTTAATGGCAGAGAGTCTCTGTTGCTGTAAATCAGATTAGTGCAATTTACTGCACTACTTACTTATCCTGACAGAGAATCTGGCTCCAAACCTTTACATTACAGTTGTCCAAGAGCACCTACAAACACTGGGTTAGTTCTTGGCCCTTGGACAAATCCCCGGTGTTCACTGTTGCAACTTGCCTTTTTATATCTGATTCTTTATTTTTATGTAACTTGTTTTTCTTTCTGTGATCACCATTTTTTTGCCGTTTCATAAATGCTTTATATGCCCCCTGTAATCAATACAGCCATATTTCCATGCAGAATGCAGAGAGGAGCAGTGTTTCTAGGTAATGTCCTCAACTTGAATGCAGGTGGATATGTTGAAGACTCGGCTGCCTGCCTGTCCTGAGCTCTCCCTCCTTACCGTCACTGTCTAAATATGCATGGCTAGTTCTAACTGTGAGCAGGAACTCGGAGCCAGAGCACGAACAGAGCCAAGAGAGCAAAATTAGCTTACAAATTAACATGCAATGTGTAACCCGAGTTTTGGCTACATGTTGCTGCTCTCTGACAGCAGCCAGAGACTGGTGTCTGTGGAAGGGGATAATAGCAGGGCAGCAGATAGCTGATAGTCTCCAGCCTGCTCTGCCAACCACCAGTGACTAATCTGACCCAGGAGTGGTAATGTATAAGGTGGTGATGAAAAATTACCCACTTCCCAACACTTATTTCTATATTACACGTAACAGTCCTCAGCTTTTGGAGACATCCTGATCTAGAAGCAGGAGGCTACAAGAGCCCATCTTCAGAGGGCTTCCCCTCCTTAGGCCAGTTTGTCCCCATCTCCTTGAGGTTGCTGCAGCAAATGGAGGTGGAATACATTCTCTTCCCTGCAGCGAACGAAGCTCCTGCCTAATTGCATTCTGCAAGGAAACTGTCCAGGGCCAACTGCTGGAATGCAAAGTAAAAGGAGTGGGAGGCCATAGAACTATCATGGCCAGGATGGTGGAAAGCACCAGCAGACAGCTTGATTCATGTCTGCTGGAATTCTTCTCATGGTGAAGCCCTTCAGGAAAATTCAGTTTTATCCCTCGGTGGCCCAATGTCCTGCCACCTCCAAACTGCTCCATGAGGGCTGCCAGAAAAAAGTGGCACATCAGAGCCTGAGCACCACGATTGCTCCCATGACCCCCTCTAGACAATTCCTTGGACATTCTGGTCAAGGCCAAACCCCTGTAACCCTGTACTGGGAAAAGGCTATCAGCCCAGCAGCCTTGCCGCCTTCTCCCCCTCCTGGGTGACTCCCACCATGTTATCTGTATCACTGACTGTCCTGGCTAGTTAATGTGGCTCTCCAGGGGCTCAGAGAAGACTCACAACTCTTCAGGTCTCTTCCTGTGAACTCCTGGGATTTGATGAACTTTGTTGCAGTCAAGGTGCAGGGGAATCCCATAAATCTTCTCCTGCCCTACTGTATGTTGTTTAGTGCATCTTATCACATTTGACATCTCTAGTTATAATAATCACTTTTAAAAATGTACTTCTGCAATGTCAGTAATTAATCAAATGCCTTTGTTTCATTAGCCATAATATCTTTGTTTCATGTTCTTAGGTGTTCCTCTTTATAAAAGTCTAATGATGAGTGTCTCCTCCTTAGCACTCAGTCACTCCAGGTGCCTTAACATCACTGATAAGGTGTTTAATGGAAAGACTATGAAAATTTCTTTTCTTGTATCAGACTGGGATCTAAATGGGTTGGGATCAGCATCAGGTCTGCTTTGCAGCTGCAAATATTGGCTCTGCTCTTTGAGCCCTGTAGCTCATGACTGACTCTGGAGAGCTATTATCCTGTGCTCAGGCTCCACACCCTGTGCAGTGCAGAGCTTCCTCTGCAGCTCCCACCCCAACCCCTGCCTGTGGCCCACTCCTCCCCCCCCCCCATAAAGTCTCATGTTGGTTCAAAAGGATCAGCCCCTAGAGGTAAGGAAAACTCCTGACACACTGTAAAGGAAAATGTTATGAGTGAACAGTCAGCGTGGATTTTGGTGGAAGTGGAAGAAAAAGAAAAGAATGTCCAAACACAACATTGTATCTGTATTAATTAGAGTAACAAAGGTGACCATACATCTGCAATGCAAGTCATTGCATATGTCCCCCACTGAGAGCTGGTGTGTTGGGACTGTCACAGCAATGTGCACTGAAGCAGTGCAGACCAAGCTGACTGGTGAAGCCTGGTTATTCAGTATCTCTAACTTCATAACTTGAGCCACCAAGGCCATTACTGTACACTTCAGAGTCATGCTGTAAAACAGGGACTTTCTTTTCTTCTCCTTTTCTTTTTTCTCTGTGATAATTCATTTTTTACTTTCCAAACCAAGGAAAATAAATTAATTCTGGCATACTTCTGGGAGTAAAATAATTGTATAAAGTCATTGGCAAACAATCTCTGCCCAAACACGCATGCAGAAAGCAAGTTCTCACAATTATGGTTAATGCAAAATAAAGTCAGATTATAGAGGCCTCCAGCATGATTTCTAGCACGATAACGATGAGAAGGGAAGATTAGGCTTATCACAGACAAAGCTTGTGTGATGAGATTTTTAGTAACTCAAAAAGAGCCGCACTGCTACAACGCAGCTAAACTGCGGATCTGCAGCACGGTGTTCACAAACGCCGCAGCTTTGCAAAGCGAGGCAAAGGAGAGCTTTTCTGCGCTGTTTTACACCCTGATACTGCAAAATGCTGAAGTGCAGGCATCATCTCCGGCACGTGGAGCAGCTCTGTGGGCTTGGCTGGGAAGCACTGTGTGCCTTGAGGTGCACAGGTGCTGCTCATTACCTGGGTGCTCAAGTGGTTTGGTTTTCTGGTTTTTCTTTTTTTTTTTTTCTTTCTTTTTTATTTCATTTTGGAGTGAGGCCTTATCTGAACCTCCTGCAGCTCTGTGTATCTGCCATGGGAAGGCTGGGAATTCTCAGAGAAGAGCCTGGTAGGAGCCTGGAGCAACACTTGCCCCCTCTTTTGTTTAGTGAGGAACTCCAGTGCAAAACCCAGAGCTGCTCCACCCTGGTAGAATATGAAGTTGTCAGAAACTGTTTAAGTGCTGGGCATGGCGTGGACTCAAAATCCCTTACATGTCCATATTCCCACTCTGTATGGCACTGGTTTGAGATTGGGCCTATCTCAAAAGAAATGAGTTTCCTACACCTCAATGAGGTCCTGCTAGATTGACGTAGCCAGTGCCAGTCTGGTTGTGGCAGGCCCAGGGCCTGTTTTAGCTCTTGTCCTTGTCATTGCTTTTCTTTTTCAGCTCCACCAGGACCCTTGACCTCATAGTACCAAGTTTCTCAGCTCTGATCATTGTGTCCAAAAATTTATGCCCCGTTGCTCTGATCCCAGTGAGGGTCTGTCCCTGCTGGCAGAGACAATTCTGTCTTCTGGATAACCCGAATAACACAGGCCAGCAGGGCATGAAGAAATACAGCCTCTGAGCAGCCATCATGTGAATTAGCCCAGCTGGAGAGGAGCCAGGCTGCAGGAACAGCAGTGCTGAGTCAGGCTGAGGGGTCACCTAGACCATATCCTGTCTCTGACCAGCCCATAGCGGATGCTCAGCAACAGGAGCACAGGAGCAGGGCAAGTACAGCAATATTTCCTCCACTTCATCCTTCCAGCTTCTGGCAATCTGGAGTTTAGGGACTTCCTGAGCTAGGGCAGTATCTTCATCTCTGCAGTCTAGGAGCCTTTGATGGACTTTTCTTTCAAGAATCTTCTAATTGCTTTTTGAACTCATTTATACTTTTGGCCTCCGTGACATCCTGCGGGTGTCACAATGTGCTTATGCATTGGGTGTGTTTGCTTTAAACCTGACACTTAATCACATAAAGTTTCCCCAGTTCTCACACTATGAGAGACACATTTTTATCACATTCTCCAGGCCATTTCTGATTTCACATACCTCTCTCTCTGCTGTCCCAGTGGTCTCTTTTTCAGCTGAGCAGTCCCAGCCCATATGATGCTTCTTTATTTTGGAGGCTTTCTGTAGCTTTGATCATCCCTGTCGATCTTCTGTGAACCTTTCTGGTCCTGCTCTGTTTTTCTGAGGCATAGCTAGCAGTCCTGCCTGCAGGAGCACACACCATAAATGTACACAGCAACACAGGGATGAGAACAGGTGTCTTTCTTTTCTGATGTTCATGCTGATGTTCATTTTTCTTTCTGAGTGCTGCTGGACCCTGAGTTATGTACTTACCAGCACTATCCACACTGATTGCAGGATGTCTTTCCTGAGTGGAAATAACTAATGTAATGTCCATTACTGTGTAGCCATTGTTAGGGTGAGCATTTTTCTCTGTAAGCATGAGTTTGCATTTGTTATCATGAAATTTTTATTTTCTATTTCATTTGCTAATGTGAGATTGCAGTCACTGGTAAAGTGGGATTTCCTGTGACTCTTCACAACCAGCACTAGTTGTTCTACTGTTTTAAGTCAGCCTTAACTTTTTAGTAACTGGACAAGATCAAAACAGGGCTAATGCTTAGAGTCTCATCCCTGAGAGTAGTACTGGATACAAGCCATCAGGCTTTAGGTTTTGTGCCTGTACGATGCTCTTTGCTGGAACAAAGGTGTGTTGGACATCTCAAAAGGAGAGATGACACCAACAGACTCCCTCATTTCTTGAATTACAAACACCAGTTCTTGCCTCATCGTACTACAGAGTTAAGATGCCTGATTAGTGAGCTGAGTGTAATGCACACGCTTCGGGGCTATTCCAGGCACTGGAGTTAGTTCAGGCTGTGGGGTACAGCAATGAGCCTGGAGCTAGGCAGGCTGCAGATTGGATTCCAGGTTGAAATTAAACTATTGATTTTCTTTATGAAGCTTTAAATATCCCAGGACAGTTACATTTTGAGGACATAACTCTTCTGAAGCTGGTCTTTTGCAGTGGCAAAAAATGTGCAGGTGTGACCTTGAATCCCACAGGTTACTTGTCGATTCTGCCTCATCCCATAAGCCGGGGTCTTATTTCCCCCATACGGTTTGACTCTGTAAACCATAAGGGTGCTGTGGAGGAGCTATTGATTGACTGCTACATTGTGAAGTAGGGACACAGTGAGACTGGGGATGGTTTTTGAGGTTTACATTTGATTATGATTGGCCATTGCAGGGTGGGAAGAAGTCAGCTTTCCTTGTGACAGATGCTGGGGAGGCAGAGCCAGGATAGGTCGTTTCCGATGGGAGCTCCTGCTTTGAAATAAATAAGGGGAAAGTGAGAGTGAAAGACACATTGTATAAGATGTACAACTGGCAAGATGCCAGCATAAATATTCATTGGGTATGTTAATTAGCAACTATTGCTGTTACTCATTAACTAATTTATTCAACAAATAGCATTCAGGCCACTCTAGAACAGTGCATACTGTTACTGCTAAAAGGGGTATCAGTTTCCCTGGCTGTCACCTGGAGACATTGATACTCCCCCATCTTTGCAAGTACTTTGATGTGTGGAGATGAAAACTGCTGCAGGGGGCCAATGGAGCACAGTGTGTTGCTTGTAGAGTAGGAGAAGCCCAGGCCTATTCCCAACAACTTGCATAAGAGATTTAACTCATTAGTTCAACCTCAATTGGAGCAGAATGGCAGGTCCATGACAAGACTTTGCTGTTTGGACAGCAGCAATAGCGTGTAGGTTGAAGAAAATCTGCAAAGAGATGGGTGGGCTCCTCTGGGAATTGACTTTTTTTTTAAAAAAAAGAGGAATCAAAGGTGCCATAAAGAGTCAGCTTTGGATGTTTTCCTACCTGTCAAAACTACAGCTGGCAGCAAAGAGTTGCAGAAGAGGCTGGCATTACTGAGTGACCGGATGATAAAGCAGAAAATGGAATTCAGTGTTGAAAAGTGCAAAGTAATGCACTTCGGAGAAAAACAGTCTGAATATTACATAGGTAATGAGGGCTTCTAATATACCAATTACCAATCAGGAAAGGAAAACTGGGGTCACTGGGGACAGTACTATGAAACTATCACACCACCAGTGAGTGCTCAGTAGCGATCAAAAAGGCAAATGGGATGTTAGTAATTATTCGAAAGACAATACAGGGAAAAAAAAAGATAACATTATTAAGCCATTACTTCAATCCAAGTACATTCAAATGGTCTGGTCACCCCATCTCAAAAGCACATAGCAGAACTACAGTAGACCTGTAACTGTGACAGAATACAGTGTGATATTTATGGAGGAATAACTTCTATGGAAAGACTGAACAAGTAGAATGGAATCTACCTTATGAGGGAAAAAGTGATGATGAAAGGCAACATCTGAGAAAAAAATGTTTTACATCCCAAGTGGCACAGAAAAGGTAAATAAAGACAGCTGTTCTTACAATAGAAGAACTGAGACACATGCAAAGAAATGATCAAGCAGCAAAGTCAAACAAGAAGAAATACTGCTTCATACCACATCTAATGGGTTGGTGGAACTCCTTGCCAGGGTATTATGAAGGCCAAGAATATAACTGGTTTCAGGAAAGGAACAGAAACATTCATGATGAAAAATTCCTTTAGAGTCTACTAAGTTGAGGAAGTTGTTGATTGCCAAAAGTTGTGAGGAGGCTATGCCCACAGGAGGATTATTGCATCATGCCCTGCTTTGGACTCTCTACAAACCTGCTGCAGGTCACTGCCAGAGAGAGGGTCCTGGGGCACCTGGACTCATGGGTGGCCTTGTGTAAGGATTTTTATGTCTATGCTCCGCAGTGAGGACTGACATCCCTTTGAGGTTCCTTCCACCTCATTTCCTCTAATTAGACATTGGAGGAGAGCCAAGGATGAAGAATCCTGATCGATCTATCTATCTATCTATCTATCTATCTATCTATCTATCTATTTATCTACCTACCTACCTACCTCACCCACCTATGCATCCAGATAATATGTGTCATTTTGCAATGGCTTAAGCTTCACAGTGTATCTTACAGTAATAAAAGACAAATCCACTTTCACATGCAATTGAGCCACCAGTGGCGTGCTGTCATGCACAGCAGATGTGGTTTGCACCATGGTACTACAGCTCACCCAGATAAAGTAGTGGGCTGGTCCCTGCATCCAGCTCCCACAGCACTGGCTCTGTAGCAAGAGGCTCAGGCAGCGATGGCTATGCCAGGAAATTCAGGCGTGTCAGTAGCATCCCCAGATGCTGAGCTGTGCCTGTACTGGCACACTGTTAGACCACCCCTGACATGAATTTTATAGAATCATAGAATGGTTTGGGCTGGAAGGGCCCATAAAGATCATATAGTTTCCACCCCTTTGCTGTGGGAGGGACATCTTTCACTAGACCAGGTTGCTCAAAGCCCCATCCAGCCTGGCCTTGAACACTTCCAGGGATGGGGCATCCACAACTTCTCTGGGCATTTGCCCATTCTAACTCTCTTCTCATGCACAGAACTTAGGCCAGTCCAGGGACTATTTCCAGTAAGTGGTTACCATGTGAGCAGTTTTAACTAGGCAGTTTCCTAGCACAGACACTGCCTTTTCCATGCCAACTGGCCGCAGTGCCCGGGAACACTGCTGGCCATGTTTAATTTACCAGGGTACATGTAGCTTCTGTGTCTGGATTCAGTTACAGAATTAAGTCCACAAGGACAGGGGAGATGAATTTGTGAATCAAAGTGGTGCAAATTTATTTCCCATGAAGGGCAACGTTTTCATATGAAGATAAAGGTAGAGCAACTACTCATAGAAAACCCGAATGATTCTTAGCTGCAAGGAATGTGTGGATTTTGGAACTACATCATTAATGGTAGTAGGACACCGAGCTGGAAAGTAGAGAAGCTGAAATAGAGGTTCAAGAACTCTGAACCTCAAGGGGGAATGGCCTGGAGGAAAATCCTAACAAAAAAAAGAAAGGAAATAAAGGAGTAAATGCAAACATAGCTGACATTTATGCAGTACCTGAGAGAATGACCTCCTAGTAGAACTTCTTAGAACTGCTGTATTTTAAATCAAATATAAAGTAGCAATTAACTAAAAAGACAATCCAAGTCCAACCCCTCCAACAAGTTGCAATATGTAGAGAAATATGTATGAAATTCTTTGATGGTTTAAAGTATGAGATAAAAGTGTTGTTGAGAAAACAGTATTCTCTCTCTCTCCTATCTGGTCCATCATCACTGGTGACTGTAAGTCAGTCGTGGTAACAGCCTAACATTTGGTACTGCTGATTTTTAAGGTGCTTGAGACTGAGGGAAAAAAACGTAGATGCATGCTGTTCCTGAAGTGTTGGTTGCATTTTATTAAAGCATGAAAAATATCAGTGAGCTGACATTACTCACACTCAAGCTGACAAAAAGCACCTCACAAAAAGATAATAAATAGCTGTCCCTCTTCCTGGGGTAGCAGGTTGTGATGACACAGACTCTCAGAGGAGTGTGGAGCTGTTCTTTCTAATCTGTGCTGTGCTCTAACTTTGGAGCAGGGTAAATCCACACCAACCTTCACACACAGGGCTGTCATATTTCCTCATGTGGGGGCAGTGGGATTGATCTATTTTAATTTGCTCACACCATACAGGCTCTTTTTTATTATTATTATTTTTGTCAATATTTTCCAGGTTTATTTTGAATTTGGTGCATTGGATCATACCCCGAAGGGCTCTTTTTAATAAAATGAGGAATCTTTTATCTTCGGATGAAATCTTCATGGGAGAAGATTTTAAAGAAGCCCAGGGAGGGAGAGGGAAAAAAAAAAGGCAATTGTTTTCTTTCAAAGAAGAGCAACATGTATCTACTAATCAAAAAGATTTCTGCAGCCTACATTTAAAAACCCTGGAGAGTCCCTCGCAGGGAGGGTATCACCTCAGGGAGAGTCCATCCCTCCCTCCAACCCCTCCACATGCTGGCTCTGGGCTGCAAGCCCTGGCTGCAAACCCAGGCTCTCTCCCCTCCTGTGGGAAACTGCCCCCCAGCTTGGCTCCCCGGATGTGGGCACTGGCTTCCCCCGCAGTGGGAAAAGGGGATGCCAAAGGCCCCGGGCGAGGGAGCATCTGGAGTATGCCCATCATCCAAGCCCAGGGCCCTCCCATCCATCATGGAACTGATGTGGTGAAGTCTTTTCAACTGGGACTGGAGAAAGAAGACACGTGGGCCATTCATAACCAAGGGCTTTCCAGGGATATTACAAATCCTAGGGGATCCATGGAAATTCAGGCCCATCCACAAGGGCTGGGCACCACATGCCCCCCTCTGTTCCCCAGCCTGGAGATGTGGGGGGGCTCCAGTCTTTTCTTGATAAGTTTTGGAAGGCTGTCCTGGGACAAACCTGCTTGGTGGCCCTGCCTTGGCCCATCCAGCCTGGCAGGTGCACCATCTGCAGGCAGTGTCTTCACTAAGGTCCAGAAGGAAATAGTTGGGCAGCCTGGCATCACTGTTCCTCCCTTGGGAAGGTCCTTTCAAGGCATTATTTTTGTGGGTGAATCTAGGCCAAATGATTCTGTAACTGTGTTTGTAACATAGGTGAAGGAAGTGAATGGTCCTGAGGGAGATGTATTTCAATTAATGGCAAATACTGTAATTTCTAGGTGATATCTAACTCTATTGCATATCCTTCCTTTGTCTACTTAGCAAAATATAGCATATCCTTTAATAGTGCTGAATATAAAAAGCAGACAAAAAAGCTAATTTTTCACTTGGAGCAAAGACAGTGATGTGGTTGTTTTGTCTAGTGCCATGCATGAAGACTTTTTAATGTCCCACAAGGAACATCTCTTTAAAGCAGCCTGTCAGCTTTGCACTCTAATCCATTAGGCTACAAAATATGGATAAATGAACAGAAAAATATCTATTTTTAAGCTTCTTACTTTATCTGCTTCAGTATTTACTTATTTACCAGCAGACAAATAATGGGCTTGCTCATTAGCAAGGAGTTTGTTTTGTGCTATTTTCATTTTCCTCACAGCTTTGTTGGGACCTGATTACCCATCAGCAACGCACTGGGGGAGATAATGTCATTTCATATGATTTAGCTACAAGGCACATCTTGGATTTCCAAATGCTTGCATGCATTGTTCCATTCACAGTGTATGTTGTCCCACTCTCTTTTGAATAGGGACAAATATTTTTACATATGCAGGTCATCAGCTAGCTCAGGCCCATTCTGTTTTGACTGGGTACTGAAGGGCCGTACTCAGAAACCAGTCACATGGATTCCCGCTCCTGCCTCATTGTCCACACTTCCTGACAATCAGTCAGTTGTCCCTCTTGGCTTTTTTTGCTTGGAGCAGCTGAGTGAAGCCACATGCTCTCTGGATAATCAAACAGCTGATGCTCGAGGCGTGCACTGCCAATCGTGACTCAGTAGATATGGAGACACTGTCTCTAGCTGGCCGTATGATTTGTTCCTCGTGGCCACTGAATAGGCAATAGCACAAAGAGATGAGGACAGACATTCAGGTCACATGCACAACCAAAAGTGTGGCATGGCCAAAGCATATCTTTGTTTATAAGGGATGTGAAGCCTTCAGCCAGGTCTTCATTTGCTGCACCTGGATGTCACATCCTGGGATATAGTAAGTCTGAATCTGTGCACTGCACCTACAGATCCAGCTCTTCCTCATCCTTTTCTTTCAAATGCTTGCCTTTTGCAGAGGAAACTTGCTGGAGATCCATTGCCCTGTCTAAGGACAGAACACATGCACAGAGACCCCATTCTTCCCTTTAATGAGATGCCATCTCCATTTAGCCAGTTTCTGGCAGAATTTTCAAGCGTTGCAGATCTCACATTCCAATTACATCAGTTGGTATTTTGCTCTTTGGCAAAGGCCACCGACTTCAGCAGCTTGCTGCATTCACCAACAGTAGCAGAGATTACCTACAAAACAGGGCGACAGGCCTAAATAAGCAAGTTACACGCAAGGAGCCAGATACTTGGCCCAGCTGGGGCTGCTTTGCCCAGCTCCAGCAGCACAAAGCTGTCACCAAGCCAGCCCAAACAGCTGTTGGAGGATTCCCTTGGCGCAAAAGAATTCCTGAATGGCAAAGAGCCACTAAAGCAACTCCTACACAATCTCACTCACTGGTCCCCAGAAATCCCTGACAGCTGGGACGGCACAATGGGGCCAGAAAGCACCTGTTACCATTCAGAGCAGCCTAAAGACTGCTCTATAGGGCAATGAATGGCAAAACGAGCACCCAGTATCTTTGGGAGCTCTTTTGGGAGCACACAGAGGCCTGCCTTCATCACCTCACATCCACAGCCGGAGGTGCACCGTGGGAATATTTTTTGAAGGCACTGCTATGGTAGAGTCAGAAACTCAAGGCACTGCATGTGCTTTCTGATGTCTGTGTGTGTGGAGACGTGGAGCCAGGGAAGAAGGAAGCTCGGAGCCCTGCAAGGGGAAGGAGCCTGGAAGCAGAGCCAGGTTTCACAGCTTGGCACCTCTTGGTATGGAACCACCTGAGATGTGACCCTCCATCCAGAAATTTGTAGCCATCTATTCTGAAAGCAAATATTGTAGCTTGGCATCTTATTTAATTTGGCATTTCAGGTAAAATCCAGGAGTTTCTCTCAACCAGTAGTGCCGGAATCTTTTCCTTCATCTTACTTGCCCTCGTGGTCAGCTGGCCCTTGCCAATTCCCTGTTGTCACTGACCCCAAAGAGTCATCTTGCTCCCAGATCATCTCTCAGACTAATACAACCCACTTTTATTCAGTGCCTGTCTGCCACAAGGTTCCTCCTGATCACAGAATCATGGAATGGTTTGAATTGGAAGGCACCCTAAAGATCATCTAGTTCCAACCCCCCTGCCGTGGGCAGGGATGCCATTTACTAGGTTGATGCAATTCACTAGATCACTTAGGTACAAGCATACCTAGATGCTCTTAGGTATTCTGCCCTACTCGAATTTTGGGTCTGATGTCTGGACTTTGCTAATCCTTCGGCATGTGGGAACTGATGAGACCCTTAGAAACACAGAGATATCCCAGGAGAGGATGCCTGTTCCTCTGAATGACCGTAAAAGTCTCCGTGTTGTGGTATACTTTGAGAGAAGGTGTAAAGCAGAATGAAGCCTCAGATTATGCTCAGGTCCAGGGGCTAATGTTTAAGCCAATTTTTCTTGTTTTCTCAGGATCAAATTGTGTCTGAATTTCTAAAATAAAATCCATATAAATGGTGCATAGTGAAAAACAAGCGAAACAGTTGTAATTTTTATTTCATTATATACACACTGAATTACAAATAAATAAATAAATAATGATCAGTTCTGTTAATAATCCTTTCCTAGTGCTATCATGAGATTCTTCCCCAGCCCTAGACAGACTTCACATGAATAAGAGTATCAGCATCAAGATTTCATGCAGCATCTGAATGGAGCATTGTCTCTGTTCTGTGCTCTTAACACGCTCTTGCTCTTATTAATTGGGTACTTAATAAGAATTTGTGAGGAATCCACCTTTCATATACTGCCAATGTGAAAGGGATTAATACTGAAGAGATCTAACAAAGGACACAAAGACAAGCCCTGACCCGGAGACCTCCTAATCAAGGATTTAGACAGTACACAACAGGTGAATACCCTGGTAGGATAAATGGAGACAGGAAGGAGGAATGGAAGGCAAGTGCATTTGCCTAAGCTAATAATCACAGTGATCTCAAGAGTCACAGGTGGCCACTAGCTGAACCCATGATTCAACAGCCAAAAAAGTTTAGTCCAAAAGCTTACAAGATGAATGTGCTCTATGTGAGCACAATTCAAAGCATTTTAAAGCCACTGGAAAGACTCCCGTTAATGAGGCCCAAGGAGCTGAAATATTTACCTCTTGGCTTTAATCACTATCGGATGGAAAATTTGTGGATGCAATAAAGACAGTGGTTTTATGGCATGTTCTAATCCCTCAGTAACTATTTTCAGCAAATACCTCTGTGTTCCTGAGGTGATAAACTACCTGCCTCCCTCTGAACCACATGGGCTAATGCCCTTCGGGACTCCGCTTTTAGTAGCAGTCCCTTCTGACACCAACAAGCCGCAGGCACCAACTACCTTTCATCTCAAGCCATATCTTTTCCTGATGTATTAACTGATTTCAAAGCAACTGTTTTCAAACTGTACCTATTTTTGAAGATTGGTACTTTCTGAACTGAAGTTTGGTGGTGTGCTTAAAAACTTGTCTAACCCTTGCAAGAACAACAGGTAGTCTAATAAAAGCTATTCCTTCTCCTGAGAAATTTTGACATTTCTAACTATTTATTGGATGCTCAGAAATTGTGGATTTTTGCCTTTTCTGGAAAACTTGTTCCAAATGCAAAGCAAGCCCGGCATTTTAATTCATCAAGTCAATGATTTTCCATTGCAGCTCAGAAGAGTCAATCAGGATAATGCAGATGGGATCAGGTAAGCAATCAGGGAGAGATCTGAAAAGGTGGGGGAGGACAAGCAATATTCTCTTTAAAAACATTAAAATTACTATGAGTTGCTGATGAAAGACCACTCATTCATAGAAGGATACGTCACCAAGCATCTTTGTTTTGTACAGGTTATATTCTCCCTCATTATATGCCAGAGGGGCATTTCTGCAGCAAACTAAAACTCTGAGAAGAAAGTCCTCAACATTTGTGTAGTACTGTAATAGACATGGCAAAAGTAACCTATAGAAGTGACCAAATGCAAAGCCAGTGGAAACAGACTCACAGCACATGTCTGCACTGCAGAGTTGCTGATGTAGCCACATTGGCAGTGCACAGAGACATCCCTTCCTCACACAGGTCTTACAAGCAACCCCCCCCACACTCTGCTCTTCTGGGATAACACATTTGCCTCTGGGCTGAGGGTGGAGGTGAAACAAGTCGCACTGCCAAAAGCGCAGTTTCCCTGATATAAGCTACACTCACAATAAGGCATTTTGCTGGTAGAGAATACTGTTAAAGCTGTATTGGCAGAGTAGAGGGATGTGGACCTGATCTGAGAGAAGCTGGCAGGTTTGCATACTGTGTATTATCCCTTTCCAACCTTCTCTTCTGAATAAAAAATGGTGTGGAGTCTAATTTCCTCTCTGAATAAAACATGAATATAGATAAGACAAAGTAAGGACCCAAAGACCACAGCAGCATACTTTCTTGTTCTCCTTACTATTCAACATCATGGCAGCTCACATATAGAGCAGCTCTAGAAACCATCTGTCATTGAGCAGCTCTTTATTCAAATGAAATCAACTGTGAAGTAATCATGGTTCTCATTTTTATTATCTCTCCTTACAGTGAACTTGATTAAAATCCAGCGCACGGTATGCAAACAGGCTGTTGTAAATTTGTACTGTGACAAAAGGGGAAAGTAAGTGATCTGCCCACATGCCTAGAACTTTGTCATTATACATGGGGACAAAAAAAGGAAGGGGCATTCTGGGTTGCATAAACAAGTTTGTCCGGACACAAACTGTCCTAGCCCTATACAAAGGCCACGTCTGCTGCGTGACACCATAAGAGGGGCAGAGAAGAAGCTAATTTTACTAGCACATATAAAAGGCTTGGGCATGTTCTGAATAAACTAGATAGCCTGGCTTCAGCAGCACGTGCTTTAATGTCTTTTGCTCAGGAGGATGATCTGAGCTTCTGAGGAATGAACTCAAAACAGACATGATTCTCCTTTCACTTCTGGCGGTGTAAATGGGGAGTGATTCCATTGTATGGCTGGTATGAATGAGACTGGGAAACAGTCCCAATCAGTCAATCATTCCCTGCTTTGTCTATTCATTAAACCCCTCTTCTCCTCTGCACAGATGGCCAATGTACTATTGTACTCTAAGAACTGGCCAAGTTAAAAAAACAACAAAAAGGAATATGCCTGACAAGTCAGCAATAAATGTTTGTTTTTCGAAAAAAGGGGGCATATTAGCCTGTTCTACAGATAAGGCTTAACCTATTCATGTTCACATATATGTAGTGTCCATACAGATACATATATAATAGATATGTAGTATCTCTATCACATACATACACACAAACATATGTGTTCATATATATATATATATTGCTCCAACGCCCACAGATTTTCCAGCACAAGGCAAAAGGTGGGAGTTTTTAAAATCATAGTAGCTAGAGCAGTGTTAACAAACCTATCCTTGTGCCTTGGAAACAGCACAGCCAGAGGGTGAGACTGCAACCCTCATGAATTTGGTAGAGCAGTGTTTTGCAGTTGTGCCCCCTAAAACCAGGAGCATGTCCAGGAGCACAGCCATGAAGTATGCAGGCTTTTCCACAGCTCCTGGGATTTCCAGCTGCAGGCAGCGAGCACTGGACTGGGAAGGTGGATGATGGAGCAGAAGAATCAGAGGTCAGGCAGACATGTCATTCCTGCCAGTCTGCTGGGGTATAAACAGGGAAGAGATGGCAGTCCCCAGCCCATGTATAGGACCCATGAGTCTGGGTCTGTGGAAGATTGGTCATTTAACTCAGCTCTGCTTAGTCTTAGAGTGCTCAACTATGAAACCTCTGTACCTTCTTGTAGAAAAATCCTATAAAATAATTACCTGGGATTAATACTTACACAGATCTCAGTTCCCCCTAAGGTCTAAGGAATCATACCAAGGATGCCTTTCCCACAGACCCCTGGGACATACTACAAAATTCAATACCTATTTAAATCTTAGAGCTCTGGTTAGTCACAGGGACTCAGAACACATTTGGTGGTTGTAACATTCACACGGTGCACACTTGTGTTTGACAAAGTGTCTGACAGTATTCCCATCATAGCACACTGCTGAAAGGGTGACCCAGATCGCTCTGAGTGCTGTGGTCTGTGCAAATTGCACTCCCCACCTTCACCCAGCCAGTGGCTGACATGCAGAAATTAATCAAGAAACTTCTTGGACAGCTTGAGTCGTGACAGTGGGGTGCACAAACCCATGTGTGGATGGACTACACCATGGCTGTTCAGATCATCCACACAGATGGATCTGAATTTTTTAAAGCACTATCTGGGGCAAAACTTGCTTGTGATAAAAAAATACCAGGTTTGTTGGTCAAGTAAACCTCTCCAGTCGACTGTGCTTAGTCCTGACCTCTGCTCAGGTCTGCTGTGGCTCCCAGGAATAGAGTCCCTGTCTGCAACATTCTCAACTCAGTTAATTTGCCATTGCCATGACTGAGGGTGTTTATAGGTTTGGACATGGACAATCTTCCTAGACTGAGTGCTTCTTGCCTTGGCATCCAAGGACTGATAGTCACAAGTTAGGCACAAGTCATGTCAGTTGAGATGCTGCTTGTCATCTCATACTGAAAATACCATGTTTGTAAAGATTTGGAATCTGTGTAGGTGTCAAAAAGATGTTCTCCATCAGCTGTTGTTTTGCAGAAAACATGCTGAACCTGGTGCATCAATGAAACTTGGGATAAATGTACGCAGGAATGGAGTGGTTTATGCTGCCTGACTGGCCTCTGCTCTCCAGACAGGGCACCTGGTACAGGTGTCCCTGCCTAAATCATGAGCTGCCAGTTATGGGAACTTTCATCCCTCCCTACAGGGCCCTTGATGCCATGCAGACATAATTCACTGAGGATGGATTTCAGAGGCTTATACTCAGAGAAATATCAGGCCTGATAAGACTGGACAGCTTCACGTAAACTAATGAGTTTTCAAGCCATTTTGATCTGGAAACTTTGAAATAGTCTTTGTCAAAAATAAGCATATGGAGCATTTCTTACAGATAACAGGATGTTCATGGTAGCCCTGGTATATGTCATTGTTTCCTGTGCCTAAAAAATGTAACTGTGGTTCTTCAATGAGGAAAATTATGCCAATAAAAAGAAAATGAGGGAAAATCTGAGAAAGCACGGGGCACCTCTGAGCATACAGGATGCAGCTGCAAGAAGAACAAAATGTCTGTTTTGTCTGTGATAGGTAAAAACTCAAATATGCAGCACCCAAGAAATAAAGGGTTTTACCCTGGCAATAAACAGAAGATGATTACTTTGGAGCTGCATACAAATGCTGAAATTCCTTGGCCATGATTTCATACCTTTTCCTGAGGCACACTCTGCTGGTACGTAAAACCAGAACCTTCCCGTGTCCCACAGGGATTTATGTTGTTGGTAGTCACTCGAGGTGGGACTGTGGGCAGGGTCAAGCGATCCACCCAGAGGTGAGAATGTGGGAGCAGCTCTCCCTCCCGCTTCTTTTCTGGGGGCTTCATTTGCTGCGTTTTTAATAATGAAAACCAAACCAAAACAAGAACGCAGCATCTGAAATGTTTAGCAAACACAGGGCCCTGCTCAGATGAAAGAAAACTGTGCTCCCTCATCAGGTGGATGGAAGTCTGCGCCCTCCCGTATTTATCTGCTCCCTGCTAACCTCAATTCACCTTCATGGCATCCAGGGAATCTTTGCTACAGGGCTCATGTATCAAAGGCTTCAGGTTCTGAGAGTCTCATGGCCCTGTGCTTCATCAGATTAACTTGTTGCACATCCTTCCATTGAGCTGGTGGTCTTTGGATGTGGGTCCTTCGTGCCTTTTCCAAACAGCACATCTTGACTTTTGTCAGAATTGCTACCTTATTTTGGACATGTATAGCCCACTCCTCATATAACCTTGGATTCTTTAAAAATACCAACACTTGGAAACAAGTCCCAGGAGAGTCCCCAGCCCCCTGCCAAGATAATGTCATCCTTCATTAATCCACACAGAGTGAGAGGGAGCAGAAGAGGGGCACTGAGCTGGAGGGAGCTGGAGACAGTCATGAACCAGGGGAACAGCAGGGGCTTTTTAACAAATAATCTAGAGGGTAATCTAAGGGCAAAAATATGGGAAGTTTGGATCTGCCTAAACTACAGACCTGCCCTGACCGAGTCAGGCAGCTCTCTGAATGCAGGATATACACAGCTGCCACACAGACTTGTGATGTCTTCATGTTGAACAGGTGAGGAAATAAGACATCTCTAACAAAACAAGGTTTCTTGCATTAAGTGTATATAATCTGGATACATTTATTGCTTGTGTAAAAGAGTGACTCATAGGGCTGACATGAGGTAAGCACAGCTCTTGGAAGCTCTTTGAAGGCCATCACTGCTAGCAAAGGACTTTTTTAGTTCTGACCTAAAACGTCCTCTGCTGTCCCAGGCGAGGGCTTCTCTTCATTAGACACCACCATTTCCAGTGTATTGAACAGTAGTTTTGCAGTCTGGAGTATCCCAAGGAAATGAAACAACCCCCTGAAAATTAAAATTACTTTTGAAATCCAACTTCTAGAATTTCCCTTTACACTATATTTTATTTCAAAACAAACTCAGTGTTCCTTTTGCCACAGGCTGTATGTCTTCTTAACACACATTTTAAAACTTAATCTCACATTCTTCATTTTCTTGAGTAATTATATGCATAGAGTCACTATCTCTCCATAGTTGAGCACTGCAGTAATTATGATTATTTACAAGATCAACTGAAGATGACCTGACATGAAAAAAGCAGACCTGAAAAAGGCTTACATGCCCCAAACCTTATCAGTGTTTTTCCACTCTTATCAGTTGGCTTAATAAAAAGATACTATCTTACCTTCCAAACAACTGTCTTGTTTATATCGTTGGATCATCATTACTTTAGCAACTCTCACATCTCATCTTCACCTTTGGAAAGAGAGATATTACCCATTTTGATGCCTTTAACTTCAGTGCTAAAGCATTCTCTCTGTCTTTCTTTGTGTCACTCTAGCTGCACAGGTAACTAATTTAAGAAGCTTTAGAGAGAATCAGAGAATATCTTGGAGTGGATGGGACCTCTCAATGTCACCTGGTCCAACTCCCACTCACAGCACAGTCAACTTCAAAGTCAGATGCAACTTCAAAGTCAGATCAGGTTGCTCAGGGTCATATGTAGCTGAGTCTGGAGTTTCTGCAAGGATGGAGACTCCACAACAGTCAATCTCTGAAGCACTCGTTGCTCTCTTGATGTTGCGTGATACTCAAATACGTCCCACCATGCATCTATTTAGCAGTGAGCTAATGGGAGTTCATGTACTGGGCAGTACAATTGCTAGTCCTTGGTCCCTCAGAGATGTTGCATTCCTTCTTGTTCCTCATGAAAAAACAGTTACCCTCAGCACTGGAGTGACTTAAGTCACAACTTGAGTTGTTGGTACTTTTATCTTCATCTTTGTTTCTCTTGGTTTCAGGAAATATTTTCTCCCAGTTTCCCTGAGCATTTATCCTATTCCAATATTCTTTTTACCCAGGGGAAAAAAAAAAAGAAAAAAAAAGTAAGAGAAACCCCCCAAATCCCAATGAAACCTCAAACACTGGAGCTATAATTAAAAAAATCATGTAAACTTCAAAATGAACCTGAGGCAAAATCATAGAGAAAAAACCCATGTGCTTAATCCAAAGACTGTTTGCCTGCCTTTGCTTGCCTCCAATTTTACCCAAACTTCACTGACCTAAAAAGAGTTTTCAGCTATTCCACTGGCCTGCTGCACAGTTGTATTTAGAGTATTATCTGTGGCCCTGTGGACTCAGAGCTTTTTTTCACTCATCCACAATTGCTTTGTTTTGGTTTGACACCACTAGGACGTTCATAATCTGCAGACACTATAGTATCAAGTGAGTGGATAAAAAGCAGAAATAGTGGAAGTGATCAGGAACAGCATTGCACAGAGATGGTTTTGGCCAGAGAAAAGAGTTTAGCCATGATTTATGGGGGGGGAAGTGTGAAGCATTCAAGGGTGTGTCCTGTTCTAGAAGAATACTATTAAAGTAAATCCATATTTGTAAGTGGAAGTATTCAGATACATGTAAAAGAGCACAGTTTGCTCTTTCTAGCATTAATGCCATTAGTAGTAAAATGAAAGCATATGTAGTGTTGGTAATGCTTGCCAGTATTTAAGTGTGTTGATTTAGGACTGTACAATACACTTTAGGAAGAAGAAATCCAAAAAGTCTACATCCAGTCAGGGTAAGAAATCTTTTGACATTTCTGATAGATTGTTGATTTCACCTAAATTAATTTCTATTTTGCTGCAACAATTTATCTGCTAAAACCTTCCAGGTTTTAAGACAGCAGCCCATATTTTCAAATAAAGGATTGACGTTTTCCACTGAACGTTCTCTTAAAAGCAATTTCTTTTCCACTTTTGTCAAGTATTTCCAACAATATATTGCCAGTTTTCTGCTGACTTTGTGAGAACCAAAGGCCATTTTAAGGGATTTGGATAAGAGTATAATACACTTGCAATTGCTTTACTCCCACTCAGCTGTCCTAATTCCTGCAGTCTGGCCCTTCCTGATGAGTTGACTGTAACATGACTCATCTCCTTCTTGACCTATCCAGCTGTTCTTATTTCATTTCCCTTTGCTGGGTCAAAGACAATTGGATCATTTATTTCAACCTCTCCAAAATGAAGGGAAACCAAAATTTTTAAAGGACAACATATCGTGACCAATGACCCAATTACATAGTCTCATACACATACTGGTTGACCTGGATTTTGAGTAGGACTCAGTTATTTGATGTTGATTGATAGTATTTGTAGATATCTGGATTAAGACAATATCAGAATAAGCATGATATGTCTTGCTGATTTGTTAGGTCAAGAAAAAATTTCCTCTGTGTAGCATCACACCGGAGCTTGGTGTAATACAGGGACTTTTCATCTTCCTTTGAAAGACTTATTAGTAGCCACATCTAAAAACAAATAACTGTCCCTAGTGAGCCAAAGGTCTACCTTTTTACTGCAGTCTCTTTATATATCACTGCAGAAATATCAATATAGCTTAAGGCAAGCCATTCAGGTTTCTGTCTGCCTGCAGATTCTTGTCGTGTTCTCTTTTTGCCAGGTCTCTAAGAGGAATTTGTTATGGTAGGCATCAGCCTTGTCTTGGGTGAAACATCACGAAGCGAAGATAACAGGATGGGAGAG
Source organism: Lepidothrix coronata (assembly GCF_001604755.1). Taxonomy (NCBI): domain Eukaryota; kingdom Metazoa; phylum Chordata; class Aves; order Passeriformes; family Pipridae; genus Lepidothrix; species Lepidothrix coronata. Next base: position 2,609,001 of record NW_016690199.1, on the reverse strand, counting down.
TTAAGCTGGGCAGGAAAGAAGGATTAATGAGGGGAATGGAAACAAACTGGAAAGAGGAGATGAGTTCTTTCACTAGGTTGGCCAAGGCAGGCAACAATTTTTTCTGTTTTTCTGTGGCTCAGTGTCAAAAACTCCATTATCAACGAGCAGACAGAAGAAACAATTTGCAAAACATGAACACCTCAGCTTTATGTGTCTGGCATATATCTTCCTGAATTTTTTTCCATCTATGTTATTTTCCTCTTCAATAATAAAAAACCCAACCTAATGAAAGAGAGGTGAGACAAACCCAGGACAACAAGATCAGCGCGGCGTATCCACCAGTCCATCCTTTGCTTACCTCTGCTTACTTCTAGCACTTAAAAAAAAAATAAAAACGAAAAATCAGACCTTGCTCATATGTGAAGTCATATAGAAGGCCAGTTCTTGCTTGCCTTACTCTCATGAACAAGCCAGCTGAACTCGCATATTTGGTGTGAACTTAAAGTGAGTGAAGCTCTGGAATGTACTCCTGATTTGCAAAGGGAAGTCAATCCCCAAAAGGAGCTTCACTTGATTCCAGGTGCCCTTCGTGTGTAAATACAGATGCAAAGTGGTGGTAAGCAAGTCTCTTCTATTGTGTAAATTAGCTAGTTCTAAGGTGGGGATTTAAGGGGAACTTTGTCCTGCAGCGGATAAAAGTGAGGCAGCTCTTCGGTACAAAAAAAGGAGCCAAGGGAAGAATGTGCAACTAATCCAGATGAAAGACCTACAGGCAGTCTTTAAAAACATGTTAGTACAACTGCCTGGGAGGTTTCCAAATGGATGCCACATCTTGAACATCTTTCACAGCTTTATATCTGCCTTCGGTATGGAAATGAGAGAAGGGAAATACTGATAGGGGGGCCGAGAGGAATAAGTGAGGTTATTTGAAATGCAGTTGTTGTTCTCTGGTGTTCGTTCCCTCCTCCCCTTAAGCCCCCCACAACAGTTTCTCATTTTTACAGAGACGAATCTGCCCTGCCAATTGTCTGCCTCCGAAGGGAAGGCCTAGTGACAGGTTTGCAGTCCTAGATCTCTTTTGAGATGTGAGTTCTCAGCATCAAGGTCAAAAGCAGGGGTCATGATCCCTCGCCTGCCTGTCTTTCACAGTGCTCCTGGCTACATGTACTCCTTTTTAGACATGGCAGATGGTGAAATACTAAAAGTACAAAGGATTACCCAAACCTATTCAATAGCTGAACTATTTGTGTATTATTGTTATTTTGGAGCAGGGGCAGCCTTGGGACACCCTCACTATGTCTTTCACTTTAATCTGCCCTTAGACATGTGAGTTTGGAAGGCTAATGGGAAAAATAGTGTTCTTTGCCCAGTCTCAAAAGGCTGCAAAGCATCCCCCAAATGCCTTTTCTGCAAATTTTAACATAAAATCTATGACTGTTCATCAAAAAGGCAATATTATTGATAACTTGAAATGAGCCATGACTATCCAGATCATTACTAATAATTTAGCAGAGCATATTTTCTTAAGTCCAAAACTCTGAAATCTGAACAAGATTCTAAAACTTTACTTGAGACTAAAATTTGAGTGGAGTTCTTCACAAACTAGAATTGTTGAAAATCTTCTCTGTAGCTTTGCTGTTGTACATCATGTGTGAGCAGAGGGGATTAGAAGGTGGAAGGAGAAGGTTGTCTCTTTCTGTTAGGATGCTGATAATTTTTTTCCCATATTTTAATTTTTCTCAGTGATACCAAAACAGAGAGTTAGTTTATTGCTGAATTCTGAATATGAGAACACAAAAGTTTTTTGAATCAAACCAGAAAATGCCTTTGCTAATTTCATGCATTTTCTAGAAGCTTTTAGCAAGTACTGCAGGAGGATATAGACTGAACTGCTACTGTGTGGATATCAGTAATGATGGAGAATGGTTCTGAACCTTCTAAAACCACTCACAAATGTCAAAACACTCTCAATTTTCTTCAAAACTGCAAAAGCTGTGGTGGAGGTGTGTGCACAAGGACGTACTGCCAGGCTGTAGTCTGCCCTCCATGGCAAGAGAAGGCCACATTTATCCTGCCGTTAAAAGAAATGGAAAAGATGGGGGGAAAGGATTTGGACTAAAAATTTTATGGAGTTTCAGCCATGCTGCTCACAGGTTGTCATACCTTCAGGAGAATGAGGACATACTCTGGTGCCACTTTCACCAGGAAAATGAGAGCAGTGTCTCAGCAGCCAGAGGAGGAGGTACAACCATCTCTGGAGAAAATAGCACGACTGCATCCAGCACCAGCCATGAGGGTGGAGTGGAGGGCAGTGATAAGCACCAGCAAGGGGCTGCTACCCTCAAGGCCTTGGTCACCCCTCTTCCCTTCTCCAGGGTGTGCAAGACAGGGTGTGCTGCACTCCCAAGGAAAGAGGGGCACGAGCTCGTGTAGGAAGCTGCCGCTCACAGGTGCTTGATGGAAGTCGCGGAGCTGACGGGAGTGTTGGAGCCGAGCATGCAATTTAGTCTTCTCCCTGATAAATACACAGCATTGACAGCTGATGTAAAGGGAGGGAGCATTTGGGAATAGCCACAACCAACCCCTGTTCTCACAGACACGAGGGTAAATATGAAATGGTTCCGCTGCTGAGTGAAGGTTTGACACAGTTTATAACCATTTGGTCCCTGTTAGCCATCACCTGCTGCAGCTGTGTACTTCAAGCAATGTCCAGTACCTAGACACAGGCAAATCTGAGAGTTTTGCTTCTTTTTTTTTTTTCCCCCACATGAATAGAAAGCTCATTTTATGAAATGACACTAACGCCAGCAGAGTGAAAGGTGGCAATGTTTTGGGCAATGGAAGTGTCACCAGGAGTGTGTTGTTTTGTGGATAATTGTTCCATAATACAGACCACACAAAAGGCTCTTGGGCTACCTTCAGTTGTCAAATTATGTTTGCTGTTAGCAGAAAGCCGCAGCAAATCTAAGACCATAATTTTGTGCTTGTGCAGTGCTGTGAAAGCTCTTACCTGAGCAATCAAAAATTTCCTTCTGAACACCCACAATATTATGCAGTGCAGGTATCTTTTAGCATGCAAAACTGGGCACATTCAGCTGAATGCTGCGGCGCTCAACCCTAGGGGCATAAACGGGGCTTGTTCTGTCATACTCAACATACTCAACTGAAGCTCTGGTCCCATCCTACCAACTTTGGTAATTTTGTCTACATCACACAGAATGTGAGAGAACTGAATCCCCCAGACCAGCGTTTTTCAAACCATAGTCTAAGTTGCAGTGACTGAATGCAAACCATATATCCCCACATATACTAAACTTCTAGAACCAGAATCGGGCCCAATGTGTTTAAATAACCCTGGGTTTAACTTAGAGGTCAAAGGAAAATGAGTAATGAGCTAATTCTTAAACAATGCAAAATTCAGAAATGTTTCTGGTGTGCAATGTATGTGGCTGTTATCCTCCTTGTGCCACTAGAGTTCATAAATACAATGTAAAGGAAATGTCCTTTCATCTAATATTAACAATCAGAATCTGAAAAAAAAGACCATTGACCTTAACATGAACAGAATTCAAATGAGTAATAATTTCCTCCTATTTTAAAAAAGCTTTCAATAAATTTATTGTTTTTTAGTTTTCATGGGGCTTGGCTGGTGTGCTGGGAACACTGCTATTTGCTTATCAAGTTTCTGCCCATATATATTCCAAATTAATGAAAAGTTCTCTAGCCTGGTGCTGGCTGTGATAGGGCTGTGCTCATACATGCTCTGCTGAAGGGTGGGTGGAATATTCCATATTTTCTCATGCACTATATTTCATTGTGGATTTTTTCTGTGTGGGTGAAGGGGGAAGTGGATTAAAAAAATTAGGACTTTATTTTAGTTGCAATGTAATTGCTTCAGCCTCCTTTAGATGTTTTGAGTAACTTTAGAAGCAACAATGCACAAAAGCACAGGAAGCAATATGAGAAGCAAGCCTTTACCCAGCCTAGTTAAAATACTTTGGCCACAGTTTGCAGAGTTGGGTGCACAACATTAGGCACCAATACTTTGGGCTTGAATCTCTAGAGAGGGTCCTTCCACACCTACAGGTCCCATTGCCTTAGTTCTGGCATCAGTTCCTCAGGGATAAACCCAGAGGACTGAACACATATTAAAAAAGAGGTCCATAGGAGTGGTTTCTGCCGTACCTGCCTGGCATGTTCTTAAGGACTGATGAGTCTGGGTCTGGCCACTGCTTGCCTGGGTTGTCCTCTGGCCTGGCCCTGGCTGGCAGCACCTACAATCTGGACTGGTCCTACAGGTGAGCAGGAGATGCCCACTTAAACAATTTCGACCTTAGCTCAACGTGCCTCAGCCAAAACAACATCAGAGTTTTCCCCATCGTGAGAGGAAAGCAGGACCTCTAATTTACCTCTTTCCTTCGAGGAAATGATTTCAAGGGCAGAAATTGTATATCCGTGGGCACAAAACAAATCTAGCTCTTGTTCTTTCCGGTGCTGTGGGCAAGTCACTGCCTATCCCAGGGACAGAGTTTTGTTCTGGTTTAACCTCCCTAATTTAGTCACTGGAGTGCTGTGGAGAGGCTTTGCATAACTGATGAATTTGGGTTATTTTCATTAAATTGCTGAATTACTGAATGTTGTGGTTAAGCCCGTTGCAGCCTGGAAGGATCCTTGAGACATTTTCACTCTTCCTGTCCATATCACTGCAAAATGCTACGCAACATGGAAAATAGGCTTTTATTCCAGACTCTGCTTGAATGCCGGAGATTCAGAGGATGAATCTGGCCTGGGATCTGAAACTCTGCAGTCTGAAGAGAAATGGAGAATACTCAGATGGGGAAACAAAGAAACCAGGATGTTCTCACCTTAAGAAAATGTAAAGAGGGAGAAGAAACTGGGTCAGAAGAGAGAAACAGGAGGGTTAAGCTTTTACAGCAAAGGAGCTATTCTCACAGCTGAGGATCAGAGAAGCTGGCTGCATAGGGTGGAGAAACTGAGATCCTCTGACCTGTGGGAAAAGTCATGAGCTGCAGTGAGGACTGTCTAAGGATCACTGACCAAAACCTACAGAAGTCTCAAGTGTGGTGTACCTCAGCATGGAGCTCTTCTAACATTTCACCTCAATCTGTGTGTTTCTTGCACTGGTGAGAGTGAAGGATCACTGCTTTTAGCACACTTTGTACAGTCTGGAATATTCTGCCCTTTCTCACTTCCCTGAAGGAATAAGTTGCAACCCACAGTGCCTGCAAAGCTGGAGGTAGGGAAGTGTTTGTTCAAGCAACTGGACATCTGTGGGGCTGTCCAAACAAGGAACAGGACAGCTGAACTCTGATGCTCCATTTCTAGGAAGCAGAGATGATCAAAATATGTTAAGTGTGAAAGAAACACACGGTAAAGGAATAGCTTGGAAATGATCAGGTCACTTGAATTTGACAATTTGGAATCCCAAAAGAGCAGCCTTTTTTATGGGGAACTATGAGAGGTTTATGACTGGTGTAATCGTGATGGACTCAGCGCTTTTCGCCCGTGACTCTGCCGTGCTGGGTTTCACACATGAGAAAGACCAAGCTAAATCCCGACGTATTTATTTGTGCTCTAGCGGCACCTAAGGGCAGCCAAGAGCCTGAGCCAGGCCGTGATACCAGTACCAGCATCTACCTGAAGACTAAAAAATCCCTTGCCTCTAAGACAAGTAGGTGAAGGATAAAATGATGATGTGGGGACAGGTGGTGGCTGAGCTGAGCAAGCTGACCCATGGCAAGTGGAAATGTGTGTTTATTTACTTACTTTAGTAATTAGGGTTTTTCCTGCCTTGCACTTTTGCACTCATACTCCTTCCAAAGCTGTCTGTGGGTACCAGGCTCCTTTGATTTGTTTTGCAGACTGTGAATCAGATGCTACTTGGGAACTATCACAGAAAAGAATAATTTTCCTGTGGTGAAATGATTAATTCGGTGATCCAACCTTTCAGAGGATGCACTAGGCTACCATCTCCTTTGAATGATTCAAAAATGCCAACAAAACAGGAGATATTTACTGCATAGATTGAAATAACATTGGAGAGCAAGCTCATTTCTGACCTATGAGAAACATTCAGCTGGACAATAAAATGTTCCCCCACCACCTTCTGTTGCTGTCACCTGTTCTTTCCATGAGAGACATGTGAGCTGGGACAAGTTCTGATGTAATCAATGCAGTTCCCCGAAGCCCAGTTGAATGGCTCTGATTAGCACTAGCCAAATATCTGGGCCACAGGCTTTCAGGGGAGCCTTCTTGTCTCAGAGCTATTGTTAATGCTTCCTGTTTATTGCAGTTCAGCACAAAGCCTTACAGGCTGTCCACATAACAAAACAGCCAGAGGAGCTGAAACACTTTTTAGTAAAGGTCTCTTGCCAGCTTTTACACATCTCTCATATCAATGACAAGAACTGAACCACCTGCAATGTGCCCAGTGCCAGTGTCCCCTCCTTACAGGTATCTAAGTATGTTTGATATCTTCACAGAGGGACTTTGGAGTAACCATATCTTTTTACCAGGCAGAAGATTGGCATTGGGGACTTAGCTGTTTCTCTTGCTAAAAGCAGATCTATAGTGAGTTGGTAGTTTAACAACAGACTATGAAAAGAAATCCAGAGGGCCTGAGGCAGGAAAGATTCATGTTTCTCAAAGGACAGAACCAAAGACAGGAGCAGAGTCAGGCACAAACCTGAAGAAGAGAAGGAGCAGGCAAAGTCAGAGGAGTGAGAAGAACACAATGCAGGGAACAGGGCTCTGGTGGACAGTCAGACTTACTCATACTTGAATTAGCAATGTGTCAGGCTCCACAGGGAACACTCTTCCTTCCTCCCCCATGGTACTACTAGTGAGACATTTCCAAAGGTACAAAGTGCCTGATGTCCACTATTGCTCAGCAGGAACTACCATTGCCTTTTAGTGGCACTGAATGTTATTTTGGCCTGAAAAGAAATACAGTTGAAGACCTGGTTCCTGTTTGTGCTGAGAATTGCTTTTGCTGATGGGTCGAAGTCAAACTGAACAGGTGCTCGAGGCAGAAAATGAGGAAAAAAAACCATTATTAGGGCTAGACAGTACAGTAGTGCAGGCAGGAATGGGTTTATAAGCCAAGTCATGAACTGCACCACAGTTCCCCTCAGTCTCTCAGCACAGCTGTAGCGTATCCCAATTACTGAGCTGTGGGAAGTGAGCAAGGCACATGGGGATGGGAATTACCTAGTTGAGGTGTATCTCTAGCCATAATACTGGACCTGTGAACATAGGCAGAAAGTACATGGACTGAAGAAAATGCAACAGAAGTCTCTTAGATGAGTAGCTACAAAGAAGAAGGGGAGCAGAGCCTGCCTGTTCACTCAGTCTTCTAATCCAGGAGCTAAGGATGCCGTATGAAGAAGCCAGGGAAAGGCTCTCAACAAATGAAAGGAGGCACACTACAGACTGTGTAGATGAGCTGTGGAACTTCTTGGTGTGGGATGTTAAGGCTCTTGGTGGAAGAGCCTTAAATAGGGGCAAGATGAAGCTGCACAAGGTCATGTAAGAGAATTCTGTTGAAGGTTACTGAACAGGTAAAAACTACTCCAATTTAGGATATCTCTGAACCATGAATAGCCAAGGGCTGCAATACTCATAGTTCCTTGACATTTTCCTGTGGTCCTCCTTATGTATTCACTGTTGGTTGCTGCTGGAAACAGTATGTTGGACAATATGGACAAAGGATCTAATCCAGTAGGACCATTCTTGTAGTTAAGTGCAATTAAATGTTAGTGTGCAACAAAGACAGATCAGTGGCTCAAGTTTGATGCTACAAAACTGTGGCCTCTCTGAACATTTTCAAACTCTAGGCAACATCAGCAAGGACAAACTGAGGGAAGATGGAGGTCATTAATTTTGTCATTCTCCGGGGTGGCACAGCACTTTCTCATAGCATTTGACTTAAAAGTATATGGGGTATATGTGGATCGTCGTGTTTTGACATATTTGATTTACTTTGGATTTGATGAGCTCTATTCTTAGAACAATTTACCTACAGCTAACACATACAGAGGAGAAACGGATTTAGATATGAACCCAGTTTCCAAAAAGAAAGATGCAGGACTGCAAGATCATCCACACACACACAGAGATATAAAACTGTCGCAATGGATTGTAATAGAGCCATCTACTGACTCACATTGATACTGCCTGCCTCTGCTCCTTAGGAGGGTCCTCAGGACCAGGCTGCACGCTGCCTGTGCTCATGATTGGAATAATGATTCACTACAGAAAGCAGGCTTTTAATAGCAAAATGCCTGCGAGTAACACAGTCATGGGAATGGAAGCAGAGATGATTCCTTGGCCTGGAACAGAAGGTTGGCTATCGTGGAGGACAGATAGCGTGATAGCTCGGAACACTAGATGAAGAGCACAGCCGCGAGAATGGTGTTATTTGATGAGAGCTTGGAGCAGATGGGCAGTGTGGTTAATTAAAGGGCTAGGGATAATGTTTCCTAAATTTAAAAAAAAAAAAAGAGAGGAAAGTAGTTGGAGAGCATTTTAAGAAACCATAATAATCTGCATGTACAGGATCTCTCACAAGGGAAAAACTGAGATAACGGAAATTTATAAAATGAAAAACAAAAAATCCAGTTTGTTTTAAGTATTGGAGTATTCTTCAAAAAGAGATAAGTACTTATAAAATGGATTATAATAACCTTATGTCGGTTATTGGGCGGCAACGTTACCAGCAATGGCAAGGGAATGGAACAAGTAACCCAGGAGGTTTGATTATTCCTGTGTGCCTCATCTCCATTAATGTGAGGAAAGCTGATCCACATTACACCAACTACAGATCTGGTCCAGGGAATTTGCTAGCTGAGAGATCTTAAGAGAGTATTGAAGAACTATGCAGACTCTGAAAAGGGAAACACAGCACATCTGATCTGGAATTTTTACTGTTGCTGTTGAGCATTTCCACTGCGGTGGTCCTCGGGGGTTTCGGCTCATCATGATTCAGAGGTGTTCAGCGTTGTACTAACAGCTCCTTTGCTTGTTCCTGCCACTGAAACTTAATTTACTCCTCAGTCAGATAAAGGGTGCAAGCAGAGGTGGAGAGAATGTTTGTTAAGGGAGCTTCTTTGATGCCATATTTTTATATGTATAACCCGTGATTCAGATAACCCATATCTATCTTTTTAAAAGTACCATATCTTGGAGATTAATTTTCCCTCAGATACTTCTCGGCTGACTCACTCTCTTCTTCATGGGGTGGTTGCATAGCCCACAAATTGCCCAGGTCGTGGTGGAAACTACCTGCCGAAGGAGTCTGGGGTGGGGAACAGGTCAGACATGAGTAATGTTGGGATAATAGGAGGGAAGCAGAAGTTCATGTGAAAAGCGGAGGCTGGTGGGATGTCAGGGAAGAAATCTCTATGTTAAATTTCCCCTTATAGTACTCACTATTTAACCCTCACTCTTCCTGAAATAATTATGGTTTTGGCAGCTAAAACCCAGATTGCACATGTGAAAACATAGTAGATTAAAGCTAAGCAAAACAGACTGAAAGAAATACCAGAGACTTACTTTTTCAATGTGTAAGATGAAGATAATATCTATCCAACTATGAAAAGAGCTAAACATGAATATTGTCCACAGAGTTGTTGGTAATAGGGTGAACCGAATTATACTGACTGATGTAGGGCTGCCTTTGAACAAAAGCATTACAAAGAGTGTCTAAGAGATCTGAAGACTAACAGTAGATAATAGAGTTGTTAGAAGAAATGAAAAAGAAATTGAAGTATGAGTAATGCAAACAAATTTCTATGAAATAACAAAAAAACCATGTTATGACCATTCTTCTTACTCACTTTGGCAGTTAACATGCCAATTGTGCTTTCTGTGTAGACAGTCAAAGATTTTTAAATTAACACAGAAGACATTTTATAAGCAAAATTTCATTTGGTCAGATGTTTCAGGTTGGTAAAAATAGCTTTCATGTACTGTACGGCTGGCCTGTGGTACTTACTGTACCAGACATTCTTGAATCAAGAACTTGGCACAAGTAGGGCAATTAGGCATGTTTGAGTAAGAGAACAGTCCAGGTTACATAAGACACTTAGACTGGACCATAAATAAATGTAAAAAAAAATTATTAAAATATGAGTTTTGTTATAAGGATCAAAGTGTCACAGTTTTTAACTGGAATTTTGGCTCCATTGACAGTGCAGGTTTTGGATTTCACTGATGGCCCATGTACCTAATTAGACTTCAGACAAGGACTTCTATTGGCCTAAAATTTGTGAGTTAAAGCTATGCACATGGTATTATTTATGTGATCTTTTAAATCTTAATTTTAACAGGCCTTGGAAGAACAATCAGTGATAATTTCTGCACTGTAATGATGGTTAATTTAAAATTTGATAAGTCTGACTTGGCCTATTGGGAAGTGCTTTATACCTTTCTAATTCATGAGAATGATATGACATTTCTTACCACTTTCTCTGTCTCATTAAACCAGGAATTTAATTGTACAATGCTGAGCTCTTGGAGAAAAATTAACTTACGTACCCCAGAAGAAATCACTTCTTATTATGCCAGCTGCAGCTGCAGTAGACAGCAAAGCTATTAACAGGATATAGCTGTCTTGCATTCTTCCTTAGTCTTTAGGGCGAACACTAAGAAATGGTGTAGCTGTGGAGAAAAACTAACTCGCAAATTGCAGAGTGTAAAGGACCTTTCCAGAAGAAACAGAAGTCAGGAGATCCCAATAAGCTTCTGCAATGTACTCTGTCACACAGAAGTGAATACAGAGCATGTTAAAATCTTGGTTTAAGTATTCTTAGTTTTCCCTGAAATGAGCAAATGGGTAAGTAAAAGTGATAATATTCACGTTTAAACAGAAAGACCAATTGAGGAAGGAGATTTCTAATAGTGCTTTATATTCTCGTATGTTCTAACTTTACTGGCTTGTACAAGTTTACACAGATTTGCTTGGAGCAGGTGACTTCTCATCCCATAACCCCGAGTAAGAAACTTGAGTGAAGTGATAGAAGATCTATCACTGCTTGACTCCTCCTGATCTAAACATGAAACAAATACCAGATTCCTCAGCAGTCCTTATCTTGGCTGCTGCCCAGAAGGTGTTGTTCTTTTTGGAATTTATGAAAGATGATAGGCTGACCCATGGAAGCAATCATACACTCTGTAGTAAAATCATGGAGTGTATTTTGTGTGCACATCGTAAGTGGAGATGGGTCAAGTGGTCTCCCTGTAATGTGAACGTTGGCAAGCTCAGCCTGCGGCAAGAATGGGAATAATGTGTCTTACAGCACTTCACGTCATTCAGTTCAGAGGGGAGATCCAGTGTGCAGTCAACAGAGGCTTCTCCCAGCTCAAAATATTCATCTGCATAAACACATACACACACCCCAGCTACAGCTGTATTGCATATGGACACTGGCACCCATATTAATGGGAAAAAAATCCTCATTATACAAGGACCAGCTCGGCATGCTGGACACAAGAAGGGGGTTACTTCATTATAAGAGTGACAGAGCACCACGAAAAGCACTCATAAAGACTTCTTCCAGTCTTGAGATCTATTAAACTAAAGAAAACGTAAGACTGGAAACATTAATAAAAAAAAATAACCGTGAGGCAATCCCTAAAGCCTCCTGTCACTATCAGCCAAAAGAGGCTCAGTGTCAGTATCCACAAACACTGTGTGAGCGTTTGCTGGGGTTCTGATTCATACAGCATCCTTCGCAAGGATGAAGAAAAGAAAAATATCTCAAAACATTCTTCCTTGTGGAACTGCATAATCACCTCTCTTTCTTTCCTCCTGGCTCAGTAAGAGCCACATCCGACAAGTCACACAAATATTTGTTTATCTTGAAGTGTGTAAGCAGTACAAATGGAGTGAATGGGATTACTCACATGCTTGGAGATAAACATGTGCTTTGCTGGATCTGAGCCACAGATCTCAGCAAGTTTATTGGGCTGAGCTCTAAACATGGGCCACAGAAAAATTCCAGTTCTTTGACCAGACATTGCACTATTGGGTCCCTTCTATGGTGAATATGTTGGTTTCCAATTTCAGTGTATGATTTCACCTTATAGTCACCAGTGACTGAGTTTTTTACTCTGTTATTCGTGGCAGGTAAGACCCAGTTATGTCCTAGCAAGTATAAAATTATACACCTTCAGACAAAAGATAATAAAAAATCCTATTAAAGAATACTCCACTGTATTTTTAACCTCTTTGGCCACTCTCTTACAGTCTTAGCAAATAAGTGACCGTCATTGGACTCAAAATAATGAGAGAGAGCTTTATTCCCTTATTGTCAGAGACACCAGAGAACTACTCCCCACAGTTTAGAAATGCTCTTATCCAGACTCAAAAAATTATAAAAAGACCAAGTAGACTGCTGAGTCGTCCAAGTGCAGAGCATGCATCACCATGCACAAATATTTTTGGAAAATTATGAGGAAACTGTGCGATGTCCTTTCAATAAATATTCTTTTTTTTGCCAGCTTGCAGCAAAACATTACCTTTTTCAACCGGTGAAAAAACTATTTTAACAATGGCAAGAACAATAGACGTCCCTCTTGTAAAAACATGTCTCCCTGTTTAGAATGGGAAACAACAAGTTCAGAGAGCAATGTCAGTAACGATCATGAGGAACCAGAAAAACTGAGTCACCCAATACAGCACAAAACCGGATTCTCTGCATGACAGCACTTAGGCTGACCCATCTGTTACCCATCTTTCCTCTTAATCAGTTGTACTGTTATGCCATTATTAGTGGTTGAATGAATCGTAGCTGTTTCAAATACTTGAGCAGCGATATCGAGCATCAAATATTTGGTGGTGACACGGGTAGTAACTGTGTGCCCGCATATGGCATCTTACAATGGCTCCTGCAGACTGTTCTGTGGGGCAGCAGGTACCAGAAGTTTTGTAAAAGGCACTGTATCCCCTTCTCATTGTCTGTTAATCCTGCTCAGGTGTGGTTCACATACCCTCAGCTGTGTGCTAGGAGAAGAGCTATGTCTGCTCTCTGCAGAGCAACTAGATCAGGACCCACCTAGAGACTGTCTGTGGATCAGCAATTAATTATACCCTGGTGTCATGGTTTGAGAACCCCAAAATCCAATTCCCTAGTCCAAACGCCCTCCCACATCTCAGCCCAGTGTGAGATGGGTTTTCCAGACATCACACGAGACTCAGAATGGGGGGAAGGGATTATATATTACAATGACTGTACAAAATAAATACTACAATACATTATATACAATCTTAGCTATCTCTACCATGAAATAAAAGTATTTACAATGGATCAAATCTCTTCTCCCTTCCAAATAAAAGTCCAGGAGGGAAGAAGGAAAAGATCCTTTCCGCTCTCAGAGCAGCAGTGTCTCTAGGGCAGCAGGTTCTCTCATGCAGCAGCTGTAGCTGGATCTCTGCCAGTACACACAAGGGGGGTATCCAAGCCCCTCGGCCCATCGTCTCCAAGAGAGGGTCTTCTCTGCCATGGGCTGTGTTCACCCGGACAAGGTCACTTCACCACGGTCATATCAATGAAGTGCAGGGGTCTTCGTGACGGTCCGTATCTTCAGGGGATTCAAGCCCCTTTTGCAGAGCTCCGTGCTCTGTCTCAAGCAGTGAGGGGGGCCAAGGTCACCCCCTCCGCATTCCTTCTGAGCTTTTCAGCTCCCTTCTGCAGTGCTGTAGCACTCCAAGACTCTTTCAAGTAAGAGTTTATCATCCTTCTCTCTCTAGGAGGGGTCTACAAGGAGTTTGGGGGTTTTGCTTTCAGTTCTTACCCCAAGACTCTGTCTCTGTAGAGCTTAGCTCTCCTCTCTCTGCTGCTGGCTCTCTTTCTCTCGGACAGCTCTGTGTCTTCTTTGGCTGCATGCTGTTTGCTGCTCCTTATCTCTTCCGGCTCTCTGCCACTGTTCCTCCGTCCAGTGTTGTTTTTGCTGCCGCTTCTGCTGCTCACAGTGGAGAAAAACTTCCAGCCTCTCAGCCACAGGTACTTAGCCCAGTTCAACACTGTTCCAAGTCTGTGCAGCCCCCAACCGGGGCTGGGGGGGCCAGAGCCCCCCAGGGGGGCTCCTGCCCTCTCTCCTCGTGGCTCTACAACATGGCTACTTCTCCAACAACTACTACAACTACCTTCTCTTCCGGTCTGCTTGTGATATGTTTATATTTTGCAAAAGCGCTCATTGGCTCAAAACTTCAAGGGTCACCACCTCCTGGGGATTTACCATTTTATAACTTCAGGGGGAAAACTGTTTCCCCCCACCACACCTGGTTTTGACAAAACAGTTAACCCCAGTTGATGCAAATTTGCTGAATTTTGCAGTCGATCTTAAACTACATTTCTCCAAAAAAGATAAAGACCTGAAAGCGTAACCAAGATCAAGCAAAGAAGAAAAATCTCAGAAATTGTTAGCTTATGGATATTAACACATTCTTTGGAACACAGGTAAAAGACTAAAAAGGAGGTGAAGTGTGTGTCCCACTCAAAATGCAGAGCAATTAATGTAAGAGACAGGACTCAGTACAACTACCTCCCTGGTAGCTGAGTCCTACCACAAGGAAACCACCTCTGGCTCAGGAAGTTCCTGAGCCATCACAGGCAAGAGGGAAGTAGGACAGTCTCCAGGGAAGGATCACTGTGTGCTCACTGTTTTTCACCCTTCCCTAACCATTAACTGTAGATAGCATTGTCTATCTTCTCCTATAAAGAGCCAGAGCTTTGGCTGGACAGGGTAAAACTGTGTTTATGTTTTTTTCTGATATGGTTATTTTATTTAATCTAGAGGCAGATGTCCTGTAAGAACTAGGAAGCAAAGAAAAAGACCAGTAAAGCCCGTGGAAGATTTACTTCAATGAAGTCATCAGGAGCAACCTTCAAGTCATCAGGAGTGAAATTTAACTTGGAAAATAAGTGTGTGTTTGTGCTCTTCAGTAGTCACAGCAAAATTAGTAAAATGTATCTGTTGATGTCCCCACTGTTGTTGGATGAATTCTGTGCATTCTATAATATTATGGACCGGTGTTCATGAGAATTAAAACATATTTAGTCTTGCTCAAAATCTTCTCTCCAGTGCAGGCTGTTTTCTTAGGGGCTGGGGAAGCTTCAGGTAGACTGAGGTCACAGGAAAGCAGGATGTGATCCTGTGTGGCCTCTCCTCTATGGAGATATCACTCAGGTCAGCCAGGAATATATAAATGGCTGGTCATTCCAGCTTAGGCAGAGAAACTAAGCTTGAGAAAACTATCCGTGGAACACCTCTGGCTTCCTGTTTCCTGATCCATTCTGATGGCCAGAGCATAATTCAAGGTTAACACACCTTCAGCACTGTGAACAAATGTATGGAGCCCTTTCCCTACACACTTGATGCACATCCTTGGAAAGGATGTCCTACAGCCCTCTTCCCTTCACCATCAAAGGTGGTCCTGTTTGGATGCTTTGAAGAAATGCCTCTGCTTGCTGACTGAAAACATGTGTCACTCCTGCACTGGTGGCTCCGAGCTGGGAACTAGTGGCAAATCCTTGCCTTCTTTCCAGGGCTGATGTCCCAGGGGAAGCTCAGGGCCACTGTGGGGGATGATTTGACACCATCAGTCCCCACAGGACCCCAACAGCCACGGGGAAAGGGGAGGGTAGGAAGAGTGGGGGCTGTGCTGCCTGCCCTGGTGGCCCTCAGATTGTCCTGCCATGGTGCACCACAGGTCTGGCCACCCATCCTGAGCTGCATTCCCTGACAGTAATGAGGCTCTTGGCAGGTAACAAAGGCACTGGTGCCATTTCTTCTCCTTTGCATAAACACACAAAATTAAGGGCAATTATCTGCTGCATATAGCAGAGGAGGCGATGTTTAATTAATGTCCAAGGGAGGTGTGTGCTTCTCCTGGAGACGTGCAGCCCTTCCTCTGTCAGGTCAGCCAGGTCTGTTCTCCTGGAGACCTGGAGGTGCTGGTCAACAGCCGGCTGAAGGTGAGCCAGCGTGTGCCCAGGTGGCCAAGAAGGCCAGTGGCATCCTGGCCTGCATCAGCAACAGTGTGGCCAGCAGGACCAGGACAGTGACCTGTACTTGGTACTGGTGAGGCCACACCTCAAGTGCTGTGTCCAGTTCTGAGCCACTCAATTCAGGAAAGATGTTGAGGTGTTGGAGCAAGTCCAGAGAAGGGCAATGAAGCTCATGAAGGGTCTGGAGCACAAATCTTATGAAGGAACATCTGACAAGCTGGGGTTATTTAAGCTGGAGAAGAGGAGGCTGAGGGAGGACCTTGTCTCTCTCTACAACTGCCTTATAGGAGGTTGTAACCAGGTGGGCATCGATCTCTTCTCCCAGGCAACAAGTGACAGGATGAAAGGACATAGCCTTAAACTGGACACAGTCATAGGCTGCACCAGCAGAGATTTAGGTTTGACATCAGAAATAATTTCTTCACAGAAAGGGTGATTAGACATTGGAATGGGCTGCCCAGGGAGGTGGTGGAGTCACCATCCCATTTCCTTTTAAAAGAAAGATTGGATGTGGCACTTAGTGCCACAGTCTGGTTGACATGGTGGTGTTGGGTCATAGGTTGGACTCAATGGTCTCAGAGATCTTTTCCAACCTAATTGATTCTGTGATTCCGTGAGCCAGGCCTCCCTTTCCTCACGTCAGCCAGGGCTGTTCTCTCCTGCCTCACAGTGGGGAGACAGACACGGTGCCACAGGCTGCTCCTTGCAGAGCTGAGGGGTCAGCATTAGGGATGCCATGTTATGATAATGTACTGCAGGACCTGGCCATCCTCCTTAGCCCAGCTAAGCCAGGATCCTTTCACACTCAGGGAGTTTGGGTGCGTGAGGTGGCCACTTCATGGGGTCTTTAGTTTTGTGTTTTGTCTTGTTTTTTTTTTTTCAATTGGCACTTCTTGGTGTGAGCACTAGAATCTGCCCAGGCACTCGTGCAGTGCTTGTCCTAGCAGGCAGGGCAGGAAGGGCTGTGGAGGTCAGGAGAAGCAGCATCAGCATGCAGGGATGGTGGACAGGCAGGAGTAGAGGCACTGCCTGTGCTCAGAGGGAGCCAGAAACTTCCAATGCGAGCCCTGGCTGTGAATGCAGAGCTAAAGCTAAGAAATGCTGTCCCTTCTCTCCTGCAGACCTGCTGGACAGCACTTCTGCCCTGACAAACAGCGCTCACTCACCAGCTTTAGTGAGGGTTGGGCACTGCAAGGTACCAAGCACTTCCACTGCTCCTGACCATTGCTGCTCACTGGAGGAGAGGCTCACACATCAGCCTTTTTCTGGCCTGCTCCTGCATGCTGTTGTGAGTTTTTTAGCATTACAGGCTTCCCATGATTTTTGCAGGGGGAGACATATTCCCAACTCCCCCACTTCATCCTTCCCAGGGCTGCATGGAGTGTGACAGGATGTGGGGCCTCAGGGGGTTTGATCTCCTCCCATGGCACACCCTACAAAGCTCTTCCTGGGATGGGTACTCCTGTCACACCAACTCAATGGCAGTGCTAAGTAAGAATCAATCACATATGAGTTTGCTTTCAGAAATGTGGTACTGAGTGACAGTTCTCTCCATTATTAATGCTATTTTCCATCAAACGGTTGATGGAGTATGTAGCAGAGGAGTAGCAGGGCACTTTATAAGAAGAAAATATTATAAATATATGCAAAGGATTTTAAAATGGGTGCTCTGATTGCAGAGACTTTTAGGCTCTGGTGTAATACAGCAGTATTGAGCAACACTACACTGGCAATTGACCTGTTCGTAAGCTGGTTGGCAGCATCGCTGCAGATGCTGTCAGGCCCTGACATCAACCTTCATTGCAAAATATTTGCAAAATATTTGCAAATGGGAAACAGAGACATCTGATTTTGAGTTGTGTCACAGTTACACTTAGTAGCTTAAAAATGGACCTTCCACCCTCTCCTGAATTGTGTGGTTAGGGGGATATATACATCAGCACTGCAGCCTTGCCAGCCCCTCTCCATTTAGAACAATTAACTGAAAAAAAAAACACGACAGAAAATCAATATTGTTAAGGATTAATGAGCCGAAGCGTGTACTTCAAGTGAAGATGTTTGCAGCTTTTCTTTAACACGGAGCTCATGGAAAATAGCTACGGAAGGGATGAGTGGCAGAAAGAACCTTGTTCTGCACTGTCCCCACTATCAGAGGAAAAGGTGACAGTCTGGTGGTGTGATGGTCTGCTGTGAACCAGCCAGCTCTGCCCCTGCATGGTTAAGCTGATGTTAGAGATAGGAACTGAGTTGGACTTATTTGCCCCTTTCTTTTCCCAGATTTTTTTTCCTTTTGGAAGTGGTTGGTATTTTGCTATTATTTCTCTCTGCTGCATTCAGAATGTGATATGGACTGTTCCAGCCAGCAGCAAAGGCTGGTTGGAAGACCCCGTCTTGTGTTGTCCCTCTGCTCCTTCTGCGTGTATCGGTGTGTCCCTCTGGGACAGCTGCACGCCCAGCTGTGCTTTCAGTCAGCGCTTGTTGCACTGCTTTGGTACAAAACACGGCACACACGGATCCTTTTTGAACCGATTGTGCAAGGAGTCCTGCTTAATCCTTGCTGCGCTGAACCTCCTTCCGAGATCCCTGCAATGCTGTAAAGGGACAGACGATGGCACTCCAGCATTGTCTTTGCTCGCTCTCTGCTGCAATGAACAAGCGCTCTGACCACCTGACTTCCAGTTTCACTTTACCAATGGTCGGGTTTTCACCCGTTCTCCCTTGGAACAACGTTGTGCGTGGAAGTAAAACAGGTCCTCACCATCGCTGGTCTCGGGTGCCTGGGTTGTGTACAGATAGAGAGCCATATTCCCTTCATTATATCAGGATGTACAAGGCAAAATGCCCAGAGCAGACTTTCCTCCCCCTTGATTGCGGCATCTCTCCCAGAGCAGTTCATCTGTCTTCAGCAGGGTCTGTTTCATACCACAGGAGTGACATTTTACTGTCACTTTGTACAACAGTTAGTGTCTCCTGACACAGCTTAAGACCACATTTTCTTTTTACACAGCTACATCACACTGGCAGCATATAATCATCCCATAATCACCTCATATGCACAGGTCTTTATCTGCTTCACTCAATCCTAGCAGATGAGTTCCCAGCTTATAGAAAAGGTTTTGTCATCAGTTCCTTATTGCGAGACCCTGAACATTGTACTACGAATGATGTACTGTGAATTTCATCTTGTTTTTATTAATACTCCAGTCCTCAAGCTCACTTAGATCTTCTCATGCTGCATCCCTTATTCTTTCCTCCACAGATGATGTCTCCTACCTTTGTGTCATCAACAGATGCCATTAATAATGCCCTTAATATTTATTTCAGATCACTAATGCAAACATTAGTCATTACCATCTCTGATGATCCTTATTAACAACTGTTATGGTATTTCCCACCTTAACATCAGCCATTGCCACATCCCCTTAGCCAGCTATTTATCCACCATGCAGTTCCCATAACAGTAGTTAAAGTCTCTTGTGGCTTGTTCTCAAGTCCAGTGAAATCAAAACAGAGGTGACCTTTCACCCCACTTTTGACTAGGGCAGCGTCAAGTGACTTTGGCAGGACACAGCAAATCCAGTCTCCACTTCAGTGTCTTTCATTTCCCATTTCTTTGAAATCCCAGAAGGAGCGTTCACAAGAGAGTCCTGGACTGGGATTGCCCAGGATGAAACTGCTCCCAGAACGAAGTTGTCCCCATGCTGTTCCTGGATAGGTTGTGGAAAAGGATGAACTCCACCTAGAGCCCAGAGCAGAGGAGAGTACACTCGCACTCAGGTATCCAAGTCTGGCTCTCAACCACACCAGTAGGCTTTTCTGATTCTGCTGGTGCTCCCTAAGCCAGCAGTATCCCTGCTGGGCTGTGGGGCCCATGCCACAGGGCTCATATCTCATCCCGCTGTGCGCTGGGAGCAAGGGCCTTGACTGTGGGAAGGTAATACCGGCTGGATGCCCTATGGAGTGACAGACCTGATGCTGGTTGAAAAGTGGCAGCCCCACTCCAGGAAGCCATTCTGTTCTCTGTGCATTTGCTCCTGTTAACACAGTCTCCCTCCAAGCAGCATAGAGCAGAGGAAGTGGTGGTGGAGTGGTCAGCCCTTCCCTTCCAGCTCCTTCCTGCCCTCCTGAGAGCCAGGGAATGCAGTAACCAGTAACTCTGTGCTGGCCCCTGTGCTGCACTCACTGGCAGGGAAATCTCTTTTCTCCTGAAGAGCATCCAGATCACTGTCAGAGCTCCAGGAGTGATTCCAGTATTGTGCACTTATAACAGCATTGAAATCCTGTTTTGGTCACAGGGAAGCAAGGCACGGTGACTTGCTTGAGGTCATCAAGCAAAGGCAAGAATGAAAGCTAAAGCTAATGCTCCCTACAGGAAGTGTGGGAATGGCATGCTTCCTTCTCCTTCACCTTCCCACTGTAACATGAGGCCACCCAAGGGCTGCTGCTGGCTGGTTGTTGTGCTGTCTGCAGCTGAGAGCTGGGCTGTGATGCACACAGACATCCTCACATGCTGCAGGCGTACAAAGAAAGGAGTTGGCTTAAATTTTAAACTGTTGCTGGTATTTTAGACCAGTCTGCTTGAATCAAACTGGCAGGTTCTGCTGAGAGGTTTTCCAGACAGTAGGGAGCACACTCCCTTTATTTTTCAGCAGCTCAGCTGGAGACATCCAACAAAATCCTCTGCATTTCAAAAGAGGCTATAAATGAAATGCTTGTGATGTGGCTGCGCCAGCTAGACAGGGAGCTCACTATGAGAAAAAAACTTTATAGCTGCACTGCTGAGGGGACTGGCTTGTGTGGATTTGTGGCAAACTGCTCCATGGCTCAGGGACATGATTCTGGTCCCCACGCTCTGGGGCCACCACTTAATTAAATATTGTACAGATTAAAATCTTTATAGGATTTCATTTTTTAGAATATGTAGAAATTTTGAGCCTAATGTACTTATAATTCAAATATATGCAGTTAATTGATGTTTCCTGTGGCTTCCAGATGGTCTAAAAGGAACATTTTATATCGCCCTGATTACTAGCACAAGAAAGAGATTTTAGGAAGGAAATGGAGCACTTCAACCTGAGACAAGTATTTGCAGTACAGCAGACAGAGATGTCGCAGAGAAAAGGAAAGGATGTTCTGCTCTGCCACCGGGATGTCCTTCTTGCTTGGGTCTCTTTCTTTAATGATTTTTAATATGGGGAAGTATAACCAATTCTATGTGTTTTTACAGGAAAACCACTACTGCAATGACTGTCCTGCCTAAATGGAAATTATGGATGACCAAGGCATCCATTTCTCCATAAAGGAAAGAAATGTGGTGGAAGTGGTATAGTTCCAGCTGGTGTCTCTCACAGAGATGTCAAGAGTCTGGTCCATGCTTCTTGAATACAGTGTGGTCAGGAGAAAATGCAGAACATGCTCAGGAGCATCTCTGGAGGTCCAAAGTTTTGCCCCTTGGGATGATACAGGTAGAAGTTTGGTAAGGCCACTTTAGGAGAAGGGTCCTTCCACAGGCAGAATGTCTCCAGGGTGCTGTGCTGTGTTTTCAGGACATTGCAGTAGGTACTGATAGGTGGTTGTATGTGAGTTGAGGGGTGTATTTCTCAGTCATCAGTGCCCCTGGACTAGGCCTGTAGTGTTATTTAGGATGGGGTAGTGCTAGTTCACAATCCATGATTTGTCCTCTCCTACTGTAGGTGGCACTCAGAAGATATAGCTACATGTCACTCAAGAGGAAGCCATTGCAAGGTTAAGGTGCTAAGCAAACTTTGTCTTTACTTTTTCATTTCAAAGCCTGAAATTACCAGTGACAAAAAAAATCCCTCAATAGACAGGTATCACCTCACACCACCAGCACCTTGTCCCACTTACATTTAGCCTGCAGTGCTTTCCTCATCTTCTCTTGTGTTGTGACAAAATGAAAGAGAGTCAGGTATTTCTTCTTATGCATGTCTCTCACACACACATTTCACTCCCTTTTCAAATTCTATGATGGACAATTTGGTCTGTCCTAAGATAAGAGCACAAGGTGGGTGCTGCAGGAGGAAGTGTCTGGATGCTTGCATAATTAATGTATTCCAGAGATGAGGGAGCTGAGATGTTTTCAATTGACTTGGGTGCATATTGGCCTGCAAAAGGGTATAAAATGCAGTTGGAAACTGGGCCAACTGGGCAAACTAGTCTCCCAAGATTCCAGGCAGCTTTGAGGTAGATCCCACCCCACCCCACACTCCCTCCCTCCCCACATACAGGTAAGTAAATGCACAAAGATACAGTCAAATACGGAGATAAAATCCAACAGTAGATCTGTAAGTGCTATGTTGCTTTGTAATTGTGAATTCTGCAAGACCAAAGACCATAAACCTGTACATTTCTAGCCAAACTTGCTTATATTATAACCCTTTACACATAGACTGTTGACCAAATGTAAGACTAAGGGTCCCAAGCTGCACCTACACTTCTCTGAGAAGTTCAGAAAGCAAGGTGCTCTCACTGAATCTTGTGACTCCTCAGGAGGAACCACGATCTGATGATACTATAATCCATTGTAATAGATGATAGAGTTCTTATTTAGATACTGCACTGGCAATATTTAGATACTGTATTGGCAATATTTAGATACTATATTAGTAAATCTAACAATAATCATACACATAATCACTGTGTCCTGGTCCTTGCACCTGGATGAGAACCTTCCCTTAACTACCCTGCTACAGGCTTTCTTTCTTCCCTCATCCTTCCAGCCAGTCTTGGGCAGACACCATAACCTCAACCAAAGTGATGAAACACCAGTGAATTTTTCCCCTTCTCTTGAGAGCTCTGTAAACTCCTTATGGTCAACACACAGTGTGGGGACAGATCCACTCAAGCTGATGTGTGCATCCCTCACAGGCCTTGCCTTGCATGGCTGGCTGTAGGAACCTGTTTTTCTCCAGCCTCTGATAATCTTTCCTGCATAAGCTTTGTGAAAGACAGAACCTTGGACAGACCTTCCTTTAAATGATATTTTTTTGCCTTGCTCTATTTTTCTTCAAATTTGTTCCTTTCTACTTTTCTTTACCCTCCATTATTGACAATTCCTACCCATGATCAGTTCTTCAGACATATTTTAGGATCAGCTCTAAAGCACATACAATTCCCTGGAAAGGTTCTTGTCACCATGCTCAGAAGAGGACTGAGTAGCTAACTCTGGAATTAGTGCCAGTAAGATCAAAATCGGATCTTGAAAATCCTTCTTGCTTGCTGCTGGTGCTTGTTCTCCAAAGACATTATTGATTTTGATATGAACATTTCACAGATGCTTAAAGCTCATTCTTGTGGCATACTCAGAGGCACCTCAGTCGTGAGAAGACTGATCAGATTTCTGTCTACCCCTTACCTGGGGCTTCTGTTTTTAAACTGAGATGATATCAATTACTGACCACTAATTACATTGACTTAGTGAGCAAGTAATCCCCATGGACCTGACTTTTTAAACAATTAAATCACTGACTTTGAGTGAATGCAGCAGGTTTGGTGCAAACTCTGCCTGTTAGAGAAGGGGTACAGTCAAACCAGTTTCAAATCACTCCTGAAGACACAATGAAGGGAAAATTTTAATATTCTCAGGAAATTCTTTGAAAATTAGTTCACGTGAATGAATGCTCTAGATGTTGCCCAGAGAAGTTGTGGATGCCCCATCTCTGGAAGTGTTCAAGGCTGGGTTGGATGGGGCTTTGAGCAACCTGGTCTGATGGAATGTCTCCCTACACATGGCAGAGGAGTGGAACTAGGTGACTTTAAAGGTCCCTTCTAACCTAAATGATTCTATGATTCAATTACTTTATGTACTCCATGTCCTAGAAGTACTTGATTATGTAGTCGAGGAACAGAAATATCTGTTCCCAACCTATTTTCCCTTTTAAACAAGTTTAAACTTCAGTTTAAAGTTTGGGGTCTTAGGCAGTCTCACTGTACACACACTTTTAAAAGGTAAAAAAATCTGCTTGGGAAGCAGGGTCATGAAGCATAATTCAACCCCGGGAAATGCCAGATAGATCACAGAGTCTTTCTGTCTTCGGTCCCCTAAGACAGAAGGAGGCCCAGTTCTTCGCCAGCCAAACAATTTGCTGTGAGTATTTCACACTGTGCTGCTCACAATGAATCACACAGCTCCTACACTCATCTGCACCCTGGGTCACCCAGCGGGGATTCCTTCACTGCAGCCATTCAAGGCGAGATGCTATAATAAACCTTACTAATAATACTTCCCAGCTCCCCTGCAACTCTCCCTGCAAGCACTATGCAGAGTACAAGAAAACTCCATGTCTGGAGAAGGGTGAAAAAAGTTTGGACAAGACGGTTTGATCAGCTCTTGTATGTCTTTGCTTGCTATCAAACCACCTTAAGGGGTTCAGTGGTTTTGGGGGGGTTTCTTCTATTAAGGCCTAATAAGATTTTTAGGGAAAAACAAAATAATATATTCAATAGGCAAAAAAAAATCCTGTTTCTTCAAGGCAGTCCTCATCTTGACTGAAGTATTTCTCTAGGGCTTTAAACAGGGAAAAGCATATGCTCTCTAAAGCTTGCAAATGTGTGTATTTCTCTGGTGGTGCACACAGGGGCAGGAGAAGTTGGTATCTAAAAGAAGGGGCATTTTTGATGTGTTATCCGTCAGGGCTCTGATCATCTCCTGATATTTCAATTAGTTCTGTTATTAAGGACAGAGTAGAATTGGGGTTAGAAGGTGTATCAGGTCGGAGCAAAGGTTTGCTGTCTCTCCAGATCACTTATTAAAGCTGCCGTTTGCCAGCAGCCCATTTATTCGGCTTTTTTTTCTCTTACTTTTGCCTGGAGACCTTCTGGGAACCAGGGTGAAGACCCCTGACTTGTAATGTGGCAGCAAGTCGTACATGTCCCTTTAGTCCTGCTTGGCTGTGTGGGAGTTATGAAACAGGTCTCCATTAAGATGTTTCAAATTGAATTGATCTGCAAGAGGAAGGCGACTCCTCTGCTGAAGCCTTTGGCCTCAGTCTCATTTGCTCCTTGCCCTCCATTCCCCCAGTCCCCCCTGCTCAGGGAGAGAGGCAGAGCACAGGGTCAGCAGATGCCTACGCAGCCCCCTTCCCTGCTGCCCTGCAGGTCCCCTGTCCTCATCAGCTCCTGACACAGACATCTCCTTCTCCGCTGGCTCATGGCTCCAGAGAGGGTGGGATGCCTGACAGAGCAGCTAAGGAGGAAAAGAGAGGGGAGGTTTTTCTCTGCTGGTGTTCACACACTGCTCAAGATGCTGCATCTGCCCACACAGGGAGAGCTGTGCAGAGCCAAGTGCTTTGCCCCAACATTGCTGGATATTGCCTGGCACGGGATGTCTTTTCATTGAGGCTCTCAATCTAAATTGTCTGTGGAGCATCTTGTAGCGTTTTCCTTTTGTTTTTGCTCAAAAGCCTCTCATGCCAATGAAAATCTGGAGTCAGTGCATTGGCTCCGAAGGGACAACGGGCAGCACTGAGCCAGCAGGTTTGCCCAAAACCAGAACCAGGCCCCTGAGGCCCATGAAAATTTGGGGATGTGTGATGTTCCCGCACATTTAAAAGCTGCATCATAAAAGCTGGGCCAGATTATCTGTCCTTTTCTTCCAGCTCCAGAGGAAATGGGGAACAGCTTGCTTCTTTAGGGCTGACAAACCCCCTCAGCGTGAGGCTGACCGCAGAGAGTGAGGAGTAGGTAAAGCCAGCTATTATGGCAGGGCCCAAAATAGAGTCTGAGGGGAGGACATGTGGCCAGGCACTGCCTGAGCACTGCTTGGGCTGGGCCCATAAGGCTGCAGCCTGTTGCTTTAGCCCAGAATAGAGTAAATGCACTGGGGCTGCTACAGGGCTGCAGGAGGAGGCAGGAGAAATGCATGTCTTGCTGCTGTTACCAGGGAAAAAAGGGGGCACTGGGGATATGGCACTGTGTTTACAGTAAGGATCACAAAGCTCAGAGAGCCCAACAGAGACTAAACTGGCCAAAGGTTGTGAAACCGGAGACAACAGAGTCCCCTCCTGTTGGAAAGGAAGCTTGCCTTGTTTTCATTCTTATAATGGAGCATTAATTTCACTAGGTACCAGCCACCTTGCCAGTTAGTCTGTTGATCCTCCCAGCACCAAACTGGGCACTTTACTGAGCAGCTGGGGGCCACATGGCCCTGTATGCTTGTTTTAGTAAAACATTTTCATGTCTTACTTTTGGGTCCTTCACAGCAGGAGGTATCACTGATGAGGGGTCAGTCAGCTGTGCCATGCCTCATTTGCCTCCTTGGATAAATAGCAGTTTCCTTCCTTTCCAGTGGCTTTTGGCAAATAAAAGCACCAAGGGACTCAAACATGCCTTGGATTTCCCAGACTAGGACACAGCACACTATGTGCTTTCTTAAAGAAGCCTGTTGCCCCTTCCCTGGCTCTGCCCTGTCTCTATCTTTACCCTTTTTTAAAGTTACTGTATTTGTGAGGCTGCCTTTTTGCTTAGACTAGTGCAATATTATTATTATCACACTAATTTTTCTTCCTCTTACTTTCTAATTCTCCAGTATGATGTGGCATTGATCTTTGATTCCCTCTGCACACACCATTTTAAAAATCAAACTAGAATGGACTTCCCCAGAAGCTGTTCCTGTCTGCCAGATTTACTACTGAGGTGAACTGCTTCGATTAAATAATCCTGCTATTGGGTAACTTTTCCAAAGAAGCTTTTTTCTGGCTTTACAGTTATGTGCATCTGAACTTGGTCCAATGAAGGCAGTCACAACCCTATGGGTTCAGCTGCCTTCTCCTGTTTGACTTGTACAAGCAGATCCCATCTGGAATTTCAGTCCTTGCATAATACAACAGCAGCTGCTGCTGGCCTACAGCACTTCATCCCACTGCTTGTCATGGAGGCTGTGTTCCCACTGGCCAAACCTTGTTGCACAGGGTCAAGTGTGGTCTCTCTGGTGGGTTGTTGGTAGAAGAAAGAGTAGGGACTACTCCTGCCTTGTCTGTGGATTCTGGAAGTAGGAGCTGCTACCTCATGAGACAAAGGTCTGGGGAGCGAAGACAAAAATAGTTTGGGACAAAATCCATCTCTTTGTGTGAGCTGGATGAGATTCTCACTCTTATTACTGAATATCAGCAATGGCACTCATTTCTTCAGAAATGTGTGCTAATTGGAGCTTTTAAGTCATTAGCAGCTCAGTTTTATTATAGGGAGAGATGGTGGGCACCGAACTGACTGACTCTGCAAGTCAGTCCCAGCCACGACGACTCTGCATATCAAGTACTAAAATGTGGCTGCAGCTAAAGGTCTTTGGTGGCTTTGGGGTTTTGTCGTTCCAGTTTAAATGAATTAAGAATGAGGTGACAGCATTGTTTGCAATTCTGGTTACTAGTCTCTAAAGTCTTCTTTAATTAAAGCCAGATCCTGATGCTGTTACTTCTATTGAATTATCCCAGAGTCAGAGTGGCGACACAGGGAGTAAAGAGTGATGCAGCTTGAATCTGGCCTGTGTAGATTATTAATTCCTTGAGGGCTGAGATTCTAATATAATTTGCCTGTGAAGTGCCATGGTGCTGTATAAACAATAAATAAATATAATTTTTCATCTTCCTTTTTAATGTTTTTTGTCTCACAGACTTGGATAAAGCAGCATTTCCCTGTGTTGTAAGAGCAGTAATGTCCCAGACTCTCTAGGAGTTACACAGACAATATTATGCACCTGATGTAGTTAATTAACAAAGGAGAAGCCAAGTTGTGAATGCAGTGTTTGCTTCCCACTGGCTTCTTACCTGCTGTGCCTATCAAAAGAGAACGGCAAACATGTGTAGATAAATGAAAGAAGCCTCTTTGATTGTGTGGACTTTCTAATAAGTGACACTTTGCATTTTGTAGATCAAGGTCTGGAAATAACACTGGCAGTAATTATGCACATGTGGCACGTCACCTTGATGCACTGGTGTGGAATTGAAGGGGAGAACAAATTTACATAACTAATCACTAACAAACAAGATAAAGTGATTGCTATTAGCAAGTTAACTTTTCTCCACAATTACCACCCTGTGCTATCTGAGGTACCCCACCTAGTTATCTCTGTGAAGAACAAGGAGGGCCTGCTGTGCTTCAGATATCACCACACTGCCTTTTTCGTGGCAAATCATAGAATATCCTGTTAATTTACTTTTCGTCCTTGGCTGTGAAACTTAAAATCATCCCATGGGAAGGACCTCTGGCATATACATGGATGGAGACTGTGGACAAATGTAAACTGCAAAAATTGGTGGACGGTCCTAAAAATTGGGCTCATTCAGGACACAACATATGGGGGACCCAAAACAACAGGAGTCAGCAGTTTTACACAGGGTTTGAAATTGGGTTATTTTATTCCTTTCAGGATTAGAGGGGAGACATTTCCATGCTCTCTGCAGCTACTAAGGCTGGAAACACTCTTTCCAGTTGGTAACTGGGATCATAGATGTTGAGGAGTTGGCATTAAATATTGTGAATCTCATAATTAAACCAGGACTTCGTTGCAGGGGGTGCTTATCTTTGTCAGCTGGATGGTTTCTGTCTCTGGCAAACACACACTTCTCTTTGAGTAGAAGGTGACATAAGTTGCTGTGTCTGGATGTGGATGTGTGCAGCTCCTTACATCACGGGTGGGATTGCTGAGATGTTGTTTTTCTGTCAACAATGACCTTCCTTTCCCCTACCAGATGCTTTTTTGTTTTTCACATTTACACTGTGAAGGGTAATGGTTTCTGCCTGCCAACCAGCTTCTTCACTTAAAGCATCTTACTTATCTTTTCTCGTGGTTCCCCTCCTTGATTTTATGGTTAGGACCCAGATGTGGTTATTTGGCAGACCAAGAGCTCAGAAAAGTTTAGTCTCAGGTCAGTGGCACCCTCATCTCTGGTTCACCGAAGGATCAATGAGGTTGTTCATTACAGTGAAACAGCTGGAAAGAGGGCAAGGTGCTGCCCAAGTTGCTCAGCTCCATGGCAAGTTCTGAGAGGTGCCTCTAGTTCAAGGGCTTTCCTGCTTTGCAGAGCTGGGGCTGGGAGATTTTGCTCTGCAAAATCTGTCTCATGTAAGGGCTAGGGAAGAAGTGGGTGTAAAGATATGCTAAGAATAAACAGAAGGAACTTCATGGAGTTATTCTGAATCTTTTCTTTCTTTTAAATTTTATTTTTTCCAGTTTTATTTTTAGCTCTGCTTAGAGAAATGGGACTTTCAATCCCATTCTTTGAGAATAAAGAGAGTCAGGCCAAAAATATTTCATTAACTACACCATCATCTTTCTTTCTTCTGTCTGGAACGGTCCTCAAAGAAAGGGAAACCAACTGTGCACAATTAGCACAGACTATGCCAGGTAATTGAAAAACATAAGTGAAGTGAAAGAATAAATAGTAGAGACAAACAAAAAGAACTTCTTGCCATAGAAAGAGAGAGAGAAACCAGGGGGTAAGGCTAAGGTGGCACAGACCCACTGTTTCTTCAGTTAGTAACTTTTTGGCCTGAAGACTGGGTTTGCAAGATGTGTTCACAAGGGTAGCCTGGTTCATCCTGACCCTACGTGATGTGGCTGAACTGGAAGCAAAGGTGATCCAGCTGTTCATGTTCACATGGAGACCACAAAAGCAGGAGGTACTGGGCAGGCTGAAGCATCACAGCCCACAAGGGAAGCAGAATGGTCAAGTGTTTTCTAATCTAGGCAGGGAGTTTTCACCAGGAAGAAGAGGAAGTTTTATTCAGTAATTTTCAAGACTTCAGGATTGTTTTACACAGTTTGAGCACTACAGGCATTAATGTAAGTGAGGGTTTTCTAAGGGTTGGACTGTCACTGGACTGGAGGCAGTGGGTGTAAGAGCCAGCAAAAGTGAAGAGGTCTCCTCTGCAGATTCCAGAGAGATTTGGAGAGTCAAGGAAAGATCATTAAGTTTTAATGTGTTTTGATGATCATTGCTGTGGGAAAAGCTTTATTTGTCTGTGGTAAGAAAGGAATGATTTGGGTTTATATCAAGTTTATGTCAGGAGACATTTTGTCTTTATTGTACATGCAGGAGAAGAAATGGGGTCTATATGGAGGATGTACACTGACAGTGATTTAAGTGATTTTCTCTGGAAATCACCCCACCCTGAGCTTCTTGAATGAGCCACTTTGCAAAGCAGAAAAGAAGGCAGCAAAGAGATAAGAGAATAGAAAGTCAGTGTGACATCTGTCTTGCATGTATGCTTATGTTTCTCTTTCTGATCTGTGAGTTTTTCAGGCACAAAATGACTAAATTTCAACAAGTTCAAATCGTGCCTCAGATCATCCTATACAGCGAGTTGTTTACCCACTATGTTGCAGGCAAGTAATTTCAATATTGACAAATTGGCTAAAGCCCAAATTTGATATGCTGCTATTAGCATATTTTTACTGTTTCTCTGCTTACAAAGGAACCAGAATGTTCCCTGGCAGTCAAGGCTAATAAGTATGCAAATCATGATCTGTGCTTATAGGCACGCTCTTTTTTTGGTACATGAATCAGCGTGCCAATTTGGCACTCCCATTTCTGATCAGAGATAAACAGAGCTGCAGGGATTAGGGTGACAGATAATTTCTCCTGAAAACCGTCTGGGTTTTGAAAGATGCAGAACTGCGTTTAATCCTCCTTACTCTGCACAGTGGATTTGCTAGAGAAGAAGCTACTGACTGAAGGGCTAGCACACAGGTCTCCATGCCAAAACATATGAACCCATGAGGCTTTCTACTTTCTTCAGGTCACTTTTAAGTTTGTATCTTCAAGAGCTAAGAAACAGCTTTGTATCTAATGATTTTAGGGTCTGAAAGGAGATTTACAGTAATAAGGGATCTGAGTGAACCAAGAGCATGTGAAACAAGATCTTAGAACAGCCAGTGATCATGAATAGCATGGATATATTTCTCAAGCTCACATATTCCCTGTCTGTGCTCTCTCTTCATTCATCACCATCTTAGGATGTCTTCTTTAGTAGCTCCCACGTCCTGAGTATCCCCTACAAACTACTCTTCCTTATATTGCCAAGCTCTGTTGCACGAACCTGTGTGACCTGAGCATCTCCTCGTCATCTAAGGAAAATAACATCACCTTTCCTGTTTCTTCAGTGCTGCTTTTTAACTGTGGGGCCACTGTTCCCCTCCTTCAAAAGAGCACTTCGAGAGTGGACCTCTAAAAACCAGCAAGGCGTTTAGACATTACAGCAGTGGAGGTCACGGGAGAGCATAAACAGACAAAATTGTACTGAAGGATACTAAAGAAGATCAAAAGGAAAACTTAAGTCTCCTTTCATGTTGCAGGTATTTTTTTCTCTCAGCCTCAGCCAGTGCATCGTGTCTCTCCAGCCCTTTGTTATCTGCCCGGGGCTGCTCCCTACTTACAGTAATAGCTGCTGTTTAAGTCCCACGGTATAACTCTTTTATCTCAACTAACACTCCTTTGAGAGCATCAGCAAAATGGCTGCTAAGTGTCATCCCTGTTGAATGTAAATGGGAGTCTCTCCTGTGTTTGAATATCAATGCGTTTGATCTTGAGTCAGGCCACGTAGCTGATGGTTTGGGAGCTTCTTCAGGTGTGCTGTTGCTGATAATTCCTTTTATAATTCTTGTCATTGTCTTCTCACTTGGAGAGCTTGAATGTGCACTTTGCTTTCTGTTGCCCGTTTTTGCATAGGGAAATAAAATGGGTTTATTTTGTTCTTGGGCTAGATGCAAGCCTTCCTCTCCACCTCCCGAAACCCTGGGAATTCACTGGAAAAACTTACAGTGTAGAGCAACCTGGATTATAATATAATATAATATAATACTATAATATAAGAAAGGCAAAAATAACCAGTGAACAGGAAGCCCTGAAATTGCCTGCACCCTAGGAGAATGCCGGCTCAGAAAATGCATCTTTGGAAGCCTGATACATGTTTCCAGCAGCAAGGGTCCTGCTGAACATCTGGCAAGGCCATGTGCCACATCAGGACCATGTGGGACCTCACAGGACCTTAATTATCTGGTGTGACTTGTTCAACTGGTGAAGGCCTAATCTTGGATTTTGAAGCCCTGAATTCAGTTTTCTGCTGTGTGACAGATGTACTGGGGCTAATCATTTAATCTCTGTGGGCTCCATTTCCCTTCTCTAAAAGTGGTGCATTTTGTACTTGCTGTGAGAATAGGTAAAGAAATTAAAGCACTCAGATATGAATTAAGGCAAAAAAAGTACCTTATGCTGGGAAATGTTTTAAGGAAAAAAATTAAAACCTGAGTCATTAGTGGAGCTACAGAAAAGCTCATTGAGATAAATAAGGAAAAAAAGGTGGAGCTTTAGGAAAAAAAGGTGGAGCTTTTGGAAAAACAAAACATGTAAAACAATGCCCACTGCTGCAGGGGGGAAAAAAAGTAAGGTTGTATTGGATTCCATCTGTGGAATTATGGCTTACTATTCAGATTTATCCCATGTTTCTTAGATACATGGACTCCTTGTTCAGTCATAACATCAATAAATGGCCTTAAATGGCCTTGAGTGTTTTTGCTCATCATTCTTTTAACATATGTATGCAGGAAAATTTACAGCAGACTGCCCAGATGTCTCCCAAGACAAAGTGATCATGTCTTGGCTGGTCTCCGGAAGCTAAGGCTTGAGAGAAGGTGCTCACTGGCATGGAGCCAAAATGAGAACAGCCTTAGGGAAGAGCCCTAAGGCAGGAGTCCTTCATATTCATCCCATTATCCACCCAGCTGCCTCTGTAAATAGAGCTGACCATGACTGGTCAGGCACAATCTGAGCTCTCCAGGCACTGTGTTCTCCTCCACTCATGCTTATAGATTTGCATGCAGAGTTTAGATTTGGGGCCATTTTACCAGGCAGTATAGGCATATTATTTGACTGTAAGTCCTATAGAAATATTTCCAGTGAGCTCCATCAGGCTCTGGATCAGAATGCTAATCCATTTCATAGTGGGTTGCAAACTTCTAGCTTCAGATAGAGGTAAACTAAATATATCTAAAGGCTCTGGGATGAATTAAGTATATTACATTGAGAGATAGTGCTAAGTTTTAATAATCCTCAAGATCTTTTCTGCCCCCTTTTTGATTTTTCAACTTATTTTGTGAAAGTTGGAAAACAGGATGGACCTGACTATTCCAAAAAGGGCATCGTGAGAGCCATTTAGAGAACTGAAGTTGTCTCCTTACTCTTCTACTATATCCTATTGCTTGTCCCTACCATATATATATTTAAATGAACAGCATTGCACACTTGGAGCATTGCACTCCAAGTACTTTAAGTGTCTATCACTGCTCCTAAATTGGTGTGAGGCAGTCTACATTCCAGCACATATGACCTGCAGCCAGAGTGAGCTGGAAGGCAGGTAGAGGCATTGTACCACCTCGATGGGAGTAGATCCTGTTTTCATGCTGTTGCTGGGTAGTACATGTTGTTTGGTTTGGCTTTTTGGTTTTCTTTGGCGTTTTTTAATTATCGTTTTATTTTATTGGACAAATATATTTCACAATCCTTTTCAACTCTTGGCAAGGGAAAGGTTCTTCTACTTTAAGCTAAATCTTTCTGAGGATTATCATTCTCTGTGACTTTGTTTTGATCTCTCTCTGGCATGGAGACCTTCATAGGGATTTTTTTTTTTTTTGGATGCTCTGCACTCTTAGTCTGACATCCTCAGCACTATAAGCATTTTTTCAGCCATTCTAATAACTGGGAAAGACTGGTAACTAAGTAATCATTACAACGAGATTTACACGCTAACTTTTGTCATGGAAACTCTTAGTTGTGAAAATAGCAACTACATTAAACAAGGAGTTTTTTGCCCCAAAGTAAAAGATAAATTTTACACAATTTTCCCATAGCAGCATCTGAGAGTGTTCCCCATCCTAACACTCTGTGTGTACACACACTGTGTGATATCGTTATTCAAAGAATTCCTGATTCAGCAAAATATTCTGACACTCTAAACTTGGTGGAGGAAGTATTTGCTGTAGCAACAGAAAAATATTTGTTAATTGAAGTAACAGTTAGACAAATCAGGATAAAGGAGGACGAGATGTGAAATCAAACAAAAATAAACATTGCCTTGCTTGAATGGCAGCAGGCTTCTATGGACTGATGTATGGATACAGGATTGGGCACCCCTTTCAGAGGAACCATGTGATGAGAAGCAAGAAGTAACAGATCTGAGACCTCTTATGTGCCGACCTCCTAAATTTACATACAGAAAATGCCTGTTAGTAGCAGCATATGGTCCCCTGAGGCTCTATTGCTCCTCACAGTTGCAGCTATTGCTGGTTGAACAGCACAAGGCAAAGAAAGGGAAAATGTTCCTTAGAAATGTTACTTCCAAGTGGCTACTGCTTTTAGAAGGTGTTTCTGCTAGTCATGCTGAAAGCGTGCTTGGGAAAAGCTTTTAGAAAGCATTTTTGCAAACCAAAGAATATCTCTGTAAAAGCATCCAGTGCAAATTTAAATCTCAGCTAAGGCTGAAAAGAATGCAGAAATGTACCCAACACATAGAAAATGCAGGGAAAATACATCTTTTGGTAACATTCTTCTCTAGTCTGCCTGTAAAAGGATCTTCTTCCTTGTCTGTGATATGAGCAGCTGCTACCATTTCATCTTAAGGCTTCTCAAATCTTCAAAGTCCTGGAATGTATTTTGTCATACATCCATAATGACCTACAGCTTAGACAGAAATGAACAGAGCTGCCTCCAGCCCATTGACCATGAAATCATTCTCTAGTGATTCCAATCTCTTATGACCTTGTTAAATTGCCCAGGCCAAATCATTTGTCAGAGTTACCCAGGAATAAAATTATTTTATGCTCTTGTCAAGTGTCACCCAGTTCTGACAGCAGCATTCAGTGTTCTGTATTTGTCCAAACCCAAACTGGAAAACAAAGCTGCCATCACATTTAAAGATGGGAAAGTACTGCAGTAAATTTTATGAGGGCTAAAATTCACATGTTCTGGTTCATTGGTTCTGTTCAGTGCTTCCTTTCAATGTCCTCTGGATCCAGATGTCTAGATCAAGAATATTTCATGTATTTTGAATAGGGCTCAGTTGCAGAAGTTGGACTTGACCTTTTTCAATTTACATCTTCATTTGACTGTAAAAGGTTTGAAGCTATGCCACTGCTGTTTTTCTTTTCTTTATTTCCTCTTTTTTTTTTCCACTTAGAAAGAGTATAAATAAATGGGAAAACAACCCAAGTACGGAGCGTATTTCCCTAGTGAAAGCACTGAGAATCAGTATGTGGTTTATGGCAGGAGAGCAATTGGATTTGAGGTAGATAACCATGGCACTAAATGGTGTCAATGCTTGATGACCAGTGAAGCTGCCCTGCTGCCACTGCTCCTTCAGGAGCAGCCTCCAGCTGCTCATGCCAGAGTGAGCAAAGATCAGGAAACACGAGTTCCCAAAAGATTTCACATCAGATGTCTAATACTTCATCTGGAAGTCTGCTTCCCTCTTCCTTTACCCTTGTTAAAGGTCTTGGGAGACTTGTGCACATTCTTATCTCTAAACAAGGCTCATCTAACGAAAAAGCAAAATGGATAAGGCGAAACATCCGTGGCCCTTCCTGAGAGGAAATTGTAGCCTTGCCTTAGTCAGTCTCCCACTGACTTTACTGGACTTAGAACAGCAGCTGGGAGTGTTAAGTCACAGGTTTCAAAATCGTGTAAATGCTTTCTCCAAAGTCCTTTTGCCTGGAAAAGTCTCAATAGTAGAAGTAAAACCCAAACCTCAGTGCAACCACACACATCTGCAGCACATCTGTATTACCCAGCAGCCAGGGTAGGTGCATGACAGCCTCTCTCCATATGCCACGTTCCATAACCACTACAATTTTCACATACAGCTTTCTAAAAAACGACCAAAAAGCACACACAAGCACAAATAAGCTGAACACACCACTCTTCGACTGCTATGTCATGTATTCCTGCCTTCAAATAGTTCTACCCCATGTTTAGGAAGCACCTCCCAACTGGTGATCTTCCATCAACTCAAAAATGCTCATGAATTCACCACTGCAAAACTCTCTTTGTGCAGTTAAGTGTAATTACTCCTCTCTGTCTTTTTCTCTTTCTTCCTCAACTAGAGAAACAAAGGAGACAAATTAATCACCAAGTTCTGCCACCTTTATTTAAGCTAAACAGCTCTTTTGTCCCTGAGCAATCATCTGGATTCCTCCTGGCTGAATACTGTACTGCTTAATTTGGGAAAGAGGAACAGATGCAGGTGTGAAATGCTTTGTATCAAGACTTGATAAAAGACACAGAAACAAAACCTACTGGCCCTCAATTTGCTAGTCTAAAATTGTTAGAGTAAGCAATCTATCCAATGGGATTTTTCTACAGGGCACTAACAGTAGTAAGCTCAGCAGTATTTTATATCATCTTTCCCAAATCCACCATGCCAACCCTACCCAGGGCAAATTTTGCCTTTTTTTTGGTAGGTTAGTATCTCTTTTCTAAACTCATGATGGTGAAAATAAGTCTGTCTGTATAGCTTAAAGAAAGTAAAGAACTGGTACTCTTGAATTCTCTGTGGTTTAGCACCATTTCCAAAGCAGGGGCTGTCTTTCTCCTAAAGCCATCTCCACCTTCCTAATCAGTGCTGAGAGTGGTGCCAAGGAAAGCCAGGCTTCTCCCTGTGCTGAGTTGATAACTTTGGCATAGAAGCTGATGATGGTTTTGGTGATTTTCAGGGGTTTTGTTGTCCTCAAATCTGCAAGACCTTATTAACATTTTCTCCGCAAATGTCTAACCCACAGGTAACATTTTTTTTCTTCTAAAGTGTTCCCCTGGAAGAGCTATGCCTTTTCACAGATTTTCATGGATTATGCATTCACCTTGATCAACTTCCCCATTCCTCCCTCAAAATGCATTGCAAAAAAGGGAAAAAAAATTGTTCCCAGATAATTTGTAGGAGCATTATACTTGCTCAGTGCTGCCTAACAATTAGTGTCACTTGGCATGTTACTGTCTTTTTCCTTCTAGAAGCAAATTCAATAGCTGTTTCAACAGAACGGGGGTGGTTTTGGCAGCTCTGTGACCCAGATACAAGCCTCAGTTTGAATGTATTTTCAGCATTGCTATCTTGGCTTATCTCGAGTTGGGAATCTGAAGCTCTCTGTAAGCATCCAGCTGCAGTGGAGTTAGGCAGCTGGAGTCCTGGCTGCTTGCTTAGGGCAAAACGTTAAGGGCCAAGCTGCATTGCAAATGCCCTTGGCAGCTGCTCAGTGGAGGGAGGAGAGGAGAGGAGAGGACAGAGCAATAGTGGGCAAAACAGATCCTGGAAACAAGGAAGAAAAGAAGGCTTTGCTGCACCTGAGCTGGGGAGATGGTGGTATTATGGGGGAGGGTTATCTGAATAAAAGGGTTTGGGGTTGGTTTTCAGCTTTGCTTTCAGTTCCCTCTTAGCTCAGCAGAGTGCAGGACGAACAGGCACAGTGTGAAGCTCCTTTCTGCCTCTCACTCCTGGACCAGGGAGCTCTGCAAAACCTAGAATGGATTAAGGGGGTGTGTTAACAGGGATTCACACCATCCTGGTTTCATCACCTCTTAGTCTGGGGAATGGCAGTGTCCTGTCAGAAGCTGATTTAGAGCAGGGCTGGGTGCTTCCCTGAATGTCTGTGCTCTGCTGTGTCCACAAAGGACTCCACAGGGACACGAGCCAGCAAGTCAAGTGCCTCTAATGGGACAGTGTGTTCATTTTCCTGCCTCCAACTGCTGCCGCTGCCAAGGATGTGCCAGTGTGCCACACAGCCTGCCTTATCCTCTCCATGGCTTGCTTATTATACTGAA
Organism: Lepidothrix coronata; assembly: GCF_001604755.1. NCBI lineage: Eukaryota > Metazoa > Chordata > Aves > Passeriformes > Pipridae > Lepidothrix > Lepidothrix coronata. The sequence goes on along the minus strand of NW_016690199.1, from coordinate 2,571,173 downwards.
TTTTGTAGGCTGGCAGCAAGGTGGCTGTGCCAGCTTGTTGTCACCTAAGAAAGCTCCTGTTGTTGTGGGGAGTTTTTGACAGCTTCATTTGGGCAGCTTTGTTTGTTCTCTGTGCCTTATGAGCAGCACAAATGGGTGGGAACGGGACCAGCTATCCAACCTCCAACATATGATCTGGGAAAAGGCAGTTATGGTAATATTTCCCCTGCATTTTGTGACCACCCCAGGAGGTGGGGGTTGGCATGGCTCAGCATCACCTGCCTGTTCCTTATTGTGCTGCAGATTGGGCCCAGCAGAGCTGGGGTGGAAACCTAGCAGGTGACAACATTACAAACATATTGAGAGGATGACTGTAGTGCTGGAAAACATGACACTTGTTTCCAAATCCAAATGTCTGCACTTAAACACATCACTCACAATAACTGGACCAAGAAAGCCTGTTGGCTGCTGGCTGGTGGCTCTCAAACCAGGTGGAGCTGGTTCCAACCTGCTAAAACTTTCATCACCTTGATTGCTGCAGCACAAAGAGGCGAGGAGCTGGCCAGTTAAGAGATTGCATATCATGCAAGCCATAAAGAATTATTTGTGCTTATCCTTATCCCCTAACTGATTACTTCAAATGACAGAATGAACAAATGGAGTTTCCAAAATCCTTAGGCAGAAATCTACTGTACTTATCTTCTTGTTTAAGAAAAAGGGGAGAAATAAGCCATGAAGTGTCCAGTTCTCCTGCACAGAATCATTAAATCCCAGAAATGGAGGAGGATGTAAAGACAACATTGTCCAGTCAAAGGAAAATATTAATTATGTATACGGTTGATACAGATACAGATAAAATGTATGCATATATATGCATACTGGGCACTCTTTTGCAGCCCCAGGTTGTCATTAGATTTCCCTAACCCTGTGACACCAGCTTCCATGCCCTCTCTTTTCTCCATCTGTGTCAAGCACATGAGTAGCTTTATTCACTTAAAGTGGAGAATGCTTAAGGTGCTTAAAGTGAAGAATGCATAAGATGCTCAAAGTGAAGAATGCTTAAGATGCTCTAAGTGAAGCATGTCCTTCAGGGTTTTGCTGGACAGCGGCCAAAGATGTGAAGTGTCGCTCCTGTCTTATCACATACATTAGACATCCACTAATAAACAAATAAAACAAGTTCTGTCATGTGCTGATGGCATTTTTCCCCCCCAATTTGCTAGCCTGTGTGTTTTCCAGTGCAGATCTTTTTGAAATGCAAACAGGGAGAAAACTGAGTTAAAGTGGTCAACATTTTGGTTTTCATTTCATCCCAAAATTACAATTTTAAGAATGATTTCCCCTTAAATTTTGCATTTGTGTGTGTGCCTTGGCACCTAAAATGGCACCATTTGTGGAGCCCTGAAAGGAGCAGAAGTGCTGACACATAGAGCTTCACTCCAGTTATTAGAAAGTGCTGTTATAATTAACTCCAGGGATTCTCTTCATTGCTGGTAAAATTATGATGTGTTTTCCCCCTGCAACCTGAAAAATAGCTCCAGGGTTGAATTTTTGTCCCAACCCTTACTTTTCGTTTCACATGCTTTAAAAAAAAAAAAAAAAAATAAAATTTTTTTTTTGAACTTTGATCCTCTGCCAAAACTTGTATAAGCAGCAGTTTATGAAATAACATGTTTCTCCTAATTTATGCAAAGAATGGAAAAGCACTTGCACTAACGCTACAGATGGCTGTGCCCTGTCGGTAGCAGCCACATAAACACATTAGTGGAGATGTGAAACTTCTGTGCTCTTATAACGCAGCTATAGCACCTACCAGCTCTATTGGCCTGAAAACAATGGCTCTGCCACTCTGAGAGAGCCTGATGGACACACTATTTCTTGTACATTACTGTTATGTTTTCCAAGGCACTTGAGAAATCAATGATGCTTGGAGCCTTGGCTAATGCTGAGAAAAGCTGCTGAAAATCTGTGTGGATTGTATGTTGAATAACCCTGTTTTCTGAGCATGTCAGGCACATCCTGCACGAGAAAATATCACTAATATTAGCTCCTTCCCTTAGTTAAAAATAATGAGCTGTGAAGCTAGACAAGGGGCTGTGTCTATGCAGAGTTGGAGGGTTGGCAGTGTGATCAACAAGGATCTTTCCCCTGGGGTCAACAAGCTTTGGATAAAACCTTCAGCTATCAGGAGCAGCCTGTGCCATCCATCACACCTCTGAGACCAAGCAGGGCTCCCTTGAAGGTTGATGGAAAAGCACTGATGGAAAGCACAGTGGACCATTCAAGTCTAGAGAAAACAGGATTGCAGTGTGACAGCCATAGCACAGCAGACATCCAAAACTGTCTGGCTGACCAGGTCAGGCAGCTCCTCTGTGAAATGGCTCTTCATGCTATTTATTCCTCTTCAGAGGCAGCTCTAACAGCTTTCTTCTGGTGCTTAAACAGATATGTAAGGGAAAGATCAACTGAAAATAAACACCACAATCCCAGTGAGCTGAAAAGGCTCCATTATTGTGCAGTATTTGAACAAACATCTTCCCACCTCTAAAACAAATTTTGGTTGCATTGAGTGTCACAGCATCTGGGGTGTGTGCACGTGTCTGTAGCAGGCTCAGCATCTAAGCAGTGTCTCTAGTGAGCAGATACCTTCTGCTCACTTGAGCATATTTCACTGGATGAGAAAGCACAGGGTCACACAAAACATCTGCAGGGTCTCTGGGTAAGTCACTGATAACCTCTATTTCAGCCCATTCCTCCTGCTGTTTGGAGCATGCCTGCTGAATAGGCTGTAAATAAGGAGCCTACTTATGCACAGAGAAGAAGGGGTCTGATGAATGGCAAAGAAATATGAATTGTTAGTGAAGTAACCCTAGAAACTGCACTGGAATCTTTTCTCCCATAAATAATGTGGCTTTTAACCTGACGATGAACATCCAAGTCTTGTGCTGAAGCATGTTACAGTGAAATTCCTTGCTGTGTTACCTTGGTGCACTTTGGCTTTGGGTGGAAATGCAGAACTGAAACCCTGAAGAGCTACCCTTTACTGAAAATTGCTGTTCAGGAAAGGGCAAAAAAAGGCTTGGGCTAAAGCAGAGGCCCTGTGGGACTCTCTGCCCTGGACCAGCTGTTTGTCAAAGTTTGTGACAATAGCCTGGGTGCATGAACTGCACAGATCTCACGCCCTCCCAAGCCCTTTCCTCCACTGTTTATTAATCTTTTTTTGTAAGGTTCCTCCCAGTTATAAGCTCCAGCTCTGGCTTCCCATTAATTACCACTTAAGAAAAAAATGGTGGTTTGGACAATTAATAGCCTAGTAAGTGAAGGAGCCTTTCACCTCTGGTTTGGAAGTTCAGGCTTAATGCACAGCAGAAGTCTGGGGAAGTCATTAGCACCAGATGGCTCATTTGCAGCCAGCTGAAATGTGCTGGGTACACCCCTCATTCCCCTCTTTCTGCACAAGGCACCATGTCACAAGCTCCCATGTCCCCTGAGCTCCCACAGCCACAGGGAACAGAGTGATCCAGGCAACAAAAGGGGTCTTCACCCCTCCTAAGCTCCATGGAACAGTGTTGCCCAGTGCTGGGGGTGACACCAGCTTGTTCCTGTCCTGTGCTTGAGATAAACCCTGTGAGTTCAGTGAGCATCTGCTGGACTGACAGACTGACCTGGACTCATGTCCAGCACAGACTGTACTCGACGTGGATGGATGGGGTCGAGGTTCTGGTTACCCACCCAGCCACCTTGGACAAATCAAAAATAATTTGCCTGGTGCACTCGTATTCAGACCAAACCCTTATTTCTTGTGTAGCTTAAACTACATTCTAGCTTGACATTACTTATTCTCTGTGACCCAAATTAACATCTCTGCTTTCATTATCTGTGTCAGACTAAACGCAGAGAGAATTCAGTGCTGGAGGAAGTTGCTGGACTCACAGCAGTGGAAATGGAGACCCTCTGCCCCACACACAGCTGCCTGAAGGACCACTGCAGAGCCATGAACCCCTCATCTGCCCCTAGTGAGGGCCAGGGACCCTGCTCATGCCACCCCCACGAGGCCATTCATGTGCTTCCTGTCTATCTGTAGATGCTGCCAACAACATCTCACAATTTTATTCCTGCACCTATAATGCTGGACACGTGGGGTTGCAATGAAAAATTCAATCATCATCTCAAAGTCCAATTCATATTCAAAATGCATTTCCACTCTGCCCTCTGCACTCTGCACAGCTAACTGCAGGTGGCTGCAGGAAGCCTGCACCTGTATTTCACAGGGAACTGCTCCCCTCAGTACTCTGAGGCTGCAGAGATGCCAAAAAAAAAGGCCCAGAAAGCTTCTGACAAGCCATACCTTTTCATTGTGTGGGCAACCCTGTGCAGATGGCAGTCAAACTCACAGATTCCCAAGTGCCCTCTGCACCCCTACACCTGAGTTAGTGACCCTGCAGCAGAAAAAAAAAATGCAGATTTTTGCCTCAATTTGCAGAGCAGTTCTTTAGAGCAAACCTGTCATCATCGGTGTCCTAAGCTGATACTGTGAATGGTGACAAGGATGGGAAAGTCAAGATGAGGACAACAGTTTCATTCTATTTCTGGTACAAGGACAGTATCAGATGGTGAAAGGGGAGGGCAGACAGTTCAGCATGGTAGCATCTCTAAACGCTGCAGCTAAATCCGACTGGGCTCATGAGTCAGATGTCTTTCTAACAAATATCTGAACTGCAGCCTACAAAGAGTCCTTTCTTTCTATTTTAAGAGCTCTGTGAACAGAACTAGAATACTGCAGCTATTTTCCTTTATGATTTCTCTCTCTTGGATACATTTAGAGTCTACTCTGATCGTGCAATAAAATCCCAGGCTTGGAAAAATCCTCTTCGCATGATCAGTGACTTCTGGTGAGAAATCCCAAAGAAAGGAAAAAGTACGAAAAGAGAACAGAAGTTGGTGGTGCAGGCAGAGAGTAAAAAAAAAAAGAGAGGGCAGGTAAAGAAATCAATGCAGGATAAGATATGCCCATATTCATCATTGTAAAGCAAAGAAAATATCAAGAAGTGCAATCGCAGACGTGCAAGGAAAGCAAGAAGCTATTTGATCCATCTGAAAATATACAGTGTGTCACACAGCTCTATAAGGGAGATTGGGAACAAATGACAACGTGACTTCAAAAAACCTCATGGTGCTCTTCAGACCTGGCATGGCCCAGCCTCAATGGCAGGGTGCATCTGGCCCCTAAGAGAAAGGAGCTTCAGGTTAGACCCAAAAGTCTCTTCGGTGAAACCCCCCTTCCAGAGGAGTGGCTCTGCTCCCCTCACTGTTGAATATCTCCTGGTTCCACCAGAAGTTGCACCAACCTGAAAGGGAGGTCTTCTCCACCATCAGTCTGTCTGACTCCAGGACTTCTCTGACTCTGTTACAGAAACAAGCCTTTTTTTCAGGCTAGGCTGAAAACCTACAGGTCTCTCTCTTCCTAACCTCTGAATTTTATGAAGTCATTTAAGGAGTTCAGAGTCTCTAACGCTGTTTCCTGAGGCAGGGCATTTAATTCTGCAGTACAATATTCTTTTGAAGAAGATACAGTCTGCTGGAAAATGACCCATTCTGCTTTAAAGGCAGGAAATAAAGCTTCAGGTGTCAAATCATGGTACTTTCATTCACTGAAAGCAGACAGTACATTTCAAAAGATTCACAATAAAGTCCAGCAAATAACTTTTTCCCAGAATTTGCCCATCACTGAGTGAATTCCAGCAGAAAAAGCAGATAATGAGAGGCTGCTTGTCTCTTGACCCAGGCCAGCAGAAGTGCTCTAAGGCTGTGTCAGGAGAGCAAATTGCACCAGCCCTGTCCCTCCAGGGCAGGGTTTTAAGTGTTAAACTCTTGCAGCTCTCCCACTGCTGGAGCACGCCTGTGGGGCCGTGTTCCAAATTTTCATCTCGTCACTTGCCCCCGAGAGAGTATTTCTTGTTTATGTTTCAAATAAAAAGTTACCTTTTTTCCCCCTCCCAATCAATTCACTAACATAAACGTCCTCAGTGCAGAATTTCTAACATCGACAGTACTGTACATCTTTATCTCTCCAGGGGATTGCCGTCTTCTTTGCAATAAAATAGGTCTGCTGCAGTGGGAAAATTCTCAGCTTTACCTTACCACAGCAGCTCTCTTTTTGCTTGGGGAGCAATAGAGAAATACACTAGCAACTGTTCCCATTCTCCGTATTTATTTTATTATTCACACAAATGTGAATCACTAATCAGCATCTATCTTAAATCACCACAAACTTCGTGACTAGCTTGCTTTGCCTTTTCTCTAGGCAACCAGCCTAGCAGGTTCCCATAGGTAGTAGCAAAATAAACCCCTGAGAGACAGAGATCCAACATTTTATTCTTGCAAGCAAAATCTTCTAGTATTACAGCCCAATAAAGCATCAATCAGCGCCCAGCAATGTTCCTTTCTTCTGCTGCATCAGCCCAGCCCCTCCCTGATCTGCATTTCTGCCAGCGGGTAGGAAACTCATTGAAATATTGACCAAAATAAAAACCATTCCCATCAATACATCCTGTTACCATGAGCTATAATTTTGTTCGCTCGCTATTACGCACAGTGACAGCCAAAGCCCAGTGTGAGTAGAGGGCTGCTGTGGCAGCCTTTAAGGCTGTCCCTTTCTGCATTCTGTACTCGGGCAGCATGGAAAGAGAGGACCACATCAGCTGGAAGAGCTCCACTGACAGTAATGGCACTGCATCGATTCTGACTCTCTCAGAGCCTCATTCCTCGTGCTTAAAGGGATGTTGCTGACATCTGTGTTGCGTATCTGGGGCTCTCTTTGCTTCCTTCTTTAGGTCATACGTAGAGGCAACATTTGTCCCTAATTCAGAAATGGTGCACAAGTCTCTGAAATGCATTCACCTGGCTTGTCTCAGAGGGTGAAGGATTGCTCTTAACACACTTAGTTCCTCCTGCCTGCCAAAGGCCAAAACGATACCCGAACTGGCACTGAGCAGCTTGTCAGGCTCCATACGGAAGCCCTAGGGGCTGCTACTCCTTGTGGGAACAAGGATGTAACTGATGTTGTGGAGCCCATCACCATTGCACTCATTCTGGATGCGATAGAGAAAAAATCTGGCCTGGGATGGCAATTTCTGGTAGAATTAGGTATTTGAGGTATTATTTGTTTGTCTCGGGGACCAAATGGCTTTTGAGAGAAGTGACTGACCGTGGGCAAAATTACACACCGTCTGCTTCTGCTCCTCTCAGTTTGTCTCCTGAGCCAGCCTGAAAGCAGTGTCCCAAAAAAGGCTTGACATGAAGCCTGGATGGGAAACAGAAAATGGGATCCAGAATAGCCTGTTGCCACATCTGACATCCAGAGAGTGCTGTGCCATGCTCTGCGGGCTCCATCAGCTCCAGATGAGTAGCTACGCCTTAGTGAAACAGTGACCTTTCACCTTGTGTCCCTTGACAAAAGTCATGAATATCAATAAATGCAAGAAGAAGTAGCAACCCCTGGAGCTTCCATACGTAGCCTGACAAGCTACTAAGTGCCAATTTGGGTCTCCTTTTGGCCTTTGTCAGACAGGAGGAACTAAGCACGTTAAGACATGAAAGAAGTGCATATCATGCTTAATGTTGTACATGCTGGGAGAGAGGTGGAGGCTTGACTGTGCCTGCATCCAGGAGAGGAGGTTGCAGTGAAGAGGAGAGTTGCTCAAGGACTGCTGTGGGTTCTATTTATCTGAGCAAAATGACCAGGAAGCTGCAGACTGAGTGACCTTGTGCATTGCAGTGCATATAAAGAGTTGGAGGTGATCGCTATTGAGAGCCTTTTGCACAAAAACATCGAAGGAAAGAAAGGAGGGGCAGAGCTACATTTCTCTGTGCAGGGAATGCAAACAAGCAAAACTGAATGACCCAGAGTGGCCCTGCAGGCTGCTGCACATCAACTGAAGCTCCACGGACCAGGAAACCAGAACAGTACATCTCAGGAGGTGTGAAGCAGGATTCCGATGTCTGCTGGGAGAGACTTGCAGTGGTGGCAAGAGTGGTCTCCCAACATATTTAGCTCTCCATAGACTGCTGTACTATGGTTCCCTCCAAACTGTGTAAAATTTCCACCTTCAAGCATTTTAAAACTAAGAACAAGTGAGAAACTTGACCCACCTGGCTTCCATCCTACTTTCTTGTACTTTTTGTTTCAACAGTGTTAATATCCTGAATGTTCTGGATGTTTTCCGCAGCCCTTGTTTGGCCAGAATGTGCCATGAGTTACCTTTGCTACTATCTTAATGAGATGGGATTTTGCCACTCATTTTAAAGTGTGAAGGACAAATGCAGGGAGAAAGAAATACAAATGGAAGAATAAAAGGGCAATCATGTGCTTATGAATAGGAGTTCTGATGTTTTACAAGCACTGCTAGGGACATATGTAATGTAATTTACTTCACTGAATACAAATAATTATGCTTTTGGGTACAAAACAAGTGAAGTTAAAGCCAGGCTGCAGGTGCTGCAGATGCAGCACTGGACTGGGAGTCAGGAGACTTATCTTTCCTCTGCAGGGTGCTGTTGAATTGATACATGAGCTCAGGCAGGTCCCTTGCAGCCCAGAGCTGCAATAGTACATGAGCATTGCTGTGCTGAGCCTTGCAGTGCCAGATTGACACAATGTTCTTGCAGACGAGTCAGGATGGTTTCAGCAGAGGCAGATCCTCATTCTCAGCATCTGTCTCCTACCTCTGCCAGGGGTTTGTATCTCAGGCAGGAGTGATGGAGATTACACTGCCAGGAAGTAACTGAGATGTGGATCCACGTCCCAGTTTACCATCCCAGCTTTGGGAGCAGCACTGTCAGCAGCTGAGGAAAGCAAGTGGTAGAAGCTGACAATACTTTGGGTGGCTGCAACTTCATTTGCTAAAGCTCATCTTTCAAAACCATAAACAAGGACCTCAAAAGTGATAGAGAGAGCCAAGACTCCCTTCCTCACCAGCCTACAGGATGCAGGCCCCTGGGAACCAGCATTTGAAAGGCATTTAAGAACCTAATAAAGGAATTTAGCTACTTTCAACGTATCTTTCTCAAAATGTTCCTTAAATCATACAAAATTTAAGCAGCATGAGCTGTTACAAGGCCTAAGCACCTTTCAAAATGTGACATCTATTGGCTCATCTTTGCCATTTGTGCTCTCAGAGTAACTGATGTCAAACCACAAGCACAGCTCACCCTGATCTTACCCTGGCCCCATTTGTGCACTGCTATAATAGCAAATTGTCTAGTACTGTCACAAGAGTTCAGGTTTCCATCTTCCCATCCCTTCTCCCACACCCAAAATCTTATCACAAACATTTAACAAGGAGCATGCAGGGGTTTTTTGGTGCAGGACACTGGGAAAACACTAAGTGTTTTCAAGATGTATCATAGAAAAATATTTTTGTTCTCACAGTCATCAAGGCATTTGGGAAAACACTTTGCCACTCACCTTCTAGAATGCAGATGTCTGATCATCTATTTAATTTACAAGCCTGTTTATCATAAGCTTATAAAAGATTTTTCAACAAGCAAAGGAGCAAAATCGTTAGATGTTTCAATAATCACTTCACAAGAGAAAAAACAAATGTGGCACAAAGGCTTTCTCTGTGATTGAAGAAGAAAGCTGTAAAAAAAAATGTTGATAGTTCTTGAAGAGTTGAGGCAATCTTCATGAGTCTAATTAGCTGAAAATAAGCCCTTTCATTGACTTCTCAGTCAGAAGAAATGCAAAAGGAAGATCTATCTATTCAAGATCACAATGGGACAGAAGTAGTGTTATGTGTGTATTCCTTGGAGCATTCTGGATTATGCACAGTTCTTCAAGACATAACCAAATCTGCATTTTTTTGGCCTTTAGCAAGATAAATTATGAGATGGTGAATATTGTACATTCTATCCTAAGTAAAATATCTACTGTCTTTCTTAAGAGTGTCTTATTTTTACAACTAAAATAAAGACTGCAGGTTCAATCAGCACAGACAGATTCTGCAGCTGGAACCAATGCTAAAAGAATATTTACATTCTTCATCTGATTGTAAAAAATACCTAGAAAAGCTGCTCCTTGGTAACAGTGTCAGGTTTCAGCACAAACCATGACATAGTGATAAAAATTCCCCCTTATTAGTGTTTTTTTTTTTTTTTTTTAGCCCCGCAGCACACAATGAGTACTTTATAACCCCAACAAGCTGTGCAGAATTAACACGACACTAAAGCTCTATTTGTTCAAGGAAGATGCACAGGACTGAGGGTCCAGAATTGGCAAATTTGACTTCCGTGGTTAATTGTATTTCCACCGCGTGTTATCACAGCAATTTGCAAGCACTGGCTAATTGGTTCCTACAATGGGGCTGTTATATTGATAAATACAGCCTTCCACACGATCTGCTTTTGCTACCCAGGCTGCCCACCTGTGCATGGCTGTTGAATCCAAGCTTTGAATGCCCCTAAAAGAGCAGCTCCCCATCTCCGTCCCCGCTTGCTTGTTCCCAGCTGTTCTCTCGGGTGGCTGCGAAGGTCGGTGCAGCTGCTTGGTGGGAGCTGAGCCAGAGGAAACCTCGCCCTCCCCATCTGTGTGCTCTCTGGTGCTCCCTGCAGCTCTTGAGAGATGGGGCCAGGGCACCCAGGGACGCCTCAAACCACCGAGCCTGTGTGGGCCTGCAGCTCGCACAGGCTGTGAGTGGGAAGGGTCCATTTCCAAGGTCAGTGGAGACCTCAGGCTCTGGATGGAGCCCAGGAGCAGGCTCAGTGTGGGCATGTGCCTGTTTGTGTGCTTGCTGAGCTTCCTGGTACCCTGCAGCATGTGCACTGTTGCCAGCTCCCAGCAGCGGGCAATATCAGTTCCAGCAGAGTCGGAAATGAAAAGGAAATTACTCTTGGATAAATTATTCAAATATTTGTTTCTATTTAAAGGGGCTTTATGGACTTCTCAGTTAAATAAAACATGAAAGTGGCATGATGAACCATGTAAGCATCCTTACCCAAGCTGGCTGGGAGCAGGGGAACAAGGCTGAGTTTAACACCCTCCCTTTGCTGACAGTTGTGGGCCAGACACCAAATTCCATATTCTTGCCCCAGGCAAAATAGTACGTTTTATCTTTTTTTCCTGAACAAAGGCAGCATGATGAGAGTCTTTTGAGGAATATCAGCAGCCTCCTGCTCGCCATTTATTTGGGGCTTAGTCTGTTGTAGGATGTTTCAAATACTGATAAAGGCACCTGTGTGAGCAAGGTGAAAATGACAGGGCACTTCAAACAACATATGCTCATTTGATTCCTGGAATGGTTCAGCCTGCCCCAGAGAGCCTCTTCTGGCCTTGCCCAGCCAGAGTTCAGGACTCCAAACTGGGGGCATCCCATAGAATCATAGAATATCCTGAGTTGGAAGGGATCCACAAGGACCACTGAAGTCCAGCTCCTGGCCCTGTACAGGAGAGCCCCAAGAATCACACCATGTGCCTGAGAGTGTTGTCCAAATGCTTCTTGAACTCTGTCAGGCTTGTTGCTGTGCTAACTAGAACTGTGATTTGGAGAGAAAAGAAACCAAAAGCATTGGCTTGAGCTGTGCCCTTTTTTAAAAGCCAGGGAAGGGACTTCAACCTATTTCATACCTTGTCAAAGAAACGGTCATCACGTGTTCACCCATTGACTCCTCACATGTAAAAAAGTAAATTAGATGGTTTCTTCTTTCCACATTCAGCTGTGAGTAGGAAGGCCACCTTATCTGGTCTCTTACTGTGTGAAGATCCAGCATCTTGTACGCCACCCAGTTTCTCCTGCAGCTGGTAGACATTTCTGCAGTTTTATCAGCACTGTATCTAATATTACACACGGCCCAATTTTCACAAATGTGGCTGGCTGGCTCTGGTTCATTCTTTGTACAAAAGCATTAGCTAAAATGCTGGTGATTTTCTTTCAAATCCTATTTCTTCTTCTCTCTCTCTAACTCTCTGAGCAGAACTGTGTAGGGCTTTTTTTTTTATAAGGAGGAATTTATATCAACACCCCACCCTCCCATAAATATTGTTGTTATCTGTGATTAAGAGCATATGTCTCAGTCTGGTACATCCAATGCTATTGCAGAGTTATTTCCTAATTGTTCTTTTGCAGTAGAGCAGAGAATTGGATTTTAAATATGAGCTTTGTTTCATAGGTCGTGGTGTGAAATTGGTTAGCAAACCTTGGTAAATAAAATTTGTTGGTTTTTGTTATTGCTTTGGATTAAAGAGATTTATTCATTTATCTCTTACTGGACAAATCTTTTATCTCCTGGAATGTGCAGCTACTTTGTTCAATGCTGTAGATCAGCTCTTTCACTTACCTAAAGCTGGTCCCTTGCTCCTTAGACACACTAAGAATTGCAGATATTATTATGTGGCAACATGCTGCAACTTTATGTTCCTCAACCCTTCCCCATTCAAGCATTTTAAAAGCTGCAGGTTGGATATCAATGTTACTGCTAAAAATTGGAACTGACAAATTTCTAATAAAAATGCAGTGGATGTTAAATCTCTCCCTTGCAAATAAACTACTAAATCTCAGATTCTGTGGCACCAGGAATTCATACAGAATTTGCAAATGTCTGAGAGCCATCACCTGCCATAGCTGGGACAGCCAGGGAACAGGATGACATGTCCTGGGGCCAGAGACCTGTCCCTGCCTATGGGCGTGGCAATTTCTCTCCAATTTTCCATTCAGGGCCACCCTGTGAGACATTTTTGAAAGAAACACAAAATCCAAACACCAAATTTTCGGCTACACCCTAATTGGCGTGCTCTTAGCCACCAAATTCCTTCATCTGTAATCGCCTTTGCTCCTCTTGGCTAATTAATTCACCCTACAACCAAATTTACCCATTGCTATGGACAGTTTCACGTTGTTGCACCCACTGGCTTTGTGCAGAAGGGGCAAGGAACCAACCCTAGATGTGAAACTGCAGCGTTTGCTCCCCTTTTTGGATGTTTCTCCTCTGCTCTTGGCACAAATCTGAATTTTAATTCAGTGCGCCTCAGTCTGGAGGCCTAAATCCCTATATATAGTTGATGGAGATGGGCATTTTTTGCTGGAAGTCGTGCCAGGGCCCCAACAATTGCCCAAAGCTGTGCGTGTCTCCCATAAGGCTGTTGCATATCTCAGCTCTCCAAATGGAGACAGCAGCCGAGAGCAGAGCTGTATTCCTGAGCAACTAAAGGCTCTAAGATCATGGTACCAAGTCTCATGTTTTCTGCAGCAAGAGGGTTAAAGGATGCAAGGGAAAGCACTTCCCAGGGGCCAGAGGGACTTGGCTGAGTGCAAGCCTGGAAGGAAGGATGCGGTGGGCAGAGAGAGAGATGGGGCTATAAATCCTCTTTATTTCTGCTCTGCTTTATTGAGTGTCTTTCTCTGTTTCAGAAATTAAGCACTTAGTTTATGTTCAGTAAAACCTGGCTTTCCAGAGCTGAAATGCTTTATCCTGAGTCCCTACAGGAAGGAAAGGTCTGGGCATGTTCACTATGAGATCCCGGCCACTTCGAGGTCCTGTCATGCACAGAGACCCCACCTACCCCAGCATCCACTTTGCAAGACCCATGGTGGTCCTCGAGTCTGAACACATCACCTGAAAAGTTCCTGGAGTCAGACATCCATGCTGGCAGTTGGCATGTCCTTTACAAGGGAAAACACAGGGATGTCTGAGAAATGGGCAGCTGCCATGAGATGTGTGTGAGGTCGGGAGAAAGACTGGTGGGAATTTCATGCTCTTCAGCCAAGCTGAAGAGTGGAGCCGCCTTCCCTTTCCTCACAAGTAGCTGAAACAAAAAGTGGAGAATTCCACTCTTTCAGAAAGTCCAGGGAGGTGGGAGAAGTACCTTGGCTGCTGCTCTGTCTGTGCAGCTTCACATCTCCGAAGGCAGCAGTAGAGCTGTTTGTTCTCTTCGTGTTGAAAGGGAGAAGGAGGATGGAGGGAAGGAACATGGCCATCTCCTTCATGATTTATCTCTTATGTATGACTTATTGGTTAGAATATATGTCCGGGTGACAAGGAAAAGGAATAATGTAATTACTCCTGCCTTAGCTGCAAGCACAATGAATCTACCTGTTGTTCTCACAGGGGACATCTAATTAAACAAGGCAGGGACTAGGGAAGGAAGTAGCATGAAATACACACATCAGAAATCTGTATATAATGTTGAGGACCTTATTGCATAGCTGTTGAGAGCCTTGAAGGCTCATTAAGCTCTTACCTCTCTGCTTCTTCTCAGCATCCTTTTAAGTCCCCCCTCCCTGCAGCACAATCATCCCAGGCTCTCTGAGGAAACAGGGGAACGCCACTTGATTGCAGCCTGGCACTGGTTGAGCCCACTCCCACCACACCCTGTGGAATCAGGCTGTGTGAAATCAGAGAGAGAAAAACAAGCCAAGGTGCTGCAAATGAATTTGCCACCACCCATCAGCTCCAATTTGAAACACTTGTTTCCTTCTCTCCTCTGCTCAGAGCTGTGCCACAGAGTAGCAGTGTTACTGCTAACCAGGACCATGCACACTCTAAAAAAAGGGCTTTGAGTTAGGACCTTCAGAAAACCCAGAAATCCCCCAAACTCTCATATTAAGGCTTGCAGCACCCGGCCCTGGGAAGGAAATTACTACATCCAAAACACCTACCATAGACTGTTGTCGCTGTAAAGGGTAATACATGCCTGTGTCTTAATGTATTTTCAGACACTGGTAACTCAGCAGTGGGAGCTTGTTTTTCTAGATCTTGCCCAAGTAGGATGTCAAGCTTATTTTATTATATTTCTGAGAACCAGAATGTGTAAATAAAAGAATGGGGAAAAAAATTGCCACTGGGCCATTTGGCCCTTTGGGTTTTAAATAACTGTTGGAGTTTTCTGCTGAGAACATGCAGCATTATTTTCACCAGGGCCCCTAAGAGTTCTTGTTCCATCCAGTTTTGTCAGGCAGGGAGGCACACCATATGTATTCCAGAAAACCTGAATGAGAAATAAGGGAGAATAGAAGGGACATTCACAGTGGTTGCTCTGGATATTTTCCCCCTCGTTGCTCATCGGCAAATTACAGAATTTTGACCAGCTCATTTAATGCATTAAAAAAGCCTTTTGAAACTTTAAAGTAGCCAAGATACTGTAATAATACTAGAAAACCTCACACAATAGTAGACAGAAAAATGGATAAGAGCATTTATTATGGAATCATACAAAGCCAATGGACTGTGCACAAAAAGGCATTTCAGCAAAGGCACTCTGTCCATCACTGGGGTGATCAGCCCTCCAGCTATTTGTTCTGATGACAGCACCAGTGAAACTGGGACTTTCTGGGGGTATATGATTTTTGCCATTGGCTGCTGAAGGTCTGAGGCTAATGGGAATGAGAGGTGAGCAGTGAGAGTGGGAAGGTGTCAGTCAGCTGGGTGGATTAAAGCAGCCAGAAGGAGGAGGTCAAAGTACCTCTCTGCCAGCACTGAACAGCTTGGGATGGCAGAAGTAGAAGACTGACTGGGTGGTGCAGTGTGTAGGACTGACTAGTGCCAAGGGAAGCCCAGCTTAAGAGACAAGCAGGGATCTGTTCTTGGCTCTGACACAGCATCTGTCCTGCAGGAGGAAGGAAGAGGCTTTGCTTCCTGCCTATTAATTAATAGAGTTCAGCCCATCTTGGGCAAGTCCATCCCAAACCAGATGGTATCCAGCTGCCCTGCTAACACCCAGCATCAGCACTGGACTTAAACTTGCGTGCTGATTCCTCAGGTATGGCTGAGGAACCGACCACTTCATTCTGCAGGGAACTCCGCCTCTTTAATGAGGCTACACACAAGAAGAAATGCTTTGCTTGGAGAGCCATGGATTTTTTAGCAGTGTGAGGTATGTGTGGAGCTTTGAAAAGGCCAGACATTCCCATTGAAGGTTCAGTCTTGGCTCAGTTTCACTCATGTTATCCTTTACGGTGTACGACCAGCATGTTCTCCTCTGAGCTCCATGAACTCATCACAAATGTGCACATGGCTGGAAAAGAAGGACTTTGGGTTGAATGACAAAAATGGTGAGTTCACAGATGCATGCAGGCAGTCAAAAGCTGGACTTGGAAAGGCTTCTGGGAAGGAAATGTTGATAAAAATGGGAAAGGAGGCAGCAGCAGTGCAAGAGAGGAGGAAAGAAATGATTTATGATGAAGCCAAGGCAGCTGATCTGAAAGAGATAATTATTCTTCTATAACTGGCCAGGGAATGGGAGAGCCATTATGTGGATGAATGGAGACAGCAGAAGCAATTTGTCAGCCTGACTTTTTTGAGTGAGTAACTTCAATTCCTTCTTGTCTTCTTCTAAGTGATTTTTCTTTCATCGTCACATAGGAATGTGTTTTACATTTCAAGCTCTCCTGATGCTTCCCTGAGTGAGGGAAGAGAAAAAGGAGGACTTTTGCATGAATATCAACCATGTTTTTTTTCAGCAGGGCCCACTGGCACTACTGAAACTCCATGAACATTGTGTCAGTTGTTTCCAGATTTGTGGGATTTCAGACTTGACTGGAAAAGATTCCTCCCCAAGGAAAATTTGGAATTCAAAAGACAATCCAGGAGCAGAATATTTAATTGTTTTTTTTTTTCTGGTGGATACTATTTATTTGCATGCTCGATTGAAGTGAACAAGAGTTGTTTCAAAAGCTTTCACCTGACAAACCTAAAGCCACATAGTGCCTGTTGTGCATTACACTCATGCACTCCCAAACAGCTGGGTTTATTTCTGAGGTCATTTGTAAGGACAGCTCATACATATTCTGCAGTGCTAAATTCTTCCAGTTTCTTTAAGAAGGCAGAGTCACCTTCAGGACTGGGAATGAAAGCCAGACATGGGGCTGGATGGATATGAAGCATAGGGATGAAGGAAAGCGTAGGAAGAGGTCCTATGGCTCTGCACCTGAACAAGTGTGTCCCCCTGCACTGGCCCTGATGGCAACCAACCCCAAAGGCGTCCCTTTTGTCAAGCTTTAAGTTGGCTGAATGCCATGAGAAAGGTCCTTCAGGAAAGATGCTGACAGAGCTCATCAGCACAGTGTCTCTTGTATGGTGAAGGCCCGTGGGGATTCGAAACCACTTTTTTCCTTAGACATTTTTCCTTAGACATTTGCTGGCACACATGGACATCCTGAGTTCCTGATGTTGTCTGCTCTCTTCCTGGTGTATACACCAACATCCCTGACTTACAGAAGAGTGTTTCAGCTGACAACCAGTGCTCCCTCACATCCATGTTTTGGGAGGATGAGTCTGTGCCCACAGCTAGGGGTTCCTGCCTGCAAGGTGGAAAAGAAATGCATCACCTCAGGTGAAGAACAGAATTGCCCCTGACTCTCCTGTTTTGGAAGTGCATCCTTTAAGACTATTAGATAAAAGTTTAAACAGTGGTATAAGGATAAAGCATTTTTCCTGGTTGTGTTTTAGAAGAAAAGAGCTCTGCACTTTGTATGGAAGAAGGCCTCGGGTGGACTTTCTGGCCCCTGGACACCAAGTGACCTTCCAGCAGCCCTGAACAAGGGGAAGGGGATTTAGGATTTGTCCTTTTCCTCATTGTTTCCTTATTGCCTGGTTTGAGGTAGGTCCCTGCTCATCATCTTGAGGCCTCAGTATCCCCATGTTCTTCACAGGGCTCTGTGGTGCACTCCACAGTGGACACCAAGCATGCAGTGTCATTGCAGTGCCTGATTTTTTACTGATTTGGTCTTTTAGTGACCTCAGGGATTAGTGAGAATTTTAAGAGCACCCTGATGTTATGGTAGCTTTTGGAAAATGTTCCCTCAGGCATAAGCCTGGCTTTAAGCACAGGAAGAGCCTGTCCTACTCCACAGATTGCACACGGACAGGTTACAGACATACTTTCCAGTGCCCCAAAAAGGGAATTGTAAGTTCGTGCTTTCAACTACTTTCCATGGCTATCCCTTGTCAGGTGCTTGAACTAGGCTGTAACTTTAATGGTTACTCAAAGAGTAATTATAGCAAGCCCTCACCAGTCTCAGCAAGGAAATTCAGGCTCTGGCCAAGCTACTGAGCACTGTCTTCTGCCAGTCCGCTTTAACAACCTTCTTCTCACTTACCTGTAGTGTGGCCACAGTTCCCTGTAGAGAAATAAGCACTTCTAGGAACAGAGCTTCAGCTGACCTGATCTGGGCACCTTCTTTATAATTAAATAAACTGCATACCAAAAATGCCTGTTACTCTTACTTGCTCTGAAAGGTGACAATCTCAGATGCATTCATATTAGCTGGGCACACCGGATGTAACTTCCCTGAGACCTTTCCTGCAGTAGTTTGGGAAGAAATAACAGAAAAACTGATGCAAGACTGTCACCTTCTTTCTCTCAGGCACAGAACCTGGGAGGAAGGGAAGAGGAATGGCAAAGGGGTGTGTGTGATTTGCTCAGTCCCCTGGCTGCTGTTTAGGTAAGTCACGTTTCTTGTATCTTTTGCCTGGATGAGCTCATAAGTGCAAATACTTGCAGCTTCAAATGTGTCCATTCATTATTGAACAGGAAAGGGTAGCAGACCACTTCTGTCAGAGGCTGGAAATCATAAAAGAGGACATAAGTGATGGTAGTAAAAACCAAGCTGTTATCAGAGGAAGAAAGGGGGTGGGGGGAGGAAAGCAAACCCCTTGCATTTATTCCTCTGAGGCACAATTAAAACCCCGAACGAAGATATTCGGAAAGGACCATGTTATTCCCTCTGTTTCATGCGCCACACTCAAAATGAATTATGAATTTGCAGCAGAAGGAAGCCTTTCATCCCAGCTTTAGCTATTTGACTCAAAGTTTAAAACTAATGAACCCGCAGGGCCCCTGTCTGCCTGTGCACCAGTGCAAGCCAGGGACATCTTGACTGGTGTTGAGAGGTTGACTGGTGCAAAGGCTGGGTGAGGGGAGGGAGAGCATCACCTCAGCAGGGCATAGATGTGCAAATTCAGGCTTGAGGTGGTTCAGAGTGAGACCAGGCCATCTGGGACTGGCTGCTAACCTTCAGAGTTGTTGCTACATGCCCAGAGGGAATGCCCTCTCTTTCAAAGACAACTAATTCATTTTTCATGGTGGTTTGGACCTAGCCTTTTTTTTTTTTTTCTTCCCCAGAAAGTCTTGGACATGTGATGGAACAGAACTATTAGAGGTGATTCGTGATTTATAAATAATAAGCATGTGTCTCAGCTTGGAATATAAAATAAGATATTTGGAAATTAAAAGACTACTTTATATGGCAGATTCTTTTCATTCCTCTCCCTCAAGTGTAAAAAATAAAAATGTAGGCCCAAAGCTTGTAAAGATTTAGATAACCCATGAAAAATGGACAGTGCCTTTCTTCCGCTAAAATAATTCCTCTCTGTCAACCTAAATGTACTTTTATTTAATGTATTTAACCAGATCAACATTCAGGGCAGGCTACAAGTGAAAACACCAACCACAGAGCTTATGCCTGGAAGCCCTAAGACATCTTTCTCTCCATTTGATAAGGCTGACACCTTCCATTCTTGGCATAAAATAATCATCATTATGTTTCTAAACAGTCAAGGATTGGAGAGTTTAAAATTTCCTGGGTGGAGATGAAGTTTTCTGTTCATTGTAGCAGTTAATATTTTTTTTATTTGGGAAGTTAATGTGATATTGACTTTGTGCAAGAGAAAAATATGTTGCCATATTGTGATAGATGGAAAGGGTGAAAAGGCTTCTTAAAAGGAGATTAATATTTTTTATTCAATTTAAACGCATTCCCAGCAAATCTGTAATTGCCCAACATGTGAAGATTTTTCTGTGAGGTTAAACATTTTACCCTGTTCTTCTTGAAGCTACAAGTTTCTTTCTTTCCCTTTCCAAACACATACATAAGAGAAGAGTAATGTTATTCCTTGCTATGAAGTGTTAAAGTTAGGTAGCAGCTGTGACAGTATCAGCCAATATGTTGCTTTTAATGATCTCACTCATACATTATGAATGAGGAATTTGCAAGGCAGGAAAACATAGTGAACATAATCTTTAACTGTTCAGCTACTAAAGAGCTTTCTACATGAAAGTTACAGTCCCACTGACTTTCCTGTTCGGAAAAACGACTTGACATCACGCTTGGCTTTACATCAGTGTAAACCAGAGATGTGGTCAAACCACAAGCAGTGTTAATAGGTTTCCATGAGTTAAAAAACCAAACAAACCAGCCTTTAGATGCAGTCCACTTTGTTACACCCCCATAAAATTAACCCACTGATTTCAAAGCAGCATGTTTGCCCACCAGATCTGAGCTTGGCAGGAGATGTACCATGAGTTTTTATACGTGTATTTAGCACATGGAGGTTCTTTGGGGTGCGCTGCTTAGTTTGCATCTCCTGTTCGAGATGACACCAGAAAAGAGCGTGCTAAGGGCTCCATGAGTCCTCCATCAACCATGAGCTCTTGGTTATGCAGGGCTGGATGAGCCATGCCAGGGATGTTGAAACACCCAACCTGACCAGCAGCACCAGTCAGGCTCCAGTGGATGGGGCCTGTGAGGGGCTCCTTGGCCCCATGTCCCTGCTCAACTGGGTGCCACTTTCCCTGGCAGACAGGCACTGCCTCTTCTCACTGGTCAGGGTTTTGCCTTCATTCTCTTTTTCCTCTTGGTCAGTTATTTCCCTTCTTCCCCTGGAGAACCCGGATCTGGCCATAAAGGCATCTCATAAAATGCTTCAGACAACTGCATCATTTGTTCTTTCTTCTTGGACTGATATTTTAGCCCTGATCCCCCAAAGATGAGAATCAGCTGCAGACTTCTCTAAAGCTGCTGGAAACTGCCGTGACTCATGCCCTGTCCTTCCTGTCTTATCACTGCCGGACGTGAGGAAGAGATTATTCCTTCAGCCTTACAAGAGGCTTTTGGGTCCATGAAAGCTGTGACATCTCCACCCCCTCCAGCCAGGCTTCTGGTCCTTGTGCTCCTGGAGTGGTTCCTGCTGGCCAACCCATGCCATGACCCATGGCCCCAACCCTGGCAGTGTTCAAGACCAGGTTGGATAAGGCCTTGAGCAACCTGGTCTAGTGGGAGGTGTCCCTGCCCATGGCAGGGGGGGACTGGGACTTTAGATAATCTTTAAAGTCCCTTCCAACCCTTAACATTCTATGATTCCATGTCCCACCACAACCACTCCTGTGCAGGAGCCCACCTTGGGCACTGAGGACTGTCAGTCAATCAGGAGCTGACGCCTCTTCTTCTTGCCTACAGGCTATTTTGCTACAACATAAAGGACATTCCCAATTTCCTTAATAGAAATTAGTCTCTTTCCATCCTTCCACTGGTTTCAAGTGCTAAATATATTGGGATATATCCTCTTTCCTTCATATAGGATTGCAACATTCTCCTTGCTTAATAAAGGATTTGGAAGGTTTTTGCTTATTTCTATTGATTGCATAACAAAGGCATTTCTATGTCCTCCAATTTGAGGGCTGCTGGGGTCAGAGAAGAGGAAACATAGAGCTTCTTCCTATGCTCCTCTCATGTTGTTCAGCCAAGGGCAGTGGAGGGGAACACAGCAGAGGAGGGAGAAAGGAAAAATAATTCCGGTGAGGAAAGGAGATGCTTGGAAGACTCTTGTGCAACCTTTGTGTCTGAATTTCTTTTTGTGGGAACTATCCTAAAATCAAAGCAGGAATCACAGAGAAAAATGATCTAGCCAGTGCTTTGCAGGAAATTAAATTAGATCATAATTTCTCTTACTAATTTTAGGAAGCCATGACTCTAGATGCATTTCTGGATTATATTTATATGCAAATATTTTAATATGGATGATGTACTGGAAGACGGGTATTCATTACCCTACTAAAAGAAAAAAAATGAATATTTACATCTGCTTCAGGAGACAATTTGTATATGGAGGGCAGCCAGAAGGGAGAATCTCAGAAATGTTGATTTTATCCCTCATAGGCAGGTATGCTCAGCCACTCCTGCCTTCACAGCACGGCACACACTCAAGGAGAAAAAGAAAAACATAATGCAATCACCTCTCGGCAGGGTTCCCTTGTTCTTGGCACAAGGATTACTGAAGACAAGACGGGAAACACAATGTGCAAAGGAAGAAGAAGATGGGCAGCACAGCAGCCCACTGTCCCTTCTGGGGATGCACATGCCTGCAGAACATCCTCACGGACGTCATGTGAGCACCTAGATTCACATACAGTACGGCTGGCTGCTTGCAGGTGTCTGGGGCAGCCACCAAATCTGTGTCCTCTCAGACCTGACCCCAGTTGAGAAGGCCTTGTATCAGACCATGGCCTCCATCCCCACTGGCTGTTCGTACCAAGTCAGGCAGTCACCCTGCAGGAACATCCTCTCCAGGTCTGTACTCCTTTGGGCACCCTGTCTGCTGCAGCTGGTACCAGGTAAACACAAAGGCCCAGAGCTCCTCTGCTGGCAGCCCTGATGCCAGGTAAGCTGGGACAGAAGCACCTGAGCTGGGTTTGTTTAGAGGAGGAGTTTCGAGTGCTGGGCCCACAGCATGGGCAAGCTCTGGGAGGGTGGGGAGGACCCTGCCTCGAGTAGGTTCAATCCTTCCACTGAGGCTGAAGAGCAAATAGTGATTGCTACAGGAGTATTTGCTGTCCAAAGTTTCTGTTGAGGTCACCTCTCAAAGTCAGAAGTTGCAAGTTTAGTGCTATGCCTTAAAGAAATCCACTCTTGGCCACAACACCCACTCTGTCCTCCTTCAGACTCCTTCCAGACACGTTGCCTTACAACCAGTGGCAGTAATCCAAGGCTAGATGTGATAAAGTGTGACTTTCCTTCCTATTCCTCACCACTCTTCTTTCTATTTTTTATTAAATCCCTCTGCCTCCCACTTGCCACTTTGAATGAGACGATGATTCATTCATTTGTAAATTCATTTACTTATACTTTGCTTTCCCATTCTCTTCTTCTGTATATTTTATGTCTCCACAACTTCTACAACTAAAATCATCTTTAATTAAGAGGCTTCTTCAAATCTGAACTTTTGACACCTTAACCTGCATTTTTTTCATCATTATAGTTAGAGGCCTTCCAGAAGAGACAGTTGTCTGCTTTTAGTCACTATGCTAATATTTACATATCAGAAAAACAGCAGTGTTAATTCCTCTTGAGAAAAAAATAGTTAAAGATCTTTAAATAAAAGACAAAGGATGTGTAAAGAAGGCTTTGTTTACCACTGCATACCTGTGATGGATGCACTCGACCAAATTAGACAGTTTGGAATAGGCTCCAAAGAAGATAAAAGCCTGAGCCATAGATGGGCTGAGAACTCCTCCAGGAAACACACAAAGGAACAGAGTGACCCAGTGAGCATCCACATAGGAGCTTGGAACACCAATCATGCAATTAACAGATGAATAGAGGGTGGTTTTTCCAAGACTCATTTGTCGAGGAACAGAGGAATTTGTGGGTACAAGGAGTTTCATGCATACTTTTACCACTGTATGCAATTTGACTACAGACCAACCACTTTATTCCATAAATATGACAGCCTAAGCAAGCCTTGTCTGAGCTCTCCCTTCTGGGCAGTGTGGCTGCATGGCTGGGATCTGCCCTTGAGCTGGGACACCTCTCAAGGTTGCTCCTTTAGGCAGAGTGACATTCTACTAACAACAGATCTTTGGATCAATCCAATTCAAGTTCTCTCTGAATTGCAGCTGGACTGCAGACCAGGTGAGTCTCCCCCTGAGCAGGGTTTGATGTTCCTTACTCAAGATTAAGAGATCCTTCCTTGCCTAGGGCAGTGACCCCTTACTCACAACAGATCCTCAGTAAGTGACTGACAGCATGATGAATTAACACCAGTGAAATCCACGTGGCCAATTCCATTAGTTATAAACCACGTCCAAGTCCGAGGCTAAGATGAGCCCTAGCTGCACCTAAGCTCCATTGGGACTTAAAAAAGCAAGAGGGTCCACTCTGAACCTTGTGACTCAACAGCAGGTTCTCCCTTACCCTTTTGCATCTTCACTCTCTGTTTAATAACAATTCTAGCTCGATTTTCCTGTGTATGTTTCTCCCATGTAGTAAGTAATAGAGTGAACCTTGCCATCGAACTCTGTGAGGTCACACTTTCACAAATTCATATTAAACCCACTTTTGCTAATAATAACTCTGATGGTAATTTTTAAAGAGATTTAAATCACTCATCCATGACAATACCATCCCACCTACTGTCCTCCATGAGGCTGTGCAGTGCAGACCTCTTGGTCCTGCTGTGCAGACTCCTTGTGCTGTAATGACATAGTAAGTAGCTCAATCAAAAAAGAAAAAAA
This sequence comes from Lepidothrix coronata, assembly GCF_001604755.1. Taxonomy (NCBI): domain Eukaryota; kingdom Metazoa; phylum Chordata; class Aves; order Passeriformes; family Pipridae; genus Lepidothrix; species Lepidothrix coronata. The sequence continues at coordinate 2,546,914 of NW_016690199.1, read as the reverse complement.
ATTTAAAAAAAAAATTTAAAATCTGCTGAAGATTTCTCATTACCAGTAGATATCTTTGGGCTCTTTTGATGGCTGCAGCACATTGCAGTTCATCTAACTGCATTCTCTCTGGCACTTACATAGGTTTGCTTCTCCTTCACAGGAAAAATAAAATATTTTATCAGCCTGACAGACAAGGATTCATGTTCTGCTCTTTCAGTAATTTGGAAAATGAAAATATACTGCTCACAGCTTTTTGTTATTTTTAACAGAACTATATTTTATCCTTTCATGTCAGAAGCGAGACAGATTAATGGCTTCTGGAATTTATTTCCAATGCTGATTTTGTTTCCAAAAGTTTTGAGAGCAACAAAATGGATCTGCAGTCCTCTCTCCACTGGGAAAGGGAAGTGGCATCTGTTCCTGCTTTGTCCTCAGAGCTGCCAGTGAGGGTGTCTGGATCAACCATCCATTCTCTGCCAGTGCATGTAGTCAGCCAGCAGCACAGGCCAGAGGGCCCTTTTCTCCTGATATAAATGTGCTCTAATATGTGGTAAGGAGCCAATAACGCCTCAGTTTTCTGAGGGAACAAGAGAGTTTTAAATCATCTTTACTTTGCATGTCCTTTAAAACTTGTACTAAGCAAAGCTTAGCTGGACTTAAAGCCCTTGGCTTATTGCTCTGGCTGTTAGTCTGGTTTCTGCTCTGCTGGCTGTCCCCCTGTAGAGATACACAGCAGGCATGCTCAGCTTGTGGCTTTCTGTCCTAAACAGGATTGCTATGCTGAGCTTCACACATGGCCATAATTCCTCACCAGTGAGCTGCTACCTCTGCCTGGTCCTGCTGCAAACAGGAAGATCCGTGATGTGATTGCCCAGTCCTTCTACCAACATTTTGATCGGACACAGGTTTCTGGATGGCATTTTACATGGCTTTCTGGAGATTGCCAGTCCAGAACCATGATTTTCCAGTTACAGACAGCACAAGGTAGTCATACGCTAAGGACAGCCAGAGATATTGAGGGTATGTCCAGGATGGCTTTTCCAGTGCCCTCAACCAGGAGAGACCAGAGGATGAGGCTGCACGGAAGGATGAGGGCAGGAGAAAAGGCAGCTGCTGGCTACACTGGAGATGTCTCTCTGCTGATTACAATTTGCCATGGAAGCCAAATCAGATCACACAGTATTTGCTTCAATGCAGTTTTCTGTGTGAAGTGGAGCAGGAAGAATAGAATTCCTCAGCTCCAGAAGAAACTGTTTTCACTGACTTTCGGGCACAACAGGTGCCGAAGCCTCAATTGCTCCAACAGCAGTTTCTGCATTTCTGAAGTTTGTAGCTGAGCTGGAGCATATTTTGTAATCCAGACTTGATTTCGGTTCTTCAAGTGATAATGAACTCAGAACCTCATGAACTGAATTGTTCTGATTAACTCAATGGTTGAGAATTTATGCCTTATCCTTTACATGAATTTATCTGTCTTCACCATCCAGCTACAAAATCTTATTGTGTTATTGTCAGTGAGATTAAGGTTTTCCCTCCACACAGGTACATGGCATAGCATTAATCTGCCCAGTTTCAGACGCCTGCAGTGCACTCACATCTATATCTGTGTTAGTGATCGTTTTATGGTCAAAGGAGATGTGCAGGATGTGACTTAGCTCCCTTAAAACAGATGTCTAGCACAGATCAGATGAACTACCCTGCGAAAGTGCCTCTTTCTTTCAAACTGGATGGTCAGCTCCATCAAAACTTAAGACTAGAAGTAGTCACCACTTAATCTTGAGAAGCTATTTGGAACAAGTTATGTTTTAACCTACAAAGAAACCACCATGAAACTGATAGAGATGCTGGGCATCAAGAATACTTCCTAGGAAGATTCAACCCTATTGTTCACTCTATCTGCAAATGGTGGCTGGTGGCTAGAAATTACTTTCATCTCCCTGCAGAGAGTCAATGCCATGACCATTTTTCACTTTGGTCCCATATGAGCTTTCAGGTTTAAGCATGTGCAAATTATACCTGTTTCCAGTTTTCAGTGTTTCAGGGTCACCTGCAATTTATCTGGCTTCACCTCAGGTAGATTAAATGGAGGAAAGAGTGTTGATTTTTAAAACCGAGGAAACTCATAGGCTAATATTTCCTTTATTTTATCTGATCAGATTTAGAAATTGCTTCTGCCTCAGCCATGGAGGAGAATAAACTATCAGGGTTATATCCAAAGAGAGTTCAAAGTCTGGTTTATCACAGTATGGAGAAAAGGGGTTAATATCAATAAGATTCAACTTTAATTGATTTCCTATAGGGAAGAGTCTGCTCTATAATATCTGAAAGACATTAGTCAATGTGTCTTTGAAGTATTAAATTTATTATAAAAACCCTGAAGATATTCTATTTTAAATACATGGAAGCTTATATGCTTACTGGATTATAGCTGTGTATTAAATATAACACTCACACTAATGGATCACAGCAGCATTTTCACACTACTATCATTATTCTGAATCTCATCGTGCTCCTGCAAATTCGCACAAAAGCTACCTATAAAATGCCTATCTGGCATTATGCCCACTTAATTATCACCTCAGGGATTATTATAATGGGCACACGGGGATCTCCTTTGAGAGTACAAGGCCTATAAAATATCATCTCTTTATGCTTTGATGTTTAGGACCTTCCTTCAGATGCCCCAGGTGTCTGGAAAAGGGTCCTGGGTTTGGGGTGGTGTTAGTGGGTGATTTTGTCTATGTTTGTGTCAAGTTTATATTTACTGTCCCTGACACAACTAACCTTCTGGTAGCATTTCTTGGAGGTGCAGTTACTTTCCAAGGAGAAAAAACAGTGTCACCATGCCCAGACCTTTACAGCTGGGCTTTGTAAATTCGGGCTTTGTCATTCCCAGCTCCACGCTGAAGCTGCCACAAAAACACAGGCCAGGCAAAAGTGTGACTCAGTGTCCTGTGCTTTGCTCTAACACAAAGCAATTCTGTAATTGTACCTTAGGGGGGAAAGGCAGAGGAGAACGTGTTTATGAGACATGAACCTGCATAGGAGGAAAGGGGAAGGCGTCAGGAGAGCTCCTTCTCAATTACAGTGCTCCTGGTTGTCAAAGATGTTGTTGGCACCTTGGGACCAGGGACACACTTGTGGCCCCTGGCTGTGCACCCCGGCCACACACTGGCTGTACTAGGTAGAACCCATCCTACATCCCTCTTTGCTGGGACAAATCATGCAGTAAGAGCAAGGCTCAGATATTGCCTTATTTCATTACAGCTTCAGTCAGGATTTCTCCTGAAAGTAGACAAGAAACTTTTGAAGTAAATAAAAACACTTCGAAAGCTCCTAAGGCATAAATTTACAAATATTTCTTCTACTGATGATGAAACGTGCCCAGGTCCATCAACAGAGAAAACAATTCATTCCCAAGAAATAAAACTACTGAATGATGAAATATTAATTTAGACCATGAGCTTTGTGTCAAATAGATTGTCTTTCTGTTTGTAAACCAAAAAAAAAAATGGGGTTTTCTCTTTGTCCTTTTAAAACTTCTGTAGCAATGTCAAGAATTTCTCAAGATGCAGCTTTGAGAGTTTCTAATTCATGAGCTGGGGAGCTAGTTATTAACTCCTTTTCTTAATTAAAATATTTAATAAATCAGAGATTTCTTTCCTATCTTATTTGTTTTTTGAAGCAGAGAGGAAGTGAGTGAATTTATAGGGAATGTTCATGGCTATGCAAGAATCTCAGTGTTGAATGATCAGGGCACACTCAACACACAGACAGGGAATAAATGTACTCTCTTTCAAATTTCCTTGTTATTTTTGCCCTGTGATTATTTGACCTGGAAAGAATTTACGTCAAAATGTTAGAAATTGGGAATTTCCTAGGTGAGTTTATATTTCCTGTAAACTCCTGAGCACAATCCATTCCTCCTCACCTCTGTGAGGTGGATGTTGCTCATCACCACAGGGAGCTGAGCCTGCCTGAGTGAGCACTGCAGAATTGCACAGTGCTGGGGCTGTGAAGAATATGATGCTCTCTGACAGGACAGAGTTTGAGATACTAAATTCAAAGCTGTTTTCTCTGGACATGCAAACCCTAAACATTTCTCACCCTTAGTCTTGCACCTCCTTTTAAGAGGTATTTTCTTTTGTGCTAAAGTGGAATTTGAGATATGCTGATGCTACTCTCACACCTGGAAAGGCAACGAGGCTGGATTAGGAGCATGAAGCTGCAGGGTGGCATCACCAGAGGATGAGGCTAAAAACTTGGTTTCCCAGGGTCAGATATGGATGAATAAATCCCAGTGAAGGGATGCACCATTTCCTTGGTGTCTCAGGGAACCAGGCTGCTTGATATGGAAAAAAATGTTCATTGCTATTTCTCCCCAAGGACTCTTCAGATTGGTTTTGCTCAGGTACCACATATTTATTCTCAATAAACAGAGAGCAGAAATGGTTGTTCTTCACGAATAAAACCTGTCCCTCAGAGATCTCAGAAACCTTGCATACTTCTGTACAAACCACTCCGTTCATTTCTGAGCTTACAAGTGCCGTGTAAGGAGAGTATTGGATCCAGGGGAAGGGCAGGGGAGGGATGAGAAGGAATTTCACCCAGACAGGATAGGTTTGTTCTTCATTACTTGCTCTCATTTAAGAGGCTGCAGTTGCCCTATTAGGAGCGAAGCAGCAGCACCCCTGAGAAGTGTCTGTAACAATCACTTCCTGATGAAAAGTGCCTACAAAATTATAAAAGCAAGAAAAATGTGAACAAGTTCTAAAGACTGGAGGTCCTATTCTTCCTCTTGGTTTGCTCTTTGAAGGAAGTGTATAATTTTCATTTTGGGACTAATTTTTTATTCTTCTAAAATTAAATTTGGGCAAATATTGAACTGAACTATCACTTCAAAATGTAAAAGTCAACATACACAATTTTAAAGACATTGAAACAAGCCATTATGTTTATTTTCATCTTTGAGTCATTCCTTGTAAAATGATTTTTTATATTAAAAATATATACAGATAATTTGACTGGCACAAGAGATATTTTTAATGATACAGTGTTTGCCTGAAAAAAAATTTCTCTCATGCTTAAAAAAAAGTTTTTTAACAGTAAATAGAAGATAAAGCAATTCCCTACAGCTTAAATAATTTTACATACAGATACAGGCGATGGTTGACTAGGGCAAACAACTAATTTTAATTTCCTTTTCAGGTAACATCAGGAAAAAGTTGCATGATGAACTTAGCAGGCTTCCTCCTATTATATAGAGTGATTTGAAAACTGATTTGCTGACTTATCAAATGTTTGGAAACTTCCTTCTTTGGAAACTAAACCAGAGTATTTTCAATAACTATTTGGATTATGCAAAGGATTCTTAAATATTATTAGAGGTTTCTGACCTTACTGTTTGGGAAGGCTTTGATGGGAATGGAAAAGTCTGAGAATGATAAAATCTGCTGCCCATAATGGAAGCAGAGGAATAGAAAGGAAGTGTTTGGTGGTACTCAACAAATGACAGATTCATTGCTTGGTGTGTATTTGACTCAAAAGCACAGAATTGTCAAAATGTAGATGCAAGCCCAAAAACAAAAGAGAGATGTGATGTGGCAGGAAACTAGAAATCTTTTCCACAAGAACATAGTCTTTCTCCATACTTGGATCCTGTGGCAAGAGGGCATATGTACATAAAATGCAAGAAAATAATGTATTGATTTTGCTGTTAAACGTTATAATACGTTCTTTGTTGTTTCAGGAAAGGTTAATCGTGTTGCCCAAAAGAGAAACATACTATTGTGTTCTAAACTATTCCTGAGGCTAATGAAAGTACATTTAAAAGGTATTACCCTAAGCTACAACAGAGGGTAGGAGAGGCTCACAATTAACTTAGCACACAACACGATGAGAAACAGGCTTCAGTGTTTATGTGGAGAGCCAGACTTTGCCAAACGGGGTTTAAAAGAAAGTTCATTTGTTAATGTGCCAAACACATCACCAACGCCCTCACTTGTCACCCACCTCTGGTTTCCAGAATACCAGTGAGTTTCCTTCGTTTCTCCCCTTCCTTGGACTGGTAGTAGCAATTAATGTGGACTGAAGCAGAGACTTTCAAGGAAACAAGAGGAATTTTGCAGTTCACGTTGCTGTGGTGAATGACTGTTGCATGTTTCTCTGTGCTCCTGACTAATCTTGGATGCACCCTGTGTTTGGTGCCACCACCCTGAAGTCATCAACTAGACAAGGCATCTAGTCAGATAAATCCTTATTTTTACATGATGGAGAGAAGCAGACACTTGTAGAAGCCTGTTTTAGGATGGGACGAATAACCCACTAGCAGAACTTCCTTCTCTTGACTACAGTCTCAGCAGCAAGTTTAGAACAAGTAGCTCATTTTCAGACACCTAAAGATATGTGGCTCAGCTTGAGGCTAAAATAGCTAAATGTTGGTGTTTGCATTTGAACTACCTGCCTAAACTGCTATTTCAGTCAGGCCACTTGGTGCCAATGGCATCAGTAAAACCAAGGGACAGCACATACTGTGTCTACTATGGTGTGTGTTGAATCCTTCCCCAGGCTTCTCTGACCATAAATATAAGGGCTGCAAGGAAAAACTGATCAATTCATGCATTTTAAACCAAAATTAAGACTTAGTTCAGTAATTAAGGTCTATTAATTTGTTAAAAAATAATCAATGAGCAATCCGAGAACTACGTATTCAGGGTTCATATTAGCAACACAACAAATAAACCACAATAGGAGACACTTACACAAGGTTAATATACCACTAGACTTCTAAACACCCTTCCATAACCAATACCCCAAATCTCAGTTTTGCAACCACACCCCTTCTGAGCTGAATGCACCCTCCAGGCCAGGTGGGATACAAACAGAACCCCCCTGGAAATGTGGATTCCTCTGTTTCACACCTCTTCTAAGGGAGGTGTAGGTGCTCCAGCAGCTGGAGGTCAGACAGGATAACCCAAAACATCTCAGCTGACCCTGGACACCTACATCTAGGCAACTGAAGCCAAGGGACATGTTCTTCTGTTTTCTTCACACGTGCATCAGTGCCTGTATTCAGACGGTCTGTGATCAGTCCTAGAGGCTGGATCCCATGATCCCACGAGAACATTCAGATTTCGCGTCTTGCTGCTCGTGTCTACAAGTTTTCTGCTCTTGAAGATGTCTAATAGTTTTCTTCCCTTTATCTAGAGTTCCTCCTTCAGTGAAATGAAAAGGTAGCTCTGCAGGCTCCATGCTGCAGTCCCTCTACCTCCCTTGCCATTAAGTACAATTTTCCTAAGAGGATGGAGCGATGGAGAGACAGGAGATAAATCCAAGAGTGCAGGATGCCTCTGAGTGCTGAGGCATGCCCTTTTTTGAGAAATTGTCAGCATGTGAATTGATTTTTATTTCAAGGGGATCAAAGCTGGCCAGCAATTAACCATTTGCAGGAATTACTGGCTGACCCCTGCAGTGTAGTGCACAGGGAAGACATTTTCACTGCCAAGCCTACTGTTTCATTCAGTTTTGGGTAAGGAATGCTGATTAGCTAGGCAGGGTCAGATCCTGGTATCAGTGCAGTCAGACTTACCACAACCTGCCTGTTTCTCTTGGGATGCCTGTGTGAGGAAAAGCAGCAAATGAGAAAGGGGGTGTCACTTGGATCTGCCAGGGTGGGATGGTGCAGCCCTGAGAGAAGGCAACACATCCTGACCTCCCTAACCCAAAATTCAGTGTGTCCCTCGGGCATATTTTATAAAAGCATTCAGGTTGTGTGTTCTTCACATCTGGAAAATATTCCCTTTTTCTCCTTGGCTTTCATTACTACTCTGCCTCAGAACCACCGATTTCCTCTGCATCTTTTTATCCATGCTTTTCAGGAACATTTACTGCATTACTTGATGATTAGTGGTTGTCACTCACAGTGGGAACGTGCTCTTTGCAGCTCCCCATAGCTATGGCTGGCAGAGGAACACTGCTGGTTTCTCAGGAAAAGAAGGGAGTAAGGAAGACTCACTTGGATATGACCCCAAAATGGGAATTTGGCTGTGTTCAAGATTTACACCGAATGCTCTGTAATGGCTAAAGCAGCCTCTTTTCCCTTTTCCTTTTCAGATTGGTTTTGTTTCTATAATGATCCTAGTCAAAATTATAATTTAAATCTTTTTCAACTAAAAGAAAAGACTTTTTAATGACATGGAAGTTTTGATGGAACTGTTTCCATTTTTATTCCTTCTAAAAAAAGAGCTAAAGCAAACTTTTAAAATTTGTGAACAGAAATTTAAAGGCGTGACAAAGAAAAACATTTTCAATGACATTTTTCTTTCTTGTAATGTAAAAAAGATTTTTTATATATATGTATATACATATTTATATCTTCCCAAAGCTGCTCTCACAAAAAAATGCACAAGAAGCTTTCAGAAACATTACAGCTGAATTTTCTTTTTCAAGGCTGGAATGGGGATAGATGATGATGATCCTTCTCTCTCAGGGCCCTCACCAGGAGAGGAAGGATGGTTGCAAAATTTACTGCGTTAATCTATAAACTCCCTGTGGAACATGTCCTGTAACTTAGTGCTGGAGTTTTGCAGAAATTCAGGTATTCTGGCATGCACTGGTAGTGGATGGAAGAGGTAAATTGAGAAGAGCTATTTTAAGGAAACCTAAATCCACAAGGCAGTTCAAGGGCTGGGAGGGTGCAGTATCCAGCAGTGATGCTCACAACACTTGTATGCTGGTGTATGTACCTTGTGTGCTGGTGGCACTGCAGCAAAACCAAGGATTTACCAAGAACTGGCCTGTCTGTCACTCCTTTCATCTCCTGAACATTCCTGTCTCCATCCTTCTTCCTTCCCTCCTGCTCCCCCATCTCTTCTTCAGACCACCTCCCACATACAACATTGCCTTTCCAGATACAGAAAGAGCTCAGACTCTTGGCTGATAATCACAGCTCAGGAGTTGCAATGTCCTTTTCTGTACTCTTTACGAATTTCTCTCTGGATTAGGTACTTTTAATGCTGCTGCAAATAATGATTTCCCTGGCTCTTCACTTAGAGATGAATCTCCTTCCACTTCCCCTCATTCCATCTTCTCCACTGCTTCAAAGTTTTCCCTTTTTTTTCTGGTAAGACTTCATGTTTTTCTTGGTTTCATCTGACCATTTTTTAATTGATCAGTCTCCTTTGCTTCCGTATTATATCTTCACCTGAGTGCTTTTGGAGGTTTTCTGGAACCACCTATTCTCGTTAAGAGGAATTGTGTGTTTCTGCCTGCAGAGCTACCATATCCTCCTCCTCCAAATGCCAGCCGTCCTGACTGCCCACAGATGCTACAGACTCACAAACATTAAGCCCATGAGCAACCAAATCCTGTTGTCTGACTTCCCATTAAGACCTCAGGGTGTTCCATTTCATGTGTTTAATTCACTACTCCGGTGATCCAGGTTTTCTCTCCAGTAACACATCTACATGCTGCAATTGAGATCCCTTTCATGTAGTCCAGATGGATCCACCTCTCAAGGTCTTGGAGACACAGGCATTTTCAGGAGCCATCCCACCATTTCATGTGTGTTTTCTGCAATCTCCTCAAATTCTGAGCAGCTGTAACACCAAAAAGAGCACACACATTCCAGCACTGCACTTTGCACCATATCCTGGATTTCAGTGTCCTGCACAGAGAACAAATGTCTTCCCTGTTCCTTCTCAGCACTCTCCTGGTTTTGCAGCTAAAGATTGGATTAGAAAACTTATAACCATGACATCTTTTGGAGTACAGGATGTGATGTACTTGAGCAGATTCTTCACTATAAATCTGACAACTTTGCCAGAATGAGTGCTTTACAGCATATAGTTTCAGCATGTTCCATGTAAATTTAATCTGCTTTCTGTGTTCCCAAATTCTGAACCCTTCTGTGATAAAACTCAATTTGTTAGAGGAGGCCCAGGTTAACAAGCAAACAAGATTGCTTTGATGACTGATTTACTCCATTAACACTTTTGCATGATATAAGTATTTTTTGGTAGTTTGGTGATATTTTAATTACTCATTTGATAATTTAATTGATTAGCTGGCTGCATGCTGCTTGGCCTAGGACAGAAGAAAATTTGTCAAGCATGTGAGATACAGGTGCATCTTCCTGCTCCTTCTGATAATAGAACAACTTTGCTTATGGGACATTTGTGTCTGGTTTGGGCCACAATTATCCATCTCCAAACCTCCTTCTGGAAACTGGCCCACCTCAGTTGTTGCTTTTCTCCTCTTTCTGGCAGCCCTTCTTTAAAAACTCTTCATAATGTTCTTAGGGATAGATTTTTTTTCTCTGGTGTCTTTATGCACATTTATAATTTTCCTGCACCTCATTAACTTCTCATTTATATTGATTGCTAGATACTTTCCTTTTTTTCCCTTCCATTTATTATATATTGCTTTTTTATTTCCAGTTGCTGCCTCCCTTCCCTGCTGATTTAGGATGGCCTTTTGCCAAAGTTCTCAGCTTGACATCAGTCAGTCTGCCGAGATGCTGAGACTATTAGCCGCCATCCTGACCAATATTGTCTCCTTATTTCTTGCTTTCTCCTTTTCCCTCCTAGTCAGTCTGTCTGTCTCCAGCTTCTGTCTCTTATTTATATGGAAAGCTTTTTAGTCAGAGATTTCTGTCTTTGCACAGCACCTACCAGGGCTTGATGCACTGCAAGAACTCAATAACCCCAAGATATAAATGGGTGTTCACAGGAGGAAAAGCAGTAACTGCTTCAGAAGGTACCACCCTTCAGCTGCAACACACCAAGTGACCATGCAACCATGCTGAGGTTGTTTCAGCATGAGGAAAGCAGAGCAGCTGAAACCCCTGCTAAGGTGCTTTCAGTAACCCTGCTTCACTTTGCACTGAAAGGGATCAGGGCTGCTCACCTGGTCACCTGGCTTGCATCAGTCAAGCAGGGTGGTGAAGAATACTTTTATGGGCAATAATTTCGCAAAACATCTTCAAATATTGTGTCAGCAAATGATTGGCTGTACATAATACTGCTCCAACATGGAATAAAGAATTGAACCTGGGTACAGAACACTGCTCCCTTTGGGCCTGGCTTTCTTTGATTGCTTTTCCCATGAAGGAAGTGGGAGAAAGGAGGATACAAACACCTTCACACTCCGGTTGCCTTAGAAGCCACTCTGGTGACGTGGATACCTGTTTCCCTTTCTCTAAATAACACATTGCCACATGTCGTGATCAGTGACTTTGACTAATGTAATTATTAAAGACTCAAAAGTTGTACTTGTGTTTGTCAAAACAGATCAAAGTTATGCTTTTATTAGTCTCCATGCAAACAGTGTGCCTCTGATAATACATCGGTTACTACTTATTATTCAATTGGTGTGAAGGGAATGAAAGAAGAAAAAGGGGGTTTGTGTGTGTGTGTGTAATGCTATTTTTCAATTAGTTTGCTTGTGGTTTTGAGGATTAAATTGGATAAGTGAAAGATGGTGGATAGGACCCATCTGCCAGGAAATTGCTAGCATGTGGCCTTCTGTCTCTATCCTGCATTTGATCAGTGGTACAGAGAGTGTGTTGATTAATTCATTCAAGTCCCTCTGGGGTGCACAGCCAGCCCAAGAACATGCATCCTAATAAATAAAAACTCAGTCACAGAGTCACAGAATAGTTGGGGTTGGAAGGGACCTGGGAAGATCATCCAGTCAAACCTCCCTTCTCAAGCAGGGTCCCCAAGACCAGGTTGCACAAGATCATGTCCAGGCAGGCTGGAATATCTCCAGAGAAGGAGACTCCAGAAGCTCTCAGGGCAGCCTGTTCCAGTACTCTGCTACTCTCAAAGTAAAGGAGTTCTCCCTCATCTGAGAGATGCACTTTGTGAAAATACTGAGTAATGCTACACTTGTGTGGACTAAACAAGAGAGTAAAGCTTCCCCTCCCCTTCTCCCTCCTCTCCCCTCATGAGCAGGGCTAGGATCCCAGCTGAAAGAAAACCCACTCACAGGCTTAGGAGGAGCCCTTCCTACATATATCACAGACCTCTCTGTGATTGAATGTCTAGATGCCACAGAGAAAACAGATCAAATTCTTGGCAGTTTTAAGCTCAACAGTGACAGGACACTTTCACCAAGACACAGTTCATCCAATGTGACCCCTGTCTCTCCTTTTTTGGGGGGCCTGCAGGCTCAGCTCTGCTCATAGGGCACACGCTGAGTGGAAGCAAATCCCAGCACACCCTCAGACCACATCAGAGGCACAGCTGAGGCTGCACAAGAGAAGTAGAGCCAAGCAGGAGACCCTACAGTAATTTGCATTTTTTTTTGAAAGAAATTTTTGCCTCCATTTGAAATGGAAAAGGATAAAGTGTTCCAGGTGAACGAAGTCCATCTCCATCTCTAGCTTAAGATGGGTAAGTTAAGTCTTTTATTCTTTTTAGGTTGGTTATAATTCTAAAAAACTTTTACACTTTCCCTTCCAGCCCTTATCCACAACAACTTCTGTATGCCTCCTGTTTCACTCCCAATCTCAAATCCCAGAGCCCCCTCTGGTTCATGTGGACCCTTCCATGTCCAGCAGAAGTGGATAGGGCATCCCAATACCAATCCACAGACTTTGTAGGGAGTCAGATATTTTGGGATTGCAATGAAGTGGATGGAAGTGAGCTTCAAGATGCTGCCACCAAGTTGTCAGACTCAGGTAGAATGCTAACAGTGGAGATTAATGCACTGGAAGTGGTAGTAGCTGTTGTGAACTCATGTGCTTCAGGCATCAGACAAAATATTAGCAGGTATTCAAATGCTCTATGATGTTCTTCTATTCTCCAATATGTTATCACGGCACAACATGCACTTACAAGGTGACCAAGGTCAGACTCTTAAATCCTTCAAGTGAGGAGCTAGAGGATTGAATATATCACAGTATTTACTCTCTACAGAGCAGAGAATAAATATTTCCACTTGCCCAAGTACTGTTCTAAATAATCTTTCTCCTTTTGTGGCTTTTTGGGTAGCACATCACAGCTTGCTTCTCTAGACTCATCACAGCTTTCACAGCCCTGATGAGGCTTATGATTGCTTTAATACACCAGATCCTTGAGTAAACCCAGTGGTACTGTCTGAGGCTTTCATTAGGGATGTTACAGCTAAAAATAGCAGGCATGCTCAGAACCCATGGTGATCAACTGTATCCCCTCTACAATGAATAATCCTCTTGTTTTTCTTTTTCTCAAAACATGCTTTAAATGTGGGGAATTTTTACAGTATTTTACTCTACTGGAAAATTTATAGCCTTTATCTTTTCTTTTGTCGTGCTTAAACTTAGGGTAGTGACAGAAGTACTGAGCAACAGCAAGAGCTGAGCTAAGAACACCATCCTCTACAAAGAAAAATCATGGATTAAGTTGCTTCCAGGGAGAACTATTTATGATTCAGTCTGAAAATAAAAAAGACAATGAATAGTATCCCTTAGCAACCCTGACAAAATCCTTGCCTTATAGCAAAAAATAAACTGTTAAGTTCTATTATATACGATCACGTTAAGTCCTCAAATCAGAGATAATTTAAAGCTTGTATGGTCCAGAATGGTGTCTTTAAGCCCTCCTTATAGCACCATGGTTCAATTTAGCCATCTTTGCAAAATTAGCTTTCTCAAAACTTTCTCAAAATGTCACTCTCTATCATTGAAGAAAGAGCAAAATTCACCCAAGGTGACAGGAGTCCTCTGCAGCATCCCAGCTCTCGGGCCCTTCCCTCCTCCTCCTCTCCCCAGGTGCTTGAAGGAGTTACTCTTCTTCCCAAAGCAGCTCATCTTTCAGTGTGGGGGAACTGAAAATTCAAGCATGGAAAATCACCAGGTCTCTGATATCTTCTCCTGCAAACTCATTTCTGCTCCTGGGATATTCTAACCTGACATAAGTAATAGCAGAAAGAAAGAAAGGGTGAATAGAAAATTACTATCCTTATACTTTTGTTTTGGCTTTCTCTAACATGCAGGTGGGTGTTTCAAAGGTGGGTAATTTGCACTGAAGAAGGTAGCATGGGAGCCAGTGGAATAGCCCTGTAAAGGTATTTTGGCTGTCAGTGATCATTGTGAAAATGCTTTCTACCAGCACCTGCAAGACAACATGGATGGATAGAATTGGAACAAATTAATTGGAGTTAATTTTGATATTTAACAGGAAATCCTCATGAGTGGAATCTCGGAGAAAAATGTCAAAGTTTAATTGCTTTCTGCATTTTTGCACACACACACCTACACAGAAAGAGCTGGCACAGAATTCCTTCACAGATTCAGGGCTCCAGTGCTCTTCCTGTTTCTGGAAACCTTAGCTGGCGGTCTGTGGTCATCCAAACTGCCCAGCACAGCAAGCTCTCACACCAGCATTGCAGGCAGCTGAAGAAATGCCCTGTTACCTTGTGGACACCCAAAAGCAGGGCTTTGTGTGGCTAAGCCAGAAGTTTATTTATAGGTGCAACTAAACCCAGAGGTTTAACAGTTTCTTCTTCATGCATGTGGCAGTTACCATGACATTTGTCTTTAACAAAGTATAGATTTTAGGTAAAACCAAATGCATATAAAAAGATAAAATCCAAAATAGATATAGCATTTTTCCACACTTTCTAAAATGGAAAATGAAGAGAGTTTGAACAGTTCCAGCCGTTGCTCTCGCTCTGCTCACGCCCAGCCAACAAGCTGCCAGACCAGGGAGCTCTATATAGCCCTGATGTGTCTGGAGACATTGCTTGTCATATTAACCTCGTCCTCAATTAACATACAAAATCATCAGGGATAGCAGAAGACTTTCTGTAGCAATGACCCAAGCGGTTTTATGAGTGTTTAGCAGGCACCAGGCTCACGTCTATAGTGCAGGACTGTTTGCTTCCAGTCCTGGCTTATACTGTTCCCTGAATGCCTGTTTATTACAGGATGTGAGGATGATGGGACATACAGACATCTGTGCTAACCTCACTGTGTTCCCTGTCTGAGTCCTGCCCTAATTAAATTTGGGAGCCTGCTAATTTCTCCACGGACCGGTTTGCAGCACAGACAGCAAGTTCTCTGCTGAGATAATGAAACTGTTATAATCTGTAGGATATGTTTTCCTGGGCAGCAGAATTTATACTCAGGGTTAAAAAAAAGAGCTGAAAAAGCTTGAGTTTTTACCATTTTTCAGTCTAAGATGATAACCAATATTTTTGCTGCTCCCTGAGAATTCCCACCATGCCATTGACAACCTGGTGAATCACGATGCTCTGCCACATCTCTGAAGCTCAAACATGTTGGAGTTTGCTGTAATTTGTAATATGCTGTACTGCAGAGCCCTTTAGAAGTCAAAATGATATATTTGTTATTAGTAGTCAGTGCTTTTGTTTTTCTCAGTGAGCAGAACGAGAAGCCAGCAATCCCACTGTGCTAAGATGGGGCTGGAGAATAACACGGCTCAGCCTCCATCTTCCCAGCCCTGTCTGCAGGGAGGGCTAATGCTGTTCTCAGCATTCCTCTGACATTCACTGGGAGGTGCTCAGGGATGTATTATCTTTATTTATTGAGACCCTATCATGACTTGGATCACTCCTTAACAAGGTCACCATAATCACATTGCAATCAGGCTGCCCTTTCCTTTCCCAGTCCTGTAATTAGTGTTTGCCCTTGTAACTGGAAGATTAACCACATGACCTATTATTAACCTCTCTCCACCTATTATGATCTCTTTGGTGTTCCTTTTTAATGTAGATACTGTTGAAACAGGGGCTGTTCTAATTATATTGTATTAGCATGGGAGAGATTCTCAAATACGTGGGGAATATGCTGATTATAGATTTAATGATAACTGCAAGTATCAGAAAGTGTAACTGTTGTATAATTAGAGAGAAACTCCAGTGCAAAAACACTTGGCTCTCACTCAGTACTCACTGCAAATCAACATGGCTCCACAGGACAAATTGGTGCACATATGGAGATACCTTGTCTGTCCCATGGAGACTCATTCCAGGCAGTTCAGTCCTGATGCTGACAGTGAAGTAACAGAGGCCTCTGTATCCTCATCCTGGGTGGTTTTCAGCTCTCAGCGGGTGGGTGTTCACCCCTCTATTGAAAGGCCTTCTCACATTGCCCCAGTGCTTGTTCTGCATCTCCACCACGGCCTGGAGTTGTCCAGGAAACACCTGGTCTGGCCAAGGGCAAGATGTAAAATTAACAAAACATAAAAGGAAGGATACTGATGTCTGCAATTGCATTATATTTATTACAATTACTACAGTTACCACAAATTTTCAATGGCTCTGAACCAAGATACCAACTCACAGCCTCCCGAGATTTCTTATCCTGTGAACCTAATTGAACAAATCCTGAATAACCATCGCAAACAGAGCACTAGCCACTGAGTGGACTGTATCATTATTTTGGGACTAAGGATTCTGAGCCAGCAGGCCTTTCGTACAGCTGTGAGTAGTCCCTTGGTTTCAGGGCTAAAAGGGCTTGAAAGAGAAGTGACTATACAAATGTTTCTGAGGCTAGTGCATCTCAAAAAAAAATCTGATGTTTACTCATGGTTAAAAAAAGCAAAGTGAGTTGTATAAGTGTTATTCTGAATTATTCATCCAGTTTGGAGGGTTCATTGGGAATGTGCTCTTATACCTTTCCAAAAGCTGTTGAAATGCCAGTTACCCTCTCCAGTGCCGAGGGATCTGCGTCTGTACAGGTGTATCTTTCCTGATCCCTGTACCATGTTCATCAGATCTCCTAATTCCTGGTCATCAGGTAAGAACAGTGCTTCTCCTCAGAAACACCCCGTACTCCTAGCTTTACTGAAATGGTTAGAAAAGAAGTGTGTGGATATGGAGTGCACAGAGATGCTAAGGAGTCCCTGCTATCTGCTGGGGGGTGGATGAGGAAGCACCTAACAGTTTATTACCAGCTTCTGTTGGTTAACACATAGCATTGCACAAAGTATCTCCTCCTCTTGGGTTAACAGCAATCTGATACCGTTGTTTCTCCGCTTCATTCATGGGGACAGAATTAGATTGAACATGGGATACAAGAGGTCTAGTCCACGATTATGTCTGAACTGACTGACTGAAAACATCTCCTGGCTGGTGAGGATGCCATGGCTGCATCTGTGCTTGCTCCCACCTGGGCCCCATCTGTGGACCCACCTGCCTTGCAGTTTGGATGCAGACTCTGATAAACTTGGGAGAAAACACACCTGATACTCTGCACTAGTCCTGCAAGTTGAGAAGGGTGTACAATTTCAGCCTGTAAAATTATTCAGGCACAGCGGAGCTATTGGAGTTCTTTTCTGTGCCTCCAATTCAGCAGCAGCTGAAGTGACTCATGTACGTGTCAGGGCCCATTCACTGGTTTTGTGTTTGCCCTGTGTCTATTTGCTGATCCATCCTAAGCTGGTCCAGAACTCAATTCAAATCCTACCCAACTCAGGGTGAGTCTTTCCTTTTGGACTGGGGCCCAGATGAGCACAGATGTTCAGGCTCATCCTCTGTGAACTCCTCGTGAGCCGCAGCGAATCAGACAGCAAAGTCTCTCTCCGCGTGACAGGACCCCAGTGCAGCCAGGGGATGTGGGGCACATGTGCAGGGGGAGGGATGTTGTGGAGCTGTGGGCACCACCACCATGTCTCTGTGCCATGAAGGTCATCCTCAGATCTCTAGAGCTGTAATTCAAGAGCCATCAACACCCAAGGGCTCCCAGTGCTGCCAGTGGTCCTGGAATTTGATATTCGGGATATAATTCTGGGGGTAGCTGCAGCAGACATCAGTGAAGGCTGAATTTGATGATATCCTGCCCCAAAAAAACCAAAATAAAATATGACAGTGACCAGCTCAGTGATACCATCTTTTTACTTCTGTTAGCACAGAGTAACAAATTTAAGCAGTATTTTAATCTAACAGCTTTCATAACAAGTAAAAAACCCTAAATGACTTCGCATTTGTTGACAAAATTATCCCTATAAAACGATCTCATAAATCCAACACTCTAAAAAATTCTTGCAACACTTTATGTTTTATCTCTATTACAGTTTGCTGTAATCACAAAAGAGAAAAAATTTAAAGCCATCTAAAACTCGCAAACAGGTGGAAATGAGGATTTTTATGATTTATGGTCTAATCTCCTTTCCTCAGCTTTTTGGGATATCAAAAGTGATAGTTTAATCACACATCTATCTATGCCAGGAAATAAAGGAAAGACATATGTGAGATGAAGGGGGAATTAAATCCAAGCAGCAATTCTGTGTGGTCTGGCAATTGGAAGAAAATCATCCATGTTTGCAGCTAATTCAAATTCACTTACCAGAGGATGCTTCTTAAAATATTTCATTTTCGACTTAATTTGGCTGCACTGAATCCGAACAGTACTAACTGATTCTCATTTTTCATCTGCACACAAATGTTTGAATGTTGTCATTTTCCAATCTACCAGGCCAAGGAAAGACTTTCCACACGGACCTGACAGCACTGCTGAGATATCTTTGCTGTTAGAGTTTTGCTCTCTGGTGAAGTTCTGGTGGTGCCTTCCCAAACGTCTTGGAGGAAAAGTTGGAAGAACTGCATTTTCATGTGAAGAAAAATGGTGGTCAGGTATTTTCCATGTCCAAAATCATGAGCTTCATGAATTTCCCCTGTGTTGTTGGAGGAATAAAGTATCTGAGATTTACAAGTCAACACTAACGTAGTTTACCTGGGAATGTTGGTGTACCCCTCCAGTTTCTCAAAACTGGCTGAGAAACCATAAGAAGCAGAATGTTGAGTGGGCACAGAGCTGAAGATAGAAATACCTGCCTGGGGGCTGAAATAAGCAAAGGCTCATTAACATTCAGAATCCATTTGATAGGGAGAAGCCACAACAAAATCCAAGATTAAGAAACCGCTGGGGGTATACGCCATGTGAAGGGTAAAAAAAACACTCTGAGGGTTTCTCTTAATCCTGTCTAAGTGGCAAGACCCCCTAACTTGGGCACGAATCATGACTACTTTCCTACAATCTGTGGCAGTATATTTTTCCATGCTGCCCATGTCTAGCAGAACAGCAGATGATACCAGGCATGAATGGGAGGGCAAAGTCTTCTGTTTTGCAGTATGATGGCAGCAAGCACTGGGACCTCTGCTGGTAGTAGAACCTGATGATTTTTTCAGACTTATGGTTAAGAATGCAGGCAATTAGCAAACTTCTTAAAGTCCTAAGGGAATGTATTTTATTAGTGTGGAAGGACATGCTGGGCTGTAACTTTCTTAATCCCTGCCACAACACAAAGAGAAACAAAGTGGAATAGGAGCATTCACACAAGGTTTCTCATGAAATACTGAACAAAACATGTTTTAAAGCACTGCTCTATGATTCTGGACATATAGTCATAGTCCTGAGTGTCTTTCAAATTAGTCATCCCTGGTTTACAATGATAAAATTTTCTTCAATTCCATCTCTGCATATTTCCTACACTGCCTCCTACCTACAACCCTTCCCCTGCTGTCCCTTGGCAGCCACTTGCACTAGCTCCTGCTGAGCATTGAGGCAAATGCTCATATTTGCCCCTTGCCCACCGCCACCAGTAGGATTCCCTATGAATTCCCAGCATCAAACATCCCTCCTCCCACCACTGATAAGCCGTGAGCTGAGCTCCCTTTTCAACACCAAGCATTCACCACTTCCACTGGTCTCGGGAGGATCAGAGCTGCTGTGTTACTGCTGCCTGCCATGTTCTGAGGTGATTTTTCCAAAGTTGTTCTGATTATTCACAAGCCACGTGCTCACATATTTTGCATGCAGTGGTTTATTTCTTCTGCTTAATGGAAGCTGATGCTTTACATGGAGAAAGGCCTTTTTTATGGGAATCATGCAGAGTGTTCAAGACACAATTTGCCTGTGAGAAATCCTGGAGTTAATGTGACCTGACAACATAAAGTTTGGTTCTTCGTGCCTAGTTCCCAAAAAGTTTGCAAACATGAAAGTTACAATTTATGGCTAGCATTGGTGCAAACCAGTTTTTGGGGAAGAAATATAAATTTTTTTATTTGCATTGAAAACTCTAATTTGTGTATTATCAAAGTAAGATCTTTCTTAGTTGGAAAAGGTTTGGTACCGCACAGAGAGAGCACTTTCCAGACCTGTGGCACTATTTCAGTGACAAAGAAGGGAGTGACATGAGCAGGCTGTAATTTCCCCGCAGAACTTGTGTGGGAGTTCAGCTGCGTGCGTGCGTCTGTGTGTGTGAGAAAGAGAAAGGGACAGGCAGAGAGAGGAAGAAACTTGCTGCATTATGCATTAATTTGAGTGCATGTAGGCAGGGTATAAGGTAGAATTTTCTCTCCTGGGGGCCCAGAATTAGGTCTTAATTTCGTGTCAAGGTACTTACGTAGAAGTGCTAGAAATGAATTTCCGGTGTGCAAAACTGCCCACAGCTTTAATTATGGCCGTATTTAAAAAAAAACTACCATTCACTTCATTGGTTTAGCCCACTTATGGCTCTGAATGGCTCAGGATAACAGAAGCTTGTATTGTAATTGCTCACCCCAAATATGACCTAACTCCTTTTTATCTGACCCCTCCTTTTCACTGCTACCAGAAAGCTTGCAGCCCAGTACAAACAAATAAACAAACAAAACCCCAAAGAATCTTCAATGCCTCAACAGTTTAGAAGATATACTTGGTTTACTTGTTACCAGGCAAGAAGAGGAATTTTATGAGGATATCAACTCCCTTAACATCTCAAGCCTGGCTCTCTCCTCATAGGGGACAGGGCAGTTCATATTCAGTCACCACCTTCTTTTGATAACAGAGCTATTCCTGAGAAGTGCTGAGCACCATGTGGCAGTGTGCCAGAGAGGAAGCTGGCTGAGACCCTCTCTACTCACCTCTTCTGGTTGTCAAAACCTGGGGCAGCGAGAGAAAACCCACAGAGGAATGAGACCCACTTCTGGTAGGTGACAGCGGCTCACATTGACTTCTGACAGGACTGTGTTCAGCACTCAGCCTGACAGGCTCCTAAAACCCCAGTTGTAGGGGGGTTTGCAGAAGTGCTCTTCTGTGCCATAAGGAGCTGGCAAGGTTTCAAAGTTGCCGGCATTTGGTGGGATCTGGCTCTGAAGGTGGGACCTCAGAAATACTGCGAATTAAACACCTTTCATTAAAAAGCACACATTGCTTCAGAAACTGAGAGCTGAGGCTGTGGTTGTGCTGTTGCCAGCTGAGTTCTCCTGCTCTGGTTACAGCCCTCCCACAGGGAAGCTCTGGCTTTCACATGCCCCACAAGCAGCAGCTCGTGCTCCAATTCTCCTCTGTCTCCCCGACACACTGAGTGCTCCCAAACCCTCCCGCCAAGCCCCATTAAATTGTACAAGGGGCTTGACTTTTATGCAAATTTTCACCATTATATCCGCACGTTCTGAACTAAAAAAAAAAAAATAAAAAAATCCCCATCCGAAGTTTTCAGCTTGACAGTTTCTCTTGAAATGACAGATCCTCCATGTGCCATGTATCTAACACCCCAGTTGTATCTCTGTACATCTCTGTCACCTCCTCTCAGGCTCACAAGACCCAGAGCCTGGTACTTTCACCGCTATCGTTTTGCCAACCCCCATCTCCTGCTCTGTCTCTACCACAGGGCCATGCTGATTATTTCTTTTGTTCTGCTGTATGCTCAAACCCATTTGCTGTTTTTTCTCTTGCTCTTTCTGATCTGGCAGCACCAGCTTCGAGAAGTGCACTTAGATGTACACTTACAACAATATGTAGTACCCTGAAAAAAGATGATTTTCAGGGTCAAGGGCTCCTTCATCAAGACTGTTCTAAAATAGTCCAGTCTTTTTGAAGGAATGGGACACTTAAATGTTCCATCTCATAAGTGCTTCTCCAGGGCAAATTAAGACAGCTTTGTGTCTTGCACCTTGAAGATGACAACAGTCTGTTATAGCTTAGTAGCTCCACTCCTGCTATTTTTGGAGAGGGGGAAACAAGCTGGATCCAGAGAGGAGGAGTTTTCTTACTCTCCATAAGGGTACATTTGCTATCATAGTCTGGATCACACACATCAGGCAGCCCAGGCCTATTCTAATTCATCCATTCTGAGCCACCCTAAAATACTGTACCTACACACATCTGCACCTATTTGTGTCTGACTATACATACAGGAAAGAGTTAAGCCCTGCAGCATCTCAATACTAGTCTCTTTTACAGAGGAAAAAGTAGGGTATGTTTGTTGTTTGTCGTGATCATGAAGGGAATCCACAGACCAGAGACTGAAGGATTATCTCCAACCTGCTCCTTTAGAACTATCCCACTAGTTGGTTTCTTACAGTTTTTCGTAGGGATACTGAGTGTTTCATATCAACAAACAAAAGTCTTCTGTAGCACATTTTCTGCCTGTATGGTGATTGTTTTTTTACCACTTCTTGCCAATATTCCCTTTACCTTCTCTATTTTCTTCACCAGCATTACTTTTTACAAGGTGCCAGATGTTTCTTCACCCTTAAAAATCCCCCAAATGCAATCAAGCCATAGCCCCAGATGACTTAAATTCTGAATTATTTTCCTGAAGTCCCTGTATAAGACAGTGCTGGGAGGGAAGATGGAGTGCTTCAGTTTTTTCAGGAACCAGTGTCAAAACAATCCTGTCAGCCTATAACGCTAAATACTTTAATTACTGTTTCTTAATTTCAAGAGACAAAACTTCAGCTGTAATAGCAGAAACATCCATCAGAAAAGGCATCATTGCCATATGATTAACAACTGTCCTGACACAACTCTGAGTTCGACATATTTGCAGGACTGTATTTTGAAAAGATAGTCAGAGGGAAATGAGTGAAGACAGAGAGAGGAATATTTAGTGCCTTCCCTGTTGCTGCAGGGCTGGAATGGAAACTGGAGACTCTTCCTGGCATGATAGCCCACTCTGTTTATGGGATTATAGCAATGGATGTCTGCATTAACCAGTATGATTCTTAGAAAATTATCAAAAGTTCTGCCCCTAAAGCCACCATTTCAGCTTCTTTAATTACAGAAGCAGGCTGTGCAGACACAGGTCAGATATTTGCCAACCGTCAGAGCTGAGTGCTGTAAGTGATGACACAAAAGCAGAGCAAATTTTGTACTAGAAGAATTTAGAAGATCTATACACATAGAAACAGATGTTTTTTATCACTGGTGTAATAAGACTGGCTTTATTTTCGTCTGAAGAAGCTCTGTGCACAGTCTTATATCTCTCTGCTACACAATTAGCTCTGGGCAAAACCATTCCAAGGGCTGAAGACAGACCCAACTCCTATTATGCTCTGATTGTTTTTTCTGCTATATATAAATACTTTAGCAAAATTCAGGCTTAGTTACACAAGGAGGTATTGGCCAAACTTTGATAATGCTTCTCCCTGCTACAAAAAAGTGTTGCACTTTCCTTAGCCAGTCACCCAACCTGAAATAACCTAAGGCATCATTGTCAGAGAGAGGGCTAAGCATTTGTGCTCACTAAGTGAAGCCCTGGAGGCATTTCAAGAGGGACCTTCTGAAACTGAGACAGATGACATGACTAATGACTTCCCAAGTTTAGAACACAGTGATCCCCACCCATCTGCCCTCCCTTAACGTAGCTGTGTCTGCATTTTTGAGGTCAAATGATTTAATTCCTAACATGAACACTGTCACATTGGGAGGGGAGCATTCCCCTTGCATCTCCATTGAAACATTTATTTTTTTAAACATATGGTGAAAAAGATGCCGCCAGTGTCTAACAGGGACAGTAATCCAGAAATTAACACTGCAGTCCCTCAGCTCCATGACTGTGGTGAGATCTGTGCAGAAAGAACAGGAAAGAGAGCAAACTGAATTGCTGGCCTGGGACTTAAAGCATCAAAATTCAATTTTCTCCGTTAAAATGAAGTTATCATCCCACTGTACCTCACTGACATTTACAGTAAACCTTATTAATTGTTTGTAAGACATCCTTATACAACACTGATGGGAATGTTTCAGATGGCTAGCAAAACTTTGGAAATTAATGTAATTCATTCCAATGCCATCCTGAGTGGGGAGCCAAACAATTATTCAATCCTCTTGACAAATTTCCAAGTAAAAAAAAAAAAAATTAGTAATCATCAGTTATGGGCATGCATATGAGAGTTAAGAGTTTAAATCATTGCAGGGATTTGTAGTTAATATGCCTGGGTTGATTAAATGCAGCAAAGGCAGCCCTGACTGAACTCTCTGCAGCCTGGGAAGGGAACTGGAAGCACGTGAAAGATGAGAGTTTTTAATAATATGAGCAAAATTCTACTCAAAGTCCTGTCTGAATGTAAACCTTCAAAAACTTACACAGTGCTCTAGCACAACACCGTTTAACACTGGGGAAGATTTCTGGGCCAGTGTTGTGAACCATTCTACCGGTGTAGCTGAATCTGGGGGGTAGTGGTGAAAAGAGCTCTTACCTTCTCTTGCTGATCTTCTCTCCTTGACCCGTGGGCCCTGTTTCACTCACGTGACCCAGGCAAACAGTTTTAAACCTCGTAACTGGGCAATGATTTGTTGTCACAAGCAAAGCTTTGGACATAGAGCAAGCATAGCATATAGAGGAGCAGGCCAGCAAGCCACCCCAGGGGCACATTTACCATGTAAGAAAGGGATGGGGCTCCTGGAAAGGAGTCTCTTTGAAGGCTCTAAGCCATGTGGTCCATCTCTTTCCTCAGCAAAGTATTGCCTTCATCTGCAGGTGGGTGCAGCTCCCCAGCACCATGGCTTGAGGTCCATGGTGGTGCATCCCTGGTAAGACCTCGTTGCTTGGCGCCAGGGGAGAAGCAGTAGTGGCTCTGTGGGAGGAACTAAGGGCCTCCACACAAAGGAAGCTGCTGGAGCAGACCCATGCACTGAAATGTCCAGAATCTGAGTGCACTGGGGAAGGAACAGCTGTGGAAACAGGAGGCTGTTATCTCTGCAGGGGATATGAGGCATTGATGTTATATCATAGAATCACAGAATCACAGAATCACAGAATCAGCCAGGTTGAAAGGGACCTCTGAGATCATCAAGTCCAACCTTTGATCCAACACTGCCGTGATTACCAGACCACGGCACTAAGTGCCACATCCAGTCTCATCTTAAAAACCTCCAGGGACAGAGAATCCACCACTTTCTGGGCAGCCCATTCCAACCCCTTTGCAACATCCTCAGCACCCCTGAATCCCACAGTTCAGACCTGGATGAGCTGCCTGTAGCCTGTGCCAGTGCTAGGGACCAAGCACAGCTCTACATTCCAATTATTTCAGGAAAGATATCTCTCTGGAAAACAAGCTGTCAGTGTAACCAAACAGCCTTGCTGAAAGGAGACTGAAGGAGCTCCTTTTTTCTCTGTCATGTGGGAAATTAGACAGGGTGATTAGAAAGATCACTTTGACCATTAAAAATCTGCAAAGCTCCAGCATCCCAGGCACACATCTGAAGCCCAGGACCTTGCTTTCTCTCAGGAACTGACAGAGATAAGTTTATGTTGATCATTTGTGGCTGTAAAAATCCTCTCTTTGCTGAAAGCTGGAAGCCTTTCTTGTCTTGCAGTTTCATTGGAGTTTAGAAATCAAACAACCAGCTCTGAAAGCCTCTGCTGGGATACACAGATTTGTGAGCTTGCCATTAACACTAGGCCGTCCTCTTTGCATTTCTGTTAAGTGGGGATTAGATGCGCCTTTTATTTTCTAAGGGTGACAAGATCTTTAGTCTCTGCAGACTATGGTTTCACACAGGTCCTCGCACAGCCCTTCCCTCTCCTGTCACACCGACAGATCAGGATCAGCTTCCCAGGAGGATGGTGGGTGATAACCTTGAAAGATCCTAGCCTTGGGTGTGTTATCGGAGAGCTGGAAAAGTGAAACAAATGGAGGAGACTCGTAGCAGAGTAAGCAGAGTACAAGCTTCCCTGCTCCAGGCTGTCTCACACCCAATGAAGTGCACGGCAGCTCCTGACCAAATCCAGTGGGAAGAGGTGTTTTTTCCCAGTATCTGCAATGATCAATGAGGAACCAGCCCAGAGCGCCTGCAGCTCCTGCTGCAGAAAGCAGAGCAGGCACCAGTGAATTGGATTGCCAAGAACTGTTGGCTTTTACATGGGCTCGTGCAAGGTCGTTCATCACCGCGGCAGACGCCGGCTGCTCTCTGCAGCATGGAAAAGAAATTAAAAGTAGGTAAAAAAGACCTTTTTGTTTAGCTGTAGGGTAAGTAATAGATCAAAAATGTTTAAAATATTAGTGTATCACTGCAGCTCAGAGACACACATGGGTTCCTGCAGCTTAACACATGGCAGCGTTGTCACCTGAGCCGTGGTGACTGTGCTGATGGACAACTGCCAAGAGAAAAATGTGGTCCCAAAGTTAATTATTGTGAGTGACCTTGACCTGTGGT
Source organism: Lepidothrix coronata (assembly GCF_001604755.1). Classification (NCBI taxonomy): domain Eukaryota; kingdom Metazoa; phylum Chordata; class Aves; order Passeriformes; family Pipridae; genus Lepidothrix; species Lepidothrix coronata. The sequence continues at coordinate 2,520,561 of NW_016690199.1, read as the reverse complement.
ACCTTGCTGCCACTGCCCCGGTGTCAAGCTCTTGGCCAAGCTCAAGACCTGGCTGGAGAGAGCACCTATCCTGGCCACAGGACACGATGGCACAGGCCATTGTCCATTACCTGCCTCTGTCATCAGCTTGGCTTTGGAGAGGTGGAGTTGCTTTCCAGGACAGTCTTCTAGTAGATTTGAGGGTTTTTTTAAGCTCACTACAGTAAATACTGGAATATTCAAATTCTTTTTCAGTGTTGAGACATTGCAGAGGGTGGTGATATATTGAATAGGACCACAACATGCTCACTGCTGCACAGTGAAAAGACAGAGCAAGAAGCAGTCCCTACCTACTATGACTGATTCCTACCATCAGAATGCTGCTTAACTGATTCCCTCCATAAGGAAACCAAGTATTACGTCAGGTCAACAACTGCAGAGAGGAAGGTGAGCTCAGAACAAGCAATGGAGACAAACCCAATCACCAAGTGCTTTCTCCAGCCAAGATGCACCTGGACGCTCAGCAGCAGGTCCCTGGTGTCACCTCTACAGGTGTCACAGGTTTTTGGAAAATGAACAGTGCCCACACCACCAATTCCAGTGAGACAGAACCTTGCTGGACTGGCACTGACCTTCTCCAGCTTTTTCTCTTACAAGGAGTGAGCAGTACAAGCCAGCTTCTCCTTCACATTTGTGTGTTGTTTTCTCATGTTTTTGAATTAAAGGTATTAAAGGTTGACCAGATCCATGTAGCTGGCTGGAGCCACTAGGAAAGGAGGAGCTGGCTGGAAAGCTGCTTCTCTGTGGGGTTTTCTGTGCCCACATGGCATCCTCTTATGTGCACCAGGGGAGGCCATCCCTGGCAGACTGCACAGACCCACAGAAGTTATTTTCCACATTGTAACAAGGATACAAATAAAAATGTCCTTGTTCACATATAACTGTGCTGTAACTGATCTCAAGGCTGAATTCCTTCCATCTAAAAGCCATGTAGCTGAAAGCTTTGCTATCAAAATTGTTATTGAAGTTACCTCACCTGGCACATTGTATATGTGTGCATTTCTTCTGTGTGCATGTGGGCATAAAAAAACCCCACAAGACACCAGGTAACCAGGATTTTTGAATACGTCTCCACTCCATAAATCTATTTATTGCAAAGCAGGAAAAGGAGGGGATCTCCGATTCATCATGACATATCTGAGCTGACTCCAACCCTCTGCTGCAATCACCCACAGCTGAGCATGGGCTCACAACTGATTTATTTCCCCACCTTTCTGGGCAGCTTGTCACCAGTGACTGCTCTCTCCTGCATGGACCCACTGCCAGCTTTTGGGCTGAGCTTGTCTGTGTTCACCTGAATGGCAGTCACAGCAGTAACCACCTTGCAGAACCTCTCTTTTCTTAGCCGAGTGCCAGCCTGCTAAATTTACCAAAATAAATAGCATTTGTACATAATATGCACATCTATGCATGAAACAGGTTGTCTGGGGAATGCAGGCTTTGGAGTTTATCGGCGAGTCGAGCCATGAGTCAGGGAGCATGCACAGACCTTGCAAAATTATGTATCCTGTAAGTGCATCAAAGTGGCCAGAAAAGGGAAAAACAGCTGTGCGTGTTTTTCTCTCTCCTCCTCTCACTTTGGGCCTAAGCCTATAAAATAATAATACTCCTTTCTAGTATTATCATTTGTCTTTGATTTTCTGTAGATAATTGCATAACAGCAACAGCCCTATTAGCATGCAGCACTCAGTTCTTTGCTTTGTGCTATCTCCCTTATTCCTTTTGCTTAATAAAATAATGAATTTTGCATTTGATAGATGCCTGACAGCTCAGGAGACTGGGCTGTCCTCTGTTTAGCCACTGAATAGGTAAACATGGAACTTGTCTATGTGACGGTCCCCCTGCAATATGCCAGCTCTGTCCACACATAAGGGAGGATTCCAGCAAATTCAGATCACACTAAGCCAGTGATGCTGATGGGAACCTAATAGAGCAAGGGGGACTAAAAGCTGTCACTACCAGGGGGTAATTAGTTACCAGATAGTCACATTTACAGTTCCTAGAATGTGCATACATTGAAAAGTGCAATATGCAAGGGCTGCTTTTCAGGCATGTGTTGGCTCAGAGCATTGTATAAGGGAACTAATACCTGGAGTTGCAACATATCTCTGCTACTAAAATAAACAATATTTCCTCACTTGCATTTCTGATAATCTCCCTTTTACTCCCTGCGTGCAAGAAAACCCTTTGGTGTCTGGAAGGTGGAAAGCATGGGCTCCCTCCCCAGAGTAGGGAAGGAGAAACTGCTGCGATGCCTCACTGTGCTCTGGTGCCACAGGGCCATCAGCTAAGTAGGCAAAGCTGGGCAGCAGGAGCCATAGGAGCAAAATACACCTTAGTCCTTGCTTGCCTCCCTGTCCCTAATCCACCGTGGTGGTGTGCAGCTCAGATGAGATGACCTGGCTGCATCCAGGCTGCAGCTCAGTGGTGCAGGCAGATGATCCTCGGCAAATGCAATACTTGGTTAGGACCAGGCGCTGCAGAGCCCAGGCCAGCATGGCTGTCACACACATCAGTGGTGCTTGCAGTGTGCAGTTGCTGCCCAAAAGCCAAGTCTGCCTTGGTCAGCACAGAGGGATGCGACATTTCCCCTGCAATGACTCAGCTTGGGACTTGGGTCCCAGGGCTGCAGGTCTGGCTGTCCAGAGCAGCAGCTGCAGCAGAAATCATCAGCAGCTTCATTTAATCTGGTTACGCGGTTGTAAATGCCACAGCTGGGTCAGAATCACTGATTTGTGCAATTCCTTCAGGTAACTGTTCCTTCAAGTAACGTTATGGAATAAAATATTTTTATTTGTATAGCTGAGGCACAAAAAAAAAGGGGAAAAAAAAGGAGGAAGAAGAAGAAGGCAAATTGTCACCTCTTTTCAAGGCAATGGTGGAGTTTATTGAACTTTCTGACGCAGCCACTAGATGCCCCTGTTCCCTGATGACTGCTCCAGAGTGGGGTATGTGTCCGGGAGCAGCAGCCACCAGGGTCAGAACGCGGGGCTCAGACTATAGAGAAATCCTGATTGCTTCAGCCTCCTCCTCCCTAATGACCTTCTAGTTAGCTGAGACTGTAGTTCTGCATGTGGAATTAGGAGAGGTGGTGCTGGTCAGTAACAGGAATGGTGTCGTCCACCTTCCTTTTCCACTCTGGTTTTGTGGTGGCTCTGGAGGAGGTGACATAAAGCTCAGTGACTGGGTGCCTGCGCATGGACACCTGTACCTGCACACCCGGTCCCTGTGACCACACAGCCCATTGCAGAGTTCAACTCCTGGAGCAAGCACTCTCAGCTGACCCTGTTCCCAGTGATGGATCAGTCCATACCAGAACAGTCAGTCTCCAGGCAAAGCTGTTAACCCCAGCAGAAACATTTCCCAAATTAATCCTGAAGCGTTTCCTTGTGAATGTTTTGTACAGGTCCTGCAAGAAGTCTGATGCCATTCAAACGGGAATCTAACACTTGGTCAGTGTGAGGGAGCTTTTGTGGCTGCTGAAATAGTGGTGCATCCAGAAGATAAATGCTTGCACCACGTCCTTCCAGCCCTGCAGAAGGTAGGCAGCCATGGTCAGCATAGAAAATCAAAACATTTGCTGCTTCTGAAGTGATCCCTCCCCCCAAATGATGACTTGCCTTGACTTAGGTAAAGATTTATTTGAGGTTCTCTTAATTTAAGGTGAGCAAGGTTCCTGCTTCTATGATTCAGTGGCCAGGCTTTGTGGGACTTGCACCAGCAAAGTCCACTTACCAAAGTCCATACCCTAAGGTATGTGTGTGATAAATATTGCAGTCAGATACTCAACTCAAAACTCCTCTAAGATACAGAGGAGTGATCTATGGATTTGATCACACAGATCTATGGATTTGGTGCAAAAAGACCTTGTTTTTGTCTGGGCACTCAGTCTCACACAGGAAATATTAGTGATCTCCTAAGTTATTAGTGATCTTGTTAAGTTTTTTTCTTAACAAGCTGAATAAAGTGCTGGGAAACCTTCAGAAAAGAAAGAAGAATGGGCTCTCCGGATGAGAACACCTATAAAGGGCTTGTGCTGCCTAATTCTTCCTGTTTTCAGGAGTAAGCTGCCTAATTAGCACTACTGAATGTGGGCTCAGAGCTCTGAGTCATCTGAGAAGTATTTTCAGTTGTCACTGCTAGAGAAGCTAAGAGCAGCTCAGAGGAAGAAGCCCTAGAAATTTCTAGTGACCTAGTATCACAAAAACTACTGGGATCCAAAACACCTTTGCAGTTGTTTAGAAACTAGTAGTTACTCAATCTGTCACCCCCTCCAAACTAAAAGGTTCCTTCTGCTTCCCTCCAGAAGCTGTGGATTTGGGTGTAAACCTCATGACACCACTCCTTTCAGCATCCTGCTTCTTGTAACTATTTAGTGAGGTTTAATCCACAGGTGTTTGGTTATTAGACAAGAAAGGCTGTATGATCGTGCAGGTTTACAGAGTTGTATCACACAGCATGTAGCACAGGCAGCCCTGAGGCTGGTCTTCACACTGTGCAGGCCAAGCCACTTCTCTAGAAGCCACACATCATTTGCCATTTTTTTAATAAATAATAATTAAAAAAAAAGGTCTCAAATGTACAATAGCAAATGAAGCCTGGATTAAATGATATCTCTCTCCTCTCAGTGATTTCCTTGTGTTTTCCCTTGGGTCCATGCTGCTCTATAGGATTATGGCATTCCAGAGTCATTGGCATAATGATAACATGACTAAGAAATATGGAGACGCCCCTCTCCACGCTAATCTGTGCCAAGAGAATACAGAAGGCAGTAGATAAAGGAGTCACTAGCACTGAGCTACATTTTGCTTCTAAGAATTGCCTCCCAGAGGCTGTAGCCATTTTGCAACCTTTTTAATTTCCAGAGAAAATGCCTCCTGTGCCATAATTAAGAGTTTAATGTGCCACAGGGTCCTGTTTATCATGGTAACTTATTTTGCAAAAGAACAGATAGATAGACTCTTTGTAGGTCCTTTGAATATCTTTCAGCCAGTCCATTAGATGGGGCTGTGATACTGGGGATTTTAATCATTGATATTCATTATTCAGTTATTATTCATTCATTTTAATAAAGAAGCTGCATATTTCCTTTGTTTCACAGGCAGAAAGATCTGTGAGGGATTGCAAAGCATGGAATAGTTTGTTTATCCTTGGTGTTGGCTAACTACAAACATAAATTTGTAGGGTGAACATCAGGCCCAGCTTTCTCTTCTCCTCTTAGCATCTCACAGAAGTCACATGTGTCCAAGGCAAAGACACCTGTAAATGTGACATATGGAAAGCATCCTTTTATCTCGTGTGATGATTAATTGCATGTTCCCAGCTGGAATATAGTTTGAGACCTCTATGCAGTTCCTAATAGGAAAAAAAAGGTCTATGTGTTTGTTTTAACAACTGTGAGTAGAAGGTCCTGGAAATGGACGATGTCATCAGTGTACCATCCAATTAACAGAGCACGTGAGATTTTATAGCAAGCAGTCAGATTGCTTTAGTGCCTCCTTGGTGCAAGATGATGCAAAGGGCAAAAGTAACTTTCCTGCAAATTACTTTGCCTAAACCAAGAGCAAATGGTATAAGAATGCTGAGCAGCCAGAGGTACACTATGTATGTGTGTGAATGTATTTTAATATATAGTGATGGTCTGTGTGAGAAAAACAGTACCTGACTCATGATGTCTCATGACCTGCTTCCTTGCTGTTCCACTTTGGTTCCAGAAGGCAGCCTGATTTCCAGCTGACTTCTCTCCAAACTCCCTGTTGGCCAAATGCTGGTGGAGGGACTATATGTCCTTGTTAGCTTTCTTTTCTCTTCACTCCACTGAGGAGGACACATGGAAATAGAAAGCCAGTCAGATGCACACCAGTGTGAGCAGGGAAGGGGTGTCTGTGATATGTGAGCCCTTAGGAATCAGCACAAAGAAAAGATATCAGAATGCCAGTCGCAAATGATCTGGGCCAAAGCATTTTGCTGAGATGAGCAGCTGTGGTGCCAGCAGGATCCACAGCAGAGGATCACGGTGTACAAGCTGGTTTCCCAAACTGAGGAAAGAGCACAGGAGTAGACAATTCCCTCTTTTTTATTGTAAGGTCTCTTTCAAGTACTGGAAGGCCTCAATGAGGTTTCCCCAGAGTCTTCTCTTCTCCATACTGAACAACCCCAGCTGACTGAGCCTGTGTTTGCAGGAGAGGTGCTCCAGCCCTCTGATCATTTTCATGGCCTCCTCTGGACCCACTCCAACAGGTCCAAATCTTCCTTGTCTAAGGACCCCAGACCTGGATGCAGTACTCCAGATGGGGCCTCATGAGGGGAAGAATCATCTCCCTCAACCTTCTGTCCATGTTTCTTTTGATGCAGCCCAGGATAGGATTGGCTTTCTGGGATGTGAATGCACACTGTTGCCTCATGTCCAGATTTTCATCCACAAGAACCCCCAAGTCCTTCTCCACACAACGCATTCAGGAGTGTCACAGAGGCCCCAAGAGCACCGACATGAGCACAGAGATCAGCGCTGAGGGAACCAATATGATCTCACAGGAGATTTCAAGGAATGAAGACATCTCTGGGTCATGTCATCCAGTTTTGTGTCTGACAAAGGTTTAGGGGGAGCCTTGGTCTGCTTTCTTAAGGGAGCCCCAGGAAGGCCATTCCAGAGTGGATCTGCATTTTTTGGGCATTGGGCCTTTGGTTTCTGTTATGAGTCACTGAACTGGGATGGGGATGAAACGTGGGGGTGGCCTGGCTGTGATGTGTCTGGTGCCTGTGACATCAAAAGGGATGTGTCACAATGGGGGCGGGTGTAAATGCCACCACCAGGCAATGCTCCCCAGTTTAGGTTGAACCAGCAGTGACTGCACAGACTGGGAAGATACCGTGCTGGACAAAGGCCGGAGTGGAAACGCTGCATCCAACTGAGTGGTTCTGCCCCTGCATCCAGGGCTCAGCCCCCTGTGGGCATGCCCTGGGCAGGCCACAGGGCCACCACTGGGACCATGTGCAAGCCTTGCTGCCTGCCACCTGCTTAGCACCCTCTCCTTACTGCCCCAAACTCTCTGTGATTCCCTTCCCTGCTTCTCCACCATGGCTGCCATGATATTCTTTGGCATTGTAAAAAACATGCTCCAGTTCCCACAGATGGTCGGCGACCCACTGGATGAAGAGACCCGTGACCGCATGCAGCAGCGTGCAGAATATCTGGACCAAAAGATGACGCAGCTGCTGCAGGAGCTGGAACACGAGACCATGGAACAGAGTGTCAGGGCCTGGGGAGCCCTGCTCTGGGCTGTCCTGGGACTGTTCTTGGGACTCTTCTGGCAGCTCAGGAAAAGGAGCAATGAGGTGGACATCATCTGTGAAGCAGGGAGTGGCTACAAGGAGAGAGAAGAAAGTGAAGGAGGAGATCGTGCTGAGAGGGATCTGCCCACAAAGCTGCTTGCTCCTCCACCCCCTACCCCCATCCTCAAACTGCCCACTCCCATCCCCACTGCCCTAACCCACTTCACCTCACAGGTGAAATGGGAGGGAAATGGAAAGTGAAGCCCCATAGGTTGACATAAGGATACTTTAATAGTTGAAATTGAAAATAAAACCCTGTAGGTTGAGAAAAGAATATTTTAATAGTTGAATATAGTAAAACCGTGTAGGTCGGGAAAAGAATAGTCTGAGAGTTGAAATCGAAAGTAAACCCCCATCGGTTGAGAAAAGAATAGTTTAGTAGTTGAAACTGAAAGTAAAACCCCACAGGTTGAGAGAAGCATAGTTTAATAATTGAAATCGAAAGTAAAACCCTGTTGGTTGAGAAAAGAATAGTTTGAGAGTTGAAATATAGTAAAACCCCATAGGTTGAGATAAGAATATTTTAAGAGTTGAAATAAAGTAGAATATAACTTTATATAATAATAAAGATAATAAAAAGAAAAAAAAATCAAAATAAGTGATGTACAATACAATTGATTGTCACGTGCTGACTGATGCCGGGCACTTTCCCAAATGTCAATCAGTTCCCCTTTGGGCATATCTGCCAGTTTATATACTGGGCATGACAACCTGTGGTATATCCTTTGGCCAGTTCAGATCACCTGTCCCAGCTATGCTCCCTCCCAGATGTTTTTTTTTTTGTTTTTTTGTACCTCCTTACTGGCAGAGCACAAGACAAAAAAAAAATTCCTTGATTAAGGATAGATTTGACTTTGCAACAACCAAAACATCAGTGTGTTACCACCATTATTTTTGTACTGAATCCAAAACACAGCACTGTGCCACTTTCTGAGAAGAAATTAACTCTATCCCAGCCTCAATCAGAACAATATTCACCCCTTATTCCATACCATTTACGTCATGCCAAGTCTCACACTTCCCATACCATCTTCCCTATTTATTTCATAGATATACATACAGACATCATTCCCTTAGTCTATGGAACACCTCTGTCAAATGTCCCTAAAATGTTCACAGAAATGTCTGTTGAATTCACTTAGTCCATGTCTTTGGCCTCCATCCCTGCTTGACAGTGTTTCAAGCAGGAAAAATGGTGTGAGTTGTTGGATTGTTGCTTTGCATCTCCAATGTTTTCCCACAATACAGCAAGATCCATCAGTAAACAATCCATATTTCTTCTCACTTTCTGGAATTTATTTTATAGTGAGCCCTCTTCAGCACATGGTACCTCCTCCTTTGTGACATTGCAAAATCTTTGCCTTCTGGCCAGTCTGTGGTCACTTCTAAGACTCCTGGACAACTGGGGTTTCCCATCCAAGCTCGTTTTGCAATCTGTGTTACCCACTTACTCCATGTACTGTCTGTTACATGATGTTGAACATCCAACCCAACACAAGTAATGGGGCTGCCAGGAGGAGCTGTGCTTCAGTACCAACCACTTCCAAAGCAGACCAAACCCCTTCCTGAGCTGCCAGTATCTCTTTTTCAGTTGGAGTATAGTGGGCTTCAGAATCTCTGTATCCCCAGCTCTAAAAATCCAGAGGTTGACCTCCAGTCTCCTCCAGTGCTTCTGCCAGAGGCACCAGGTATGGCCATATTCCCCAGGTGCAGTATAGAGCACGTTTCACATCTTGCCCCATTCGGAGTGGCCCAAAGGCTACTGCATGAACTATCTCCTGCTTGATTTGTTCAAAAGGCAACTGTGAGTATCTTGAGTCAGAGTGGGGATAAAGGGTGGGGCTGGCCTTGCTGTGATGTGTCTGGTGCCTGTGACATCACAAGGGAAGTGTCATCACAATGGGGGCAGGTGCAAAAGGCACCAGCAGGCAACACTTGCAGTACAAACTGGACTATCCATGAACGCACACGTGGCAGGAGACTGTGCTGGATGAGGGGCAGAGCAGAAACACAGGCACTGGAGGGAGTGGTTCTCCCCTGCTCCCAGGGCCCAGTCCCCCACGAGCACACCTTGGACAGAGCACAGTGCCACCACTGTGATTGGGCACAGGCCTTGTTGCCTGCCAGCTGCTTAGCCCCCTCTCCTTTCTGCCCTTAGATTCCTCTGTCTCCTGTCATAGCTCCCCTCACCTCCAGTTCCCTCTCTCCTTCCCTCACTCCTTCCCTCCCAGTGCTGCTCAACCTCTTCCTTTTTTTTGTCCCAAAGAGGAGGCCATGACCTTCAGGAAACTATTCCTCATCCTGCTTTTGAAATGCATCCTTGAGTACCCCCGGTTGGTTAGTGATAGACTGGATGAAGAGACACGTGACCACATGCAGCAGCGTGCAGAGTACCTTGACCAAGAGATGACTCAGCTGCAGAAGGAGCTGGAACGCGTGACCCCGGGTCAGATTGCCAAGGCCTGGAGAGCCCTGCTCTGGGCTGCCTTGCATGAGTGGCAGTTCTGGGCCCTTGCCGGAATCCAGGTCTTGCTCTTGGGCCTCTGCTGGAAGCTCAAGAAAAGGAGCCATGAGGTGGACAGCAGTGACGAAGAAGAGAGCAGCTCCACAGAGAGTGAAGAAAGTGAGGGAGAAGATCCTTCTGAGAGGGATCTGGCCAGGATCTATGAAAGGCGCATCCAGTGGTCAGTGCATAAGCTGGCCCACAGGAGACGGGTGGTGGAGGAGCTGATGCGTGACCTTCTCCGTGTCTCCCATGAGCGCTTTTTGAACAGCTTCTTCCTGGTGCTGCAACCAGCCATTGGGGTGGGCAGTGCCTGTGAAGGTTGGAGTCCCCAGGAGGAGAAGGATGTTGTCTACTGCATGCTTGTGCCCCTGAAGCCACCCTGTGGGCACACCTTCCACCTGAAACCGAACACCACAGGGGAGATGCCACAGAAGGGCATGTGTGTCTGTGTGGAGCTGGTGTGCACCTGCACCAAGGAGCAGGGGGGCAGCAAGACACTGTGCTTCCTCCACCACTGCAAGGAGGAACTGAAGAGAAATCAGGAGCCCAGCCTCCTACAAACTCTCTGCACTGGTCCCTACCTTGATGCACAGAAAATTGCCCTCTGGTTCCAGGAGTTTGTGACCTCAGCCTGGGAGGAGGTGCTTTGCTCACATCACTACAGCATGAAGGTGCTGCCCTCCACCCGCTCCTGTAAGCTGAAGCTGAAGAAAGCCCACAGGAAACCCCTCTTAGTTGAGATAATATTTGGCGTGCAGCAAGGGGACTCGGACATCTTCCTGAGTAGCCAGCCTACAGAGGCCCTTGTCCCCCCAAGCACGACGTGGCTAGAGACCTACGCTGTGGCAGAGGCGATGTTCTTCCAGCACGTCTCCAGGCAGGCCCCGCGCCACAGCTGCTACCTCAAATGCCTGCAGCTCTGTGCTCGCATTCTCGTGGGCACAGGCTTTTCTCCCTATACCTTGAAGACTGTGGTCATGCACCTCCTGACTCTCATCCCCCTGGCAGGCTGGTGCCGCAAGGATTTCCTGCTGCGGCTGGATGATGTTATGCAGTACCTGAGATGCTGTGTGGAGGAGAAGCGCCTCAACCACTTCTTCTTTGGCAATGAGGACATGCCCAAGGAGATCAGCTTACCCAAAGCCTTCCAAATGGCCCAGCCCATCAACCTCTTCCAGAACCTGGTGCAGGACCCAGATGCCCAAGCTAAGGCACTGCATGAGGTCAACTACATGACAGATCAGCTCAGAAGACAGCTCTTCTACGGGTTCTGCACATAGCATTGTATCATTAAGTTTCTTGGAAAAGACCTCTCAGATCATCTAGTCCAACCTTTGACCTTCTGGGAGCTTTACTTGGTATAAAGTTTACAATAAATCGTGTATTTGAACAAACACCGCATCTCTGAGTGTTCGTGCGTCACCTTGGTGGGGAACACGGCTGCTCAGCTGAGTATTTGGCAGAAAAGCTGACGTGGTGGGCTTTGGTTTCTCTGATTCCATACCTACGGCTTCCCCACCTGTCTGTGCCCCTGCACTGGGGAAATGGGAATATTTGGTCACCCTTCACAGCTGTGCTCGCTGCAAAGGGGCATTTAACAGTGCTGCCTTCCAGCTACTCCTGCAAATCCAAGCTGACCAAATGCAAGGAAAGCCTCATGGCTGAGAGGATATTTGGGGTGCTGCAAGGTGTCTTGGACAACTTTGTGAGCAGCCAGCCTACGGAGCCCCTCTTTACCCCAAGCACAACATGGTAGGAGGCCTATGCTGTGGCGGAGAAGAAGTTCTTCAGGACACGTCACCAGGCGGGTCCCACATGGCAGCTGGCACTGCAAACGCCTGCAGCTCCTCACCTGCAGCCTGGTGGGCACAGGCTTTTTCCCCTATACTTTGAAGACCATTTTGATGCACGTGCTGAACACCATATCCCTGTCAGACTGGCGCAGGAGGGATTTCCTGCTGTGGCTGAGTAATATCATGGAGTACCTGCACTGCTGCCTGGAGGAGAAACACCTTTACCACTTTGTCATGGGCACCAAAAGTGTTCCTAAAGATATCAGCTTGCCCCCAGACTTCCAAATGTTTGAATCACTCAACCTCTTCAGCAGCTGGCACAGGATTTGGCCGCCCACTGAAAGGGCTTTAACCAAGGTTTGAAGGAGAAAAGGGTAAGATCAGGGTTATTAGTGATGAACTGTGAAATGACATGACAACGTTTGAAGGGCAGTGTGCTAGCGAGAACTTTCGCTGTGCTCCAGGATGTACTGAGTAGATTGGAGAGCCTTTGCAGTGTTTGTACACTCAAGAGCACAGTGTGAGGAAGAGATAGGAAGAACTTTTTTTCCTGAGTTACAGCCACAGCTCCCTGTTCAGCTGGATTGGTCTTCTTCCCTGCCAGCTCATCTTTCAGCACATGGCAATAGCCTGCTCCTGTACCTTTAAGATTTCCTTCTTGAAGAATCTCCAGCCTTCCTGGACTCCTTTGCCCTTTGGGACTGCCTCCCAAGGGACTCTGTGAATCAGTCTCCTAAACATGCTAAAGTCTGCCCTCTGGAAGTCCAAGGTGGCAGTTCTGCTGTCTCCTGTCCTTATTTCTCCAAGAGTCAAAAACTCTATTATTTTATTATTCTTATGCCCAAGATTTAATGTCAAGATAGGATGCTACCTTGTGACAGACAAGGCAAATCAGGTTTCCTTATTTCTACAAGCACACAAAAAAAAGAAAGCCTTTAGACCTGTGTGAAACAAATATGTATATCCCAGCTAAGTAAGACGAAGTTACCCTTAAGCGACAGCACAAAAGTTCAGTGAGATAATCACATTAGCATTACTGAGCTAGCCATGCATGTGAAGCACAATATAGCTCCTATTTCCTATTCAACGGCATTATGGATCTAAAATATTCATATTTTATTGTCTTGTGTTGACAGCAAACTGCTAGAACAGAAGAATGGCTGGTTTTGTGTTTGGAGTTTCATGTCTTATTTAGTGCAAGTTTGAATGGCAAGCAGAATTAATCAGGTTCTTGAGTACACTTTATCCAAGGTTATTCACACTAGCAGTCCTTAAGCAGAGCAGGGGATGGTAATCTGGTGTTCTTTTTATATATACCCATTGGGTTGGGAATATATATTCCACCTGTTCAAAAAATCCTAAGGGAACTGAGCACTCAACTCTTCTGCAATTCCAGTAAGATTTCAAGATTTAACCTACTTAATACCTCTCTTCTCTGGAAAGGATAGATTCAAGCCCTGGTGTGCATCTGGCTGAAGCCTGCTCTGATTTTACAGCATCCTTCAGCCCTGTGCCGGTGCTTCTGGCACCTGCTGAAACAGAGATGCAGTCTGCACCCAGTGCTGCTGGAAAGCAGGCAGTGGGGACAAAACATGAGACAGATCTGAAACACCATTCATGCTTTAACAACCTCTGGTATTTCCCTGCATGTTTGTAAAGGACAGCCAGCTAAAGATTAGAAAGGTAATATGCTCCTGGTGCAACATCGGGGTCTGAGGGCCTGACGGAAAACCTGGGGGAATTTCTACACAATCGCCCTGGGTCTTGACTCGGGAAGCAGACATTTCCCAGGCCGTTGGTCACCCACCCAAGCAGGAGCTTCTGTGGCTCCTCATCAGCACCAAGGGGGAGAAGCTGGCTGTGGTCTCCACAGGAAGGGTTTCCCTGACATACTGCGTGCCGGTCCCTGAGCACAGGTGGCCATAAGGAGCCTGGCAGCTGCCTCCTTTAGGGAATCACAGAAAGCAGCTTTGCCTCAAGAGCTCTGCATGGCGAAGGGCCCAGAGCAACCTGCCGTGCTGCCTGTCACACCTGCCAAAAGGAAGCTGTAATGAAAACAAGCAACTCTCAATAATGCCTGTGCGTTCACCTGGAAGTAATGAAAACAAGCACAAAGCAGCCAAGGAGCCCTTCTCAGGCTGTGTGTTGCTGTTTCCTATAGTCACACTGTCACCAGTCTCTCCTAGAACTGGGTCCACTTATCCACAATAATCTCCTGCAAGGTGTCATTGACCCTGCCAAGAACTGAGTGGTTAAGGACGCCACTAAAATAAATTACTCTTAAAAAAACAAGGTATGGAATGTTTTTGCTATTATTTTCCAGTTTCTAAAATTGCTGTTGGAATCTGCTTTTCCTCCAGGACCTTGTGGAGCCCCTGCTTATTCGAGTGATGAGGAACTTCTTTGGTGGTCTTCATGGAACACCCGCCAGTCTCCATCCCCTCTGACCCCTCCACAAAATCAAGAGTGTCATGGGCTCTTCACCCCATGTTTTCCATGGGAGTTTCTGCCCCAATGGCTCTCCTGGGAACAGGCTGCAGACTTATTGTACAACTGCAACATGTAGTCATGCAGTCATGACTATTGCCAAATGTCTTCATCCCACAATCTTCACTGTTTATCCTCTACCTCTTCTTAATTTGCAAGAAGTCATGCTAGGAGGGAAGGGGAACAGGAAATATTTCTGTGAAGCTGTCTGAGTTACCTAATGGTTTTATGGGTCATGTTGCTAGGACAAAAATACTCCTAAAAAGCAGTACTCTATGGCCCCAAAAGTTTTCACCTCTTTTCAAGTAAACCTGGTCGACATTGCGTGGGGACTGTGACAGCCCTGGGAGGATGGACTACTTCACAGCACTCGGCTCTCATACTACGACTCAGCAAACCAAAAGTCTCTCTGCCTTGTGCTGGTTGCTTACTTTTTCACATGCTTCTCAGAAAATCTTGTTGGATCCCCACATGACACATTACGTGTTTAAATTAGTACTTAAAGAGACTACTGAAAGTTTATTGCTCTTATCTTTGTCATTCACCGGGTGTGCCTGTCCCTTCCTCCTTTTTGTCTGCTGAATGAAACTGTCAGAAACACAGCTTTAGCACTGCAGGGCATTTGCAACGGCAGCAAAAGAATAAAAGAAGCATTTTTTTCTTAATCTCTCAGTGCACTTCATCATCTTCCATCAGTGTAAGCCTACTAAATTTTAAGTTTAGAGGTGCATCCTGTGACAATTTCTTTCTACAGCACAAACTCAAACTATTTAGGCAAACTAGCGATTATTCTTCCACACTAACATCAACATAAAGCAGATTAGAAGAATTAAATGCACAAGAGTGCAGTTCTTTTATGATTATGCACCCTTAATCTTCAGAAGATGGTTAATTACATTTTAAGCAGCATAAGAGCCCTAACATATTTGTATGTTAATAAAAATTCTCACCAGGGGTTTAAATCTAACATATATTCACAGGTATAACTAATGGCATTTTTCAGTAATGCTGTGAAAAAATATGCCTGTAAGTTAGTACCTTCACACAGGAAACTGCTGGGAGTTTTTAATTTACTCTCTAACTATTCTCCTAATCATTCTCTTATCATGCTGGGATGGCTAAATGCATACAGATTATAATGATGGTGTGCACCCACCATAGCAGTGTCAGCGATGACATTTGTCAGTGCTTGAAGTCAGGCTGCTGCAATCAGAGCTCTGCAGTGGAGGGAAGTGAACGGGGTTGACATTGCAGCTCTGCAGTTTCAAAAGAACTCATGTTTGCTAGTTTAAGGCTTATTTCAGTACAGAAAGGGATTAGTCTCTACCTAGGACAGGCCAAAACATCTCTGTGATTCAGAGCTTTTAGGACCAAATGTTAACTATGTCATTATTAAGAAACAAATAAGAAAAATTTCTTCATGGAAAGGGTGATTAAACAGTGGAACAGGCTCCTCAAGGAAGTGGTGGAGTCACCATCCCTGGAAGTATTCAAAAAACACGTAGACATGATTTAGTGGGGATGGTGGCGTTCAGTCAAAGGTTGGACTCAAGGTCTTTTCCAACTTTAATGATTCTGAGATTCATGCTCAGAGGTGTTGAAGGGTCAAAAAGACTTCTTTCCTGGAAATCCTCCTAAGTGGAGACACAACCTGTCATTTATCTCTACTTCCAACCTCCAAGAAGCCAGAGCACAGACATTCAAAGTGGAATTTGTATTCTTTATCCAAATCTTCTCCTTGGAAATTTCAGCTTCACGAAGTCCAGGATTTAGGCTAGGATAAGACCTTGCCTGATTCAAGGTCAAACCCCTCTTTATTCTCAACCCAAGGCAGCCTCGGAAAAACAGAAGGCATGAACTTCGAATGGGAAAGAGAGAGTGTACCAAAATAGGAAGCACGTGTCTTCCTTCTGGATTCACCCACTAGAGGGACTCATTTCGTTCCCTGAACGGCAGCAGAACGGAGCAAACTCAGGGGCGTGAGTAACACGGGGAAAGGGGAAAAGCAGGTGCTATTGATGTTTCCTGCAAGTGCTGAGTTCAGTGGCCATAGGCTTCGTCCTTCCCTCGGGTGTGTTTGTTCTGTTGGCTGATCATCATCATGCCAGTTTCCTTTGCAGGAGCCACCTGAGTTTCAGGAAAAAAAAAGCTTTACAGCTCAACTTTACGTTTCTCTCCTATTTGGTCATTTCTTCCCACAGTGGATTTTCTTCATGTCTACCTCCCAAAACAGACATTGTCATTCCAGAATATCCCCAAGGCATGAAAGATAATTTGCCAAAGGGGAAAAAGCTGAACTTTTGAAATATGTTGCCTAATTATTAGTATTCCTCATTCTGAGCCTTATTTGTGGCAAGGATGACTCATTGCCCTTGAACACCCACTGCCTATCTATTTCCTCTAATATCGCTTTCCTTTTTGATTTTCTGTATACAGAGAGCTGACTTCTTATCCATTCCCACCGTTAAAGTGATGCATAACTACTGCATTTTGCGGATGGAAACATTATGGACACTGAAATGTCATCACAGCCCCATTTGCTCATCTGCTGTTATTTACCTCCCAGCAGACAATATTCAGTACAAGGCACACACAATGCAGAAGTCAGCACAACATCCATCACATTGATACCAGGATGTTCAATGCATGCTGCCACGGATCAACGGAAACAGCCTGGGCTGGAGGATTTACAGAGCTCCCCATCTCCCTTCGGGCTCTGTACAAATTTCCCCTGGCTGAGACACTGTAGTTCTGGAGAGGAGCCAAAGCATGGCTATGTGCCAGTGGGAGGGGTTCCCGAAACAGGAGGATGTAGGGATCTACTGTCAGAGAGTCCTTCTTGTCTGGTGGATACAGCCATGCACTGGTTTCCTCCAAAGCCGCCCCTGGACACAGTAATCCC
This sequence comes from Lepidothrix coronata, assembly GCF_001604755.1. Lineage (NCBI taxonomy): Eukaryota > Metazoa > Chordata > Aves > Passeriformes > Pipridae > Lepidothrix > Lepidothrix coronata. The sequence goes on along the minus strand of NW_016690199.1, from coordinate 2,503,502 downwards.
TGAGGCACCAGCTTGTGTCATCACATTGGAACCCCTTCCGCATGTGAGGCTTTTTGTGGATGCAGATGAAGCTCTATCTAGAATAAGACATCTCTGGAAAAGCATTCTGAAGTCCTGCTACACAGTTGGGCCATGTGAAGCAAATGCCCAGTTATCCAAAAGCACATCCCAGGGAAATTAATAGTCAAGAAATAAAGGCCATGTGCTATGATGTTTATAAACACCCCACCAAAAATTGCCCCATGTCCAGGAGAGTTTCCACTTCAGTGAGGGAAGTCAGCAGATGAATACTGCCCCTGGAGAGCTTGCAGCAACAGTAAGACCCCTTATAGTGGTTATGAGGACTAGGGAAGAGGCTGTCCAGGGAAGTAGTGGAATCACCATACTTGGTGTCATTTCAAAGGCACATAGATGTGGCACCTGGGGACATGGCTTAGCGGTGAACTTGGCAGTGCTGGGTTAATAGTTGGACTCAGTGATATTAAAGGTCTTTTCCAACCCAAGTGATTTTATGATTCTATTATAATACTCAGCCAAGAAATGAGTCTTCCTTGACAAGGAACTAGCAATAATGAGGATGAGGATACTGGTCTTGGGTTGTGTGAGGACTTTTTCTCTGCTTCTGAGAGTCTTTGAAAGAATGTACTAGGCATCTCTTGAAGGCAGGTGGTGGGGCACAGCAGGCTGGGGACTGTACCTCATAGGGCTTGAGATCTCTGGAGGCTGGGAGATTGTCAGTGCATACCTGCCTCTGTCTTATTGTTTATCTGGCACCCACGCTCAGCTACTTTTTGAGAGAAAAATCCTGCATTACCTGGACCTTTCATGAACATTCTGATGAGCTTAGTGCCACAGATTCCTGTGAAAATCCAAGGGAAAGTCTCAGCTATTAGAAGATGATGAAAAGTGAATTTTGTAGTGTAATAAAGCTCTTCTGTCTCATATTTCTTTCTTCTCACTGATTCAGCCTTCTTTCAGTCAGCATTCATGATCTGTCGAAACTTCTGGCTTCATATTTGCATGAAGATGCTCCTCAGTGCCAATCAGAAAACATTCATGCAATGCTGAAAAAGAGCAAAACAACCACAATAACACTTACAAAAAGGTGTGTGAACGTTAGCAAACAAACAGAGATGCTTGGAGAGCACTGGGAATGGTAAGCAGCTGGCTGCAAGGTGAAGGGATCTGGAACAAAATCCTCAGCCAGTGCAAGGCTGGGGCTTAGCCCAGCTGCTCCCCTGAAGCCAGATCTGCTCCAAATGATTGTTTCCTTTTCCTTCCACATGGTTCTAAATTTTTTTATATTTTCCTTTTGATGCCCTTTTCAAACAAGGAGCTTTGCCATATGGAAATCAGCTCTTAGTTGCCTCATATCTGCCACATGAAACAAAGTCAGTCACTTTCCACATCTGTAGGCAGCCACTGGAGAGCTGGATCCAGCTTCAAACATCATTCACATTTGTTGGGCTTGTCCTTCAATCCCAGTTCAAAGATCTGCTTTGACACAACCAGAATGACAAGTTTGTAAGTTTTACAAGAGCTGCCTCAGTGTAGGAATGAGAAATGGTTTTGCCAGGTCAGATCAGAGACTCATCAATTCCTGTGTGTCTCCTCCAATCTGGCCAAGGGCAGCTGGACACAAAGGGAAGAAGATTCAGATGCTGCAAGTGGGTGGCCATATTTCCTCAGCATCTAGTATTTGAGATCAAGTAATTCAGTCAAATATACATTAACTTCTTGCAGTGGAAGGGTAGGCACGGGAAGTTGCCCATCCAAAGGTGATACAAATTTCTGATACTGTATGTATTCACAAGTGCCATTTAGAAAACTACTGTCTCTTCGTTGCCCAGAGAAGTCGTGGCTGCCCCATCCTTGGAAGTATTCAAGGCCAGGTTGGATGGGACATTGAGCAACCTCATCTAGTGGAAGGTGATCCTGCCCATGACAGGGAGTGGGAAAAAGGTGGCCCCTAATTTCCCTTCCAACCCAAACCGTTCAATGGTTCTATGATTCTAAATCAACAGCAATTGTCCCCATCCCAGGTCAGAGCCACAGGGTGCACTTTGTTAGTTGAGAGGGGAAAGAGATGGTCTTCATACCTGGAGTCAAGAGGATAGACATAATCACAGATGTGAGGGTTTGTGGGTACCAGTGGGAATCCTGATTTGGTGTGGATTCTGTGAGTCACCACTGGGCCAATAGACAGGAGCAAGACTGGAAAAAGCAGTGGTGATGGATTCAAGTGCACAGGTGGCTTTTCTGCCTGCTCCTCACCTCGTGCTTGAGGGACTGAACCTGTATCTCCTGACTGAAAATGACTTGGCTTTGAAGCACCCCATATGGAGTCCTTGTGGGTATGGATGCATACAGAGTATGGAGAATAAAAATTATGGAAATATAAGGTTTTTGCAAAATATTTCAAATTGGATACCAGTTTTACTAATCTTAATCTTGGACTGCTGGTGTTCAAGGTGGCATGTCACAATGACCTAAAGCAACTTCTCCCCATTTGCAGGTATTTTCAGTTGTGTAAAAACTTCACTTGAGTGCAAGCTGTGATCTGGAAACCTCTGCTCCACACAAGGAAGAGATTTGATTGTGACACCTAGAGAGCAAGAGGTTGCAGATTTCCCATTTGCATCCCCCCCACCCTGCTCCAGCTGGGTGTAAATTATCCTTTCTCCTCAGGATCTTTCCACTCTCACCTCCCTTCCGTGGCCCTTTGGCTGAGACAAAAACAAAAGGCAAAGGGAAAAGCTGTTACCTGAAAATTTATGAAAACAAAAAGAGTCAGGAAACATGGGGTCAGCTCCAGTTGTGCCAGAGATTTACCATGACTCTGAGCACGTTACTTAAGCTTACCTCTGCACCACAAGTGATGAAGGCTTCATTGGTATCATATTAATCTGTAATCAAAGCTTCACATAAGGATTACAGGATTAAGCTGCTGCAGAAACAGAATATTCTTCATCTGGATGATCCCTTTGTTCCAAGAGGTCGTGTATATTATTGCCATTTTCACATCTGTTCATCGCTTGGAGAAAATGTCTTTTGTCCCTTAGTAAGCTCAAGCATACATTTCCCCTGTTATGCTCCCACACACTATTATTTTAAAATCTAAATACATTTTCTAAAGGTTAGGATATGTTGTATAATTAAAATCAAGTTGGCAGTGAAGAACTATTTCATTCACTACATATAATCCTCCAGTTGGAAAGTGGGTGGGGAATTTGAGCTGATCTCACACTTACTGGAAACAGCAAGACCAAGGTCACAGACATGACTAGTGACACTGAATGTTCATTGTGACATTTGTTACGGGAGCTTAATTGTTCAGAAGTTTCATTCAGTACTTTCTGAAAATGAGGATTTGTAAGGTAATTCCAATGAGCATCCCAGAAACACAAATCACTTCTCTAAGTCATGACTTTTGCACTCACTTTGGGAATTGCACATTGTAAGAAACGTAGATACTGCTCAGCACTTCCACTACTCATAATTTTTCTTTTCAGTCTTTTAACTTCCTTCTGTTATATATGAAGCAGTTCCATTCTCCTTGCAGACTCTTTCCCAGTATCTTGTAAAAGTAAATGAACTTTAAAATTGGACGTAGTTCTCCACAGAAGTAATTCAGCAATAATTCAGCCTCCAGAAGTTCCCAAGTCTGTAATTTATTGATTTAGTTAACAGTTTGTACTGACTAGATAACAGTTTCCTATCTTATTACCCTGTGTTTTCATTATATCCAACCTGTCTGGTAGAAGGAATATCAATCTTTGGCAGCTTACAATTGCTAGCAGTAGCTGTTAAATATCTCCAAACTTGCCTTTACTTCATTTTGGAGTCTCTCAAAGTTGCCTGTTTTGGAGGATTGGCAAAACGTTAAAAAGATTTACTTTTCTTCATGAGGAAAACAATAAAAACAAAACAAAACAAACAAACAAACAAACAAACAAAAAAGATGATCATTCAGTTGTGTCTCTGAAGGAGACAGATGGTTCTGCACTTCTGGTACTTGCACAAAATCCTCAGCTGCAGTTCTATCCAGCCTGCAGAAAGTGTTGGTCACATCACCCTGCCCCCTCTGCAGCAATAAAGGCAGACGAGGTGTGGTTGCCTAGAAGATGGAATAACAGAAAGTATCAGTGCGCTTTACGATGCTTGGCAGGAAAGACAGACTAGATTGTCCTGCATTTTTAAGACAGACTAAATGTTGATTGCTGACACCTGTGGCTGAGAAAAGGTTCCCCAGGTTAGAGCTGCTAAAATTCGACTCGTAAAGAGGAAAATGTGAGGACAGTGGGAATAATACAAAGCAAATGTTGGGTACATCCGGGTTTGTGAAACTACTCTGTTTCAACAGTACTCACAAACGTTTGTTTGTTGGCTTTGGAGGATATTTGAATGATTAGGTAGTTAAAAGGCTTGCAAACAGTGGCTGTCTAAATTGCAAAGGAGAAAACCCAGATGTTGAAGTCAGAGTTCACACACACGTTGCAGTACTGACATGCACGTCAGGAGTGCTCTTGTGCTCCACAGAAACACTTGTCCCATGTCACAGACAGGAACCAGAAAAAACATGTCCTCACTCAGCTGACCAGTCACACCTCAACAAATGCTGAGGAAGCTTTCACAGATATTTTTAGGCAAGAACAATAAATAAACCCTTCTTCAATTTGTCAGCTACTGCAAATTAGATTCTTAGCTCATTTAATGAGCTCAGACCTGGCTCATCTGACAGAGAACTGAAAGAAGTCAATGGAACAATTTTTAGCAGGTTTTCAGGGACTGCTTGTCCCATGTGCCTAATCTCTGCATTAATAAGCCTTTCTTCAGAACAAGGAGACCACAGGACCTGAAATATAAGTTTACAAGCTTTCCATTGTGCTGATGGAGAGCCAGTGCTTTATCTGGTTTTGTATGAAACCGAGATATGTTTCTTCTTCATGATAGGCAATGTCATTATTTTGTAAGAAATAGGCCAAACTAGACCACCACCACCACCTGATAGACCTACCTGCCCAAATTGGCCTAATTTTTTCCCAAGAAAAACTTATGTATTCTGCTACTTTTAAACAGATGATATTGCTGGAGCTGAGACTTTACCCTTGTGCTGGGTTTGGCTCTACCATTGCTCACATCTGATCCTCAGAGCAGACCTCATGGATTCCTTATACCTGGGACAGTTCTCACGAGTAAGTAGGCTATAAAGGGGTCTGCTGAGATGCTCCACACTCATGTGTAGTGACCATCTTCTTGTCAGAGCCCAAATACCCCCCAGTATCACCTTCTTTGGCCTGTCTTCTGCTGAAACTCCTGGACCAAAAACAACACAATGCTCTTTAACCTTTCCAGTACCAAAAGAAAGAAAGTAGGTTCCTCTATCTTCTCCTCTTTCCTGACCTGTGTGATGTTCAAGTGACTGCTCTACTCCTTCTGCCACTATTTTGAGATTGAGGATCACAGGAATCTAGCTAGACATGTTAATGAGCTGGTGTTGAGCTGACAGACTATTAAGTGCACCAGTTTCAGCCCACATATCCCAGGAGGGAGCAGATACCTTCTCCTAGACTGCAGCACTGACAAACTTTAAGAGGTGTCAGAGATTCCTCACTCAGAGGACCAGTTAATGTGTGCTGGCCCTGGCCCTCCTTGCAGGACTTCTTTCCTCATCTCACTTCTTTGCAAGATGCCCACTTTGTTATGAGACCATAGAGTTTTAGTTGGGATCTTGATGCATCTCACAGTTTTCCTCTCTGTCCTCAAGCAGAGTAAAGCTGATTCCCTTTGCATGGCAGAGCACATGTTCAGCTAATAAGCAACACATTTGTTCCCTGAGCACCAGTCTTCTCCTAAACCAGCCTCTGGGAGCTTAGTCTTTTTCTTTTTCCTTCTGAAGCAATCAAAATGAATGAGTGCCCACAACGCCACCACCTCCACGCCCAGCAGTGCAGGAGCTCAGCTCTGGCTGAGGCTGCCTGCGTGACTCAGCTCTCCCTGATAATGTGACAACCTTTTTTAGGAAGAAAACCTAGGGCTTTGGCACCAAAATAAACTCAGCCCTGAGTGTGGCTGAACTGGTCTGACATTATCAGACAGGCTGTGTAGTGCAGTTCCAGCTCTCCTCTCCCATGCCTGTTCTTAACTATCTGGCTTAACACCACTGAAACCCTCTGAACAGTGTATTCCCAGGTATGAACAGAGAAGTCTGAGATGTGCTTTATCTTTTTCTCCTGAAAAATGCCCCAGTTTGAACTTTCCAGCCAGTTATTCCAAGCTGTGGTAACATTAATCAAACTAATGATATCTGGTTATCTGGAGGAAAATCAATATTATATGGCACAAAAAAGAATCCCACAATTAATAGTGTACTGTACAGTGTCTGTGTTCCTGTGCCAGTCTGGACATAATATAAATGGCTTCTCTTTTTTTTATTTTTTTTTTTTTATCTACTCCCTTGAGGAGAATGTGGTGTAATAAGGGTTATTGGAACCCTGCAGCTGTCCAAGGATAAGATAGCTTAGCTGTTGGCTTTACTATGTTACTCATGCAAGGTTATTATGGTCATGGATGCCAGTGACAGCCTCGGGTCTCTGTTCTACCCAGACACTTTGTGCAAACTGTTTGTATTGAAATAACAGCTCCTAGGATAAAGCCCCAGAGAAAAGAGATTGCAAATCTAAATGAAACCACTATGACCTGTGGTTTGGGTGACACCAAATCAGCTGCATTGGGAAAGGGAACATCCATCACCTCAGTCTGCTCTATTCCTTTGGAAAAGAAAAAGAAAGTATGGGCCTCTTCTCCAAACAATGCCGTGGTCAGGAACTGATTTATCTTAAATCTGTCTGCAGCACTCGCTGCTGGGTTTTATGATTGTGGCTCTTCAGCCATCCAGCAGCAATAAGAATAATTTAGTGACCAAAAATTCTCTTCATGTCCCATTTAGGGCTCTCAGTTGTGAGTTTTGAGTCCATTGCTGAAGCCACGATTTAACCCTTTTACTGTACTGCCAAGGAGAAATGCAGTTTGATATAAGATCTCCCAGCCCCTCCCCAGCTTTTCCAGCAAGGGCATTGTTGACCAACCCAGGAGGAAAAACAGATGCTAAAACCTGGCTAAACTCAAGGGCAGGATCCTGAATAAGACACTGAATGTGTCTGCTTTTCTTAATCAGATGCCTTGTTTCAGGATGTTTTGTAAAGGAAGCTCATTGCTGACAACGGGGGCTCTGCAGTGACTTCGGTGACGCATCCAGACTTTTTATGTTGAAAACAAGGGGACAGGATGATAGAATCATAATGCCCTTTTCCTCTGCAGTGATGTTTTTGTCTAAGTTTGTTTGCTCTGGGCTCCTGGTCCAAAGCTCTTCCCTGTTCGCTCAGGTCAACCAGATCCCCTTGGTACTGTGACCCAGAGGTCTGTGAGCAGTGGTGGGGACAGATACCTACTCAGAGCAAGCTACCTGCTGTAGCATATGTTCAGAGACAGAAGACCCCTTCATATTTCCACTATGTGCTGGGAAAACCCTTTGGTGAGTATGGGGAGACAGCTGGAGGAAGTGCCCTCTTCAAACACATGGATCAAGGGAATGGGACAGGTGGCATCCGGACCTCGGCCACATCTGGACCCCATCCACAGTGCGTCTAGGGAGAGAGGCAGGAGAACAGAGAAGCAGAGTCCTGCAGACTCCTTTAGGAGGCAGCTCTGTTTTCCCATTTACATCCTCTTCTTCCCCTGCCATGTGGTTTGCATTTGTCTCTTTTTTTCATGTGGAAATACTGCTTTTAAAGCCATCAGCAGGGATGAGCCTAGCAGCCATTACATCATTGCCAGCATGCTTCTCCCACCTGCAACTTGGCAGCTTTTGACAAAGTGGGAAATCCCAGGGAGACTCTTGCATCTTTGGCAGGTTTGTTCTTTGCCTGCATGCAGGTAGTCTCAGTAAACAGCAGGAGAAGGTGTCAGGAAAGGGGAAGCGGTAGGAGTTGAAAAAAGATGTAAGTTAATTATAAAGAAGCAGCATCAGCTACTGTGACACTTAATATCAGGTGTTTTTCCTTTTAATAGAGACCATGCTCATTCCTTTGGGGAAATCTGCTGTCAGCTTTGAGCCAAATGTCCAACAAACAAAAACTAGCACAAGCCCTCTGCCAGTCCATGCTGCCACATGAAACTACCCCTGCTGCACACCTGGGCTTGCCAGTGCTGCACAACCCTGTGGCTGCCTTGGCCCACCCCTCTGGAAGCACAACCCAGACACCTTCAGACTTCATTAGACAGATTTATTGTTTACTATAAGACTCTTTGGCTTTATTCATTTATCCATTAGGACTTGTCATAGAAAGGCCATGAGATAAAAAAAAAAAGCCAAACAGAAACAAGGACAAAGCTTTCCTGCTACTGAGTCTGCTAATGAGATCTGAACAGATAAATAAGAGACAGAGCAAAAAAATCAACTTGTGATGTATCTGCAGCCAGGAGCAGAAATATTCCCACTGACCTTCCTCTGGCTGTTTTGAAGAGGCAATGCAGGTTCATTCATGACCCCCTGGGCACCTCCAGGACCGCAGGGACTTCAGCAGCTACTTCACGTTGCAATCCAGTCCTTTTGTTCCTTGTTGTCAAGTTCCTGACCAAAAACTTGTAAGGAGAGGTTTGTACACACTGTCACCACTCCTCTGAGTGCAAGGTCTTCAGACAATTATGACCAGCTTCAGGTGCCCGAGTCCCAGAAGGGTGGTCCCACACTCTGCATTTAGCTCTCAGGCTGTCCATCCTTTGTCCACTTCGAAGGTGCTGCATTCACTTGGATTAGTTTTGAAAGATATGGTTTAGTCTGATTAGTTGCAAACTAAGAAGAAAGCTCCCTGCTGTTCAGGTCATGATTTTCATTCTTCTTGAAGCTCTTTGCTGCCGGCACAGGACCATTGTCTTTGGCTCAAAGCTCACATTGGTCAGGCAGCAACAAAATCATTTGTATGGATGGTAGAAGATCTTATGGGCATTTATTAATTCTGCATTTCCACATCTAAATAGGCCAAGGAGCATTTTCTCCTCTTCATTTTCCACCTAAATGCTTCAGCTGCTAGAATGAGAGGTCGAACTGGAAGCATTTGCAACCCAGCTGTGGGCAGCTCTCTCTGGCCTACAGCCTGTTTCCCCCCTGTCATCTCAGGAGATGAACACTGTGTGGCATCCTTGGTCATTAGCAAAACCTTGCCAAGGAGATTTCCCACGGAGAATTAACAAATTCAGCTGTCACTTTCTCACAGCATCTGCAGTGAGCACTCTGGTTAAGAAGGGATATTTTTAGCCTGGAGGTACTCGGCCAACTGGCCAGGGGCTGTTCCTGTTGCCGGAGGATATAAAAAGGAAAGGAGAGGTACCAGAGTTCCCAGCAGCATCTGTACTTTGGGGACTCTGTTTTTGCAGCTGATCTTCTCTGCAAGGGAAGGGTGTTCCTTTCCTTGTGAGTCAATGTCACGTCAGTCAAAATCGCCCCTTTTGAAAATTCATGCACTGTGCTTGGCAAATGTGTCCTGAGCCTTTTCTGAGTGGTAAAATATGTATAAAATAATATCCCACAGTACTCCAAGGAAATGGAAGGGAACGGAGCTGCCCTGGTACACATTCTATTAGGTGTAGCTGGCATGCACAGTCGTACTACAGAGCCAGTCCTTGAAATCTTCTTTGGTTTTTGCTGCTTATTATTAACTTGAAGGAGAAATGCTCTAAGTGGTTCAGGGAGCCAGAGACAGCTACTGAAGCCGTCATCAGCTCCAAATCAATAATGGATACCATCCAGAAATGTTTCAGGATAAGACGCATTTCACTTTCAGAAAACCAATTCTTGAAGTGAAGCAGCTGGCATTGTTAAAAAGACAATGAAACACCAGAGTGGGGTAAAAAGTATTAAGAAAAAAGTTTTCATCAAAAAAAAGTTATTAGTAGCTTCATTAAGAGAAAAAAAAATAAAAGCCCAACTTCTTAACTGAGACTGATAAGTCAAACTTGCATTCTGACATAGGGCCTATGCATAAAATTTCCAGCCATAAAGGTCTACTCTGCCCCTGGTCCAGGGCCCAGTTTAACAAGCGAATCTTTAGAGATGCCGTGACAGATGCTCCCAGTGCTTACTCTCGCACGCTCTGACACACACACATAGAATCCTGACCACGCCCAAGAAAGAAGTATTTTTTGCCTTTTGATGAGCTGATTTGAAACCACAGCATCCCTTAGCCACGAGTCCAGACATGGTAGTACAGGAAAGGAAGGTGAAGGGCCAGGACAGATTGTGCCAGTTTAAGCTATCCTGTTCCCAGATTGACTTCTTGCACCTGTTCAGTCCTATTCAGTGTCATCCTCTTTCTAAAAACTCAGTCTATGGTTAAGCTACAGTGCAGATGTAAGGAACACATGCAGAAATGAGTTAAAATGTTGGTTTTATTCAGTTATATGCCAGTTAATTGCAAGGCAAGGACTGTGTTTATGAACACGCACAACAGGACAATGAGTTGTACCTCACTGGTCACTCTTTGCATTTATGTGTCCTGTTGGTGTGGAAGTTTTTTACCATATCTCTAGGAAATAAGGCTTTAACTCCCTGAAAGCAGCAGCTTACCCAGTGGGTATAGCACAAGGGCTCATCCAGTGGCTTTGCATTTGGCTGACACAGAGAGAAAGTCTAGGGAAACGTGGGACAGCCCCTGCCTGGGACACTGGCCCTGGTCATCCCTGCGCAACTCTAAGCAAGTCTCCTCAGGCTGTTGTGTCATGAAGAGACTTTCTGCGAAATGAGGTAATATTGTCTCCTTTGAATAGGAAGAAGATTGACCATAAATAGCAGAATCACAGCATACACTGAGTTGGAATGGACCTGCAATGCTGGGTCACCTGCTCCTGCTCTCGGGAGCCAAGGGAAAAATTACCGTATACAAACAGCTCCAATAACTACTTTTGTAGATTCAGTAAACAGAGTGGTTAAAAATTATACCCTCAGTGAGTATCCAACAGTGTACCCTTTTAAGATTGGAAATGAGTTCTGGATTGTCTGAGTAAAAACAGCTTTTAACTAGCAGGATGGAGTCTAATGAGAGATCAATGTCTATTGTCAGAAAATTATCTTCCTCCTCAGGAAGCTGAAGGACACATTTGCCACTGTGGGGAGTGCTGAGATTTGGGAAAGAGGCTGGGGAAAAGAAACAGGCTTGATTTTTGGTCAGCAGCACCACACTACAGCCCAACAGGAAACTGACTCCAAGACCAAACCTATTTCAGACCCTGATTTCAGCACCCAGCTGTCCTGAGGCATCTTTAATTAAATGTGCAGTGCACACTAACATAAAAGCTAGTAAAACACAATGAAACCCAAATAACAATCACTCCTGAAGGAGTCTTCATGAGCACCCTTTGGCAGGCCTGAGGCAGAGCACTCATGTCAGTGGGAGATGTGCCCTGCAGGTGTAGAGCCCTCTATGTGGCAGAGCAGCTGTGGAAGGATGGGAGAACTCCAAAGTTGAGGACTTTGTGGCTCCACTGCACTATTACAAGCTCTAGGTATATCAAGCTAGATGTTAGTTTGCAAAAAAAAAGATCCACTCTCCTAACCCCATTCATTAAAGCAAGACAGGTGGGATTTGGGAGGCCCCACTCTGATCACAGGGTCTTTCTAAGTGAAAGAACCGAAGCTTTGCAAGTGGAAAGTGTGTAAGTGCACCACATCATGTATCAACGTTGGGGAAGGATGCAGTAGAGAATCATCAGAGTTTCTGGCTGGGTAGGCAGCTATAAATTACAGCCAAAGGCCAAAATTGCTATTGACTTAACTGGCCGTTGGGTGAGATCACCAATTCCATTGGTGAGTTATTGTGGTCAGTTCTTCAGGTTATGAAGTTATTTCATTTTCTTAGGCATCTACAAAGGAATAAGCAATATAATCTTTGTCACACTGACTAGCCAGTCAGTGAATAGGAAAGATATCTGGGGAATAAATCTCCTGCAATGAACTGTTTATGGGAGGAGAAAGGCACTGAATGTGCTCATATATGCAGAGGATGATTGATAGGGAAACATGCACCCTTATTCAAACCTTTTCTTGGATAACATACTTCAGACAAGTAATAACTAAAACTTTTGCACCGAGCTGGGAAAATTTCTGAACACAGTGACCCATTCAGCACACAGGGCAGGAATATAAAGGCCAAAGATTAAAATTCTTGTATGCTTTAGGCTCACCTTCCTCAAGGCTGGGCTCCTCTGCACCATCCTGGTTCATAGGTCCACCAGTGACAGCTAGGTTAATTGTTTTACAAATCAATTTTGGTGGACTCAAGAAGCTTGATTTACTTTAACCAGAAAATCATGTTTTGCAACGAAATGGGATCATGGAGATGGATTCAATGTCTTCTTAAAGTCTCTTCCAGCTCTGTCTTCAAAGATTAGTGGCCTTTGTTTGACCTGTCATACAGTCTTTACTTCAAACTTTTAACACTACCCATTGGTCCAGGGGATCAGAGCACAGGGTACTTGCTGCCTTTGGAAGATGTGCTACAGAGAAAGCAGGTCCTGATCCAAGGTGCAACCAGAGCAATGCTGTTTAACCAGCTAAAAAGGGACTTTGGTCTGGATCTTGTCTCCTCACTTGGGCTGCAGGAAATCAAGTTCTGGGTAAAAGATGTTGCTACAACATCTGCTGAGGAAGCAGCAGTGGGGTACATGGCTGCAAAGAGTGGCAAAACTTGTTAGCACCTCATGCTCTTCTTGTAGTGTTATCTTTATGTTCGCTCTTCTTGTAGTGTTATCTTTATGTTCTTATTATCCACCTAAGTGTTTCCATGCCTTTCAGCAGAATAGGAGCCCAACCATTTTTACCCAGACAAGTGACAAGGGAATGCATCACCATTACCTGCATTACCTGCTCATGTCCCCTGACTAGTTCTGCTCTATGAAGTGTTGATAATGCTGTACTCACCTCCTTAACACATTTGTCCCCAACTCCCTGCATTAAGTGTATATTCAATTATGTTGGAAGAAAGTCTCATTCTGAAACTGGAAACCTCTCTGTGCACAGTTTCTCTGCTGCTGACTTTCTTCAAAGTCATGAAGACAGCCTGTGTCCTTTCGGGATTTCTCCTTATCTGGAATTAATAACTTTCTTCCTAGAATAGTCACATCTCTTGCCACTTGTCATGTAAAAAAGCCAGTCCTTTCAGGTTTGGAACCTTATCCTCTGTGTGGAGCACCCTCCATGAAAGCTTTTTTATCTCACAGCTGGCACCACTTTTAGCAGGAGGTCACACGAGGCACCTCCTGAGATCCCTTCCAATTTTGTCAAATTCCATAATTCTGTGCTTTATCTGGGGAAACCCAAATGGTCATGTATGGGAGGGAGTCTAGCAGCTGCCTGTCATACTCCATGTAATAGTAGTCTGTGGATTTAGCTTCTTACCACTTCTCAGTTGAGCGTTAGCTCAAATTTGCTGGGATGGCAACCAGCTCCAGTCTGGAAATCAGTCTGACTGAGTGACAAAGCCTGGTGGGGAAAGAGAATCAGTAAATCCAGCTAGACCCCAGCACTGCACCACTTTCCTGACCTGAGCTGTGGTATTGCACAGTGCAAGCTGTGTACCTTGTCCCTCCCATCAAATCCAAGGAATCTTGGAGCAATGTGTCAAGGCACAGATGCCTTCCATCATGCAGATGAAGACTGGAGGTGCATCACCTAATGACTTGCCAAAGTTACCTCGGCTGGGTCAAGGTGACTCTCCCAGGACTGCAGCAGGGAATCAAGAATTGGCAGCTGACACAGGAGGGACACAGCCCTGTCAGGGTTCCACTGTCCTGAGGCTTCTCCCAGAAGCCAGGCAGTGGTCCACATGTTCAAGGGCAAGCAGGGACTAGAATTGCCCATAGTTTCAGTGACAAGTAGAAGCTTCTTGCACCACTTCTCCTAAATCTGCGCGTTCACACGCATGTTATTTATAGCCCTGTTTCTTTCCTAGGGCTATTCACAAAACAGAAATGTCAGATTTTCATGCTGTCAGGAAGGAACTTGGCATCCTATTTTGGACTAAAGCATATATTAGCATCTAAATCTGAAATCTTTGACACTTGATTCATCATGGCTGAGTTTCCTACACCCTGAAAATTTTTAATTCAGGTCTCCAGGAGGAATCCACCCTATGAGTTTCCACACAGAGTGGACTGCAGTCACTTTATATCCCTAGAACATCTCTGCAAGAGGTATGGACAATTGTTTTCCACTGAATTCCCAGAATGCCTTCTATACAAATCACAACAGAGGCATTATTTTGCATGACAAACTCATACGTTCTTCACCTGGAGTTTTTTGTTTTGTTTGGTGTTTTTTTTTTTGTAAGATTTAGGCCAGAAACTGCAAAGCAACACAAAAGATCAAAATTTGTAGTTTCTCACAGAATGGGGAAAGGAGAATGCAATAAAACCATAATTTCACCTCCTGTAAACAACTTTGTAGATAAATGCAATGAGATTTGTCCTGCATATGAACACTACCAGGCAGCCCTTTATAGATCTTAAGCTTGTATCGATCTCTGCATCCATAAAAGCTCTTATTCGTCAGGCATAAGAGAACAGGCTCAGTATGCATGACCACACATGCCAATGTCAATGGAGCTATAAAGCTGCACCCTCAGAAAAATAAATTGTAAGTCAGATTTTAGTTCAAAAGAATGGAAATCTCTGACATTAAGAATTAAAAATCAAAGTCTCCTGACCCAGATTAACTTTCTTTGCTCAATCACCCGTATATAACATGCTCTAAATCAGCTCCTGGAGATGTCCTTTTGCATGTTTTTCATGATTAATTGAATTAGCAATTGATTTGTATAATATGACTCACTTAGAAATAAAGACACACCAAACTGACAACATGCACACCATTCAGGTAGCAACAAATCACAGGTTCTACAGTTAATCTCACCCCAGCCCTCCCGGGCAGTACAGATTTGCTATCTACTCTGCAGAGCACAGACTTTCAGAGGGTTTCTGCAGGCTCTGTGTGTGTGCAAACTAAACAAACATGCACACACATGCCCTGCAAATGCACAAAGAACTCCAGTCATTGCAGCATCGATTCATTCTATAGCTGATTTATAGATGCTCTGCTGAGCCCCGACTCAGGGCTTGTAGGACTTGGAATAAAAGGTACAGGGCTTGGAGAAAACAACTGAAAATGGGCCCTTTTGAAGTCAGGGAGGGATATGGGAAAGCATCTAAATTATTTAAGGGGATGGGTGTTCAGTGATCCCTGGCCTGGGGTTAAAGTAGGACTTGGGTCACATTTTGGTCCTTGCTAGCAAGATTTAGGATCGAGGCCCATAGGTTTATCTCAGGACAGCGATGAAAAGGAGGATTTTATGGGATAGAGATCACGTTGGGGCATATGGGTTCTGCAGAATCAAACTGGGTGAGTGCTGAGACGTGCAGAGGGGTATAAGCACAATGAAGGTGACAGGAGCTCCCCCAGACCCCGCACTTGGAGTTAGTGATAAAGGAGTGCAGAGCCAGCTGGGATGGCATCAGGGCAGCTGCATGCACCTGGTTCTTCAGGACATGGGTATGATTTGTGCTCGTAGGGTCTCCAGAGAAGGACAAAGCTGAAGATGTTCTCCTGAGCTAAGGTAAAGGCATGGCTGAGTGAGCACCTGGGATTAGTTTTTTACACAAGTGACAGAGCCTTTCTGGTTGCACCATAGCCCAGCACCATGCACGTGACTGGTAGCTCACAGCTGGGTGCATGAAGGATGTAGCTGCCCCTAGCATCCACCCTCCCAGTGTGGCACAGAAGGTAATGCTGAGTTTTGTGGGAGTTCAGGAGAAGATTCAGCTGAGATCCCCCGCCTTGGTGGTTGCTGCTCCCCTAGGGACCAAATAACACCATGATTTTACCCCTCTAGGGTGTAGCATCCCAAGAAATGGCTGTGTGCATTACTCCTATCACTCAGCCACAGCTCCACAGCCAGCTGTAGGGATGGGCTTGCAAACAGTGTTGTGGTTTGGGGGAGCTGGAGCAAGCAGAGTGGGAGCAGGGAGGTTGAGAGTGAGAGCCAGCACCTGCAGGTGGGGACATGGTTAGAAGCACTAATCAAGTCCATAGCTCCCAGACCAAATGTCCAGTAGCATCTGGCAGCCCGCATTTTCCACAGTTTTCAGCAGACATCAGCAGTCTCCCAGTCCCCTTCCAAGGATGATTCTGGTCTTACCAGCAATATGTATCCTTCCAAGGTGCTAAAAGCCTTCACAAGAGCCTTGGGCTGACAGGGAAGGAGAGCATCTAAAAGCAATGGGAAGGGATGACCTTCCCTCTGCCCAATTATTTTCATATTTAAAAATGTGGATCCAGAAATAAGAGTTCAATATTTCCTTTGCTGGAGATCATTATGCAATGAGAAATGGGCAATACTGTGAATTATTATAAACTGGCACCAGACCGAGACTGCTCTTTTCTTTTCCCCTTTCTTTTCCTTTCCTGAGAAGCATCTCCATTCGCATATTGAAGCAGCAGCTTTTCATGAGAAAATAACATTTTTATGCCTGTCAAAATTTCCTTTCATTTACGCCAAGAAGTCATGACTGATGCCATGTCTCCTTTTCTCCTGGGTACGAATCTCTTTCCCAGCACCAGTTAAGTGGAGGGAAGAGTGAACTTTATCTTTCCTGTCAGCTTGGCTAGACATTACTGGGAACGGGAACATGCAAGATCCCATTTTCTTCCCTGTCAGTTTAACCCTGCAAATCCTGATGCACCATAAAGCTTGAATGGGTATTGTATAATCCCAGGTTAAGCTACGGCCGTTTCCAGGGGACTCAGGGTAATTTCCCCTTACACACTTAAGGAAAGCAATTCTGTCTTGTTAAAAATTAAAGTCCCCGTGTGCAAGAAGTATTTGCCACTGGCATATTTTCAAATCCACATAAAAAACTCCCTCTCCCCCAGTTTCTGGCGCCGCTTCTTTGGATTGCAATTTTCAGGAGGCCGATGGGCCGGCAGAGCTTTGGTGACGTAAAGACCCTGGGATTTGGCTCCTTGGTCATCAATCTGCATAAACACGCAGCAGCTATGTGGTCATTACCATAGTAATTCTCCCCTTTGTAATTTCTCTGCTATACATACACAGGCTGGGGGAAAGAGAATCATTTTGTTCTCTGCATCTACGTCATGACATTAAAGTGGTGTCCCTGCTGGCCTCCCGGTCCTGCTTGAATAGAGCTGCTCAGGAAAGTTGTGTAGTCCTTTGTTTTGTTCAGAAATGCTGATATGCAGAAATGAAAACTGGCTTTGTGGGAAATGGTCAGTTTTGATGCATTTTTCAGCTTTTTCATTCTCCCCTCTCTTTTTTCCCCTTTACAGAAGGGGGGTTTTGAAACAGTGAATTAGCAGCAGCGTATTAAACAAAAAAATGCAGGTTACTCTTTCTGCCTAGAAAATTAATTACTCCAGTGAGAGTAAAGTTATTTTAAAACCAGGGATGCTTTGAGTCAAAGGGAAATATTTCTAAGACTTGTACTGACATTTTTGGATTTTCATGTCTCAAATACGTTTTGCTTTTGATGTTTTTACCCTCTTTAGGTCTAGATTTTTTTAATCTACAAAAAATAAAATATTTGCAGGGTGGGGAAGTTATCTCCTGCTCAGCAAGACCCCACAGTGGATGTTTCAGTGCACATGACAAATGTTACAAAGCGAAGCACTGTTCTCATCTCTTCCTGGGGGACCTGGTACTAGTTTCTTACTGTTTTCATCTCTTTGGAAGACAAGTCATCTAGACTAAAAAACACATTTTGTACTTTATGTTCAGGGAAGGGGAAAAAAACCCGAAAAACCACAAACTCAGGTTTGATTCATCTCTCAGCATTATTTTTATTTTTGGTCTATTGAACAAGGAGTGGAGTTTAAATCAAGTGCTGTGATCTGGTGCCAGCTACTGTTGTGGGGCTGTAGAGGCTGCATTAGAGAGTTCAGCAGTCACTGAGAAGACACTAACTCTGCTGTTATTATTTTTGCAGGTATGGTCAGAGCAGAAAGAAAAACATAGATTTAGAATCGATCTCCTCGAAAGAAGTAATAAAAATGACATCTGTGCACCTTTCCAGCTGAAAACTAACAGAATATCAGTAACTGACACTGTACCAACTCTGAGCCAAATTCATCTCCCATGAACCAGCCATGACTGAATCCATACTAGCACCACTTTTGATCTGAATAGACCTCACTGAGAGGATAATAAATTTGAATTTCCCAAAACGGAACGAAGACAAAAGCGGTCAAAAGAAACAGCAGCGAACACCAGGATTTTGGTTGAAGTTCAAGGCCAGTTGGAACGTCTCTGAATTTCTCAACCTGAAAAATCCTGCCATATTTCCAGCAAAGCTTTCTCTTGTGGTCTCCCTGCATGCATGTGCACACCCTCTCTCGGCCAGAGAGCACTCCCTGTGGGAGAGTCCGGGCTGGCAAAGCCTCCTCACAAAAGTACTCCAGTCCACATCTTTGCTACAGGCTACACAAGCAGCAGGTGAAAACATCACTGGCTACAAAGACCTTCCTACCAGCTGGCAGACAATTTACGTAGGGATTAACTCTTCAGTGCTCACCAAGAATGAATTTTGTTTCAGGTGCTCTATGTTTTCAGGGGCAGTCTGAGGTAAAGGCCGAAAAAGGAGCAGTGGTTGGGTGTTTCAAGAAGGCATGATGTATTTAAGAGGTTGAAGAGTGTTTTTAGAGTTAGGCTACAGAAAACACTCTAAAATCCTCAGCTGGATATGGGCGGCCAGCATAATTGTTTTGGTAACTCAGTCCAGCAGGCCTTTACAGAAGCAACTGGTTCCAGCCCTTACAGTATGCAGGAACTGATTTTTGGCCATGACCAGAAGCAGGCCACCAGGAAGGCTTTGCATGAGCACGCTGCTGTATTACAGAAATGCCCTGTCCCTATCCTGACTAGGCCAAAATTTTCACTTTAGGAGAGGTACCACGACCACAGCAAAAGGCAGCTGGCAACATCCCAGGTGGGGAAAAGGGGTCTGCTCTTCTCACCTGACAGAACAAATAGGGAAAGAGGACTGTGATCAGGGAAGGTGCTGAGAAACTCTTGCATCTTGCCAAAAAATGTACCTCCTGTTTCGATACTCCGGATAGTCCACAGTTTCTGGGATTTTCTTTGTTTTAAACTGACCTTTGGTGATAACAGTGAAAACACAGTAATCATGTTGGATCAGTCATTCTTAGTTTTGCTGGCAACCCGCGTTGCCTTCATGTGCCCACTCTGCCTCACAAGCCAACTTCACACAAAACCCTGGAAGAACTCGGTGCCAAATAGTACCTGTCAAATGTTGCTCCTCCAGGAAGTTAAGGCTCTCATTTGGAAACTGGTTTTCATCTGTTTGAAAGTAGGTTTTCATCTGCTCAAACCTTAGAGTCAGCAACAACAGCAAAGATCTCAAAAATTATAATGGGGCTCGGAGAACAGCTTGGCCATTAGAGTCAAGAGCGAAGGTTATATTTAATTTGACTGCTTAGCATAAAGCCAAGCATTTTGCAAATACTATAAAGGTATCTTTTTTTTTTTTTTTCCTTTGGAGAGGTTGTCTCCCAGCCATCAGGAGCAAGGAGATTAATGCACATTCAAGGCAAGCCTCATGGGGTACATGTCAGAACAGGGCAGTCCTGTGGTGGTGGGACTCAGGGCTAATTAAAGCCCAACAATGTGTCCCCAATTCATACCAACACTAGAAACAGTGTCTGATAGGGAAATTCAGGCACAGCAGCTGCTCTTTTCACAGCAGTACAATAACTATCTCTTTAATGAGAAGGGGTGCGGGGGAGGGATGCAGCCCAAATAACAGCACCTGCCTGCTTATGCCACACCAAAAATCACAACAGCTAATCCTCCTTGCCTGTCACGTTAATTGTTGTGAAGCTCCTTTTGATATCAAACTATTTGTCCTTTGACTGAAATAAATCAGGCCTTAAGCACCGCATTTATCTCGTTATGATACAGGAGCAGAGGTGAGCACTGTGGGGAGATTTATACAATGGGAGCAGCGTACAGCACGCCGGGGTGATATTTATGGGCTCGGGATCTTTTCATCAGGAAAAAGCAGTCTGTTGACATTGTTCACTATGAAACAAAAGTTCAAATGCTGTATATTACGCTACAGCCCTAATACACCGTTTGACATGAGCGGGAGGTAAACAAAGCAAAGGAAGGGGGGGAAATGCCTGCCTGGCTTTCGCTCACAGTGATGTTTTCAGCTGGTTTCAGCAGGATATTTAAGATTTGTGCACAACTATAGGGCTCAGTAGCTTCACTCAGGCTGTTTGTACCTTCAATGCTAGGGGTGTATTTAATGGCATTTGCTGATGCTGGGTCACAGTATGGAAAATGCCCTTCTACAGAGCCCATGGGGTACACAGACACAGCCCTCCTGGCACAGACAGAAAGAAAGGTAACCTCACCAGGGCTGAAGCCAGCCTGTCTCCTTACCCTTCCCACCTGTTTAGCCACAACAGAAAACACTCAGTGCAAGATGTTGTGAGCAGATGCTCGGGGAAAGGTGTATGGAAGAGCCTTCCAGACTTCTAGTGCAGGGATTCTTGAGGGTGGGAGCTGGGGAAATGTATCCTGGATTTGTTTGCTCTTACTGGCATGTTTTGTCACACAGAGGATCACCTTTTCCTAAGGATGACTGAAACACCTCTTGGTGATCCCAGCTGAAGGGCTGAACTCATCTCACTAAGGAGCTTGGGTCTTTTTCTGTTTATTTGTTCCACCAGTGCTCGGATGCTCCTGTTGGGGTCCTTCACCTCCCATGCAATTCTCCACAGAGGTCCTGTGCTAATTGCTCTTGAGAGTTTGCAAGGATGTCTCTGAAAGGAGAACCTGGATCCACTTGGGCAAAGGAAGGGGTTATTTGCTGCAATTCCTCTTTGCCTGCAGGGACTGCAAGCACAGCAGGCACAAACCTGCCTGAGTTTCACTAAGCACCAGTGAACGTTATTGAAAATTTTCCTGTATTCTTTGCAGAGGGAAAAAAACCTCAGCAAACAGATACCCTACAGTGACAGCATCATCCACAGTCCAAGAAAATCCTGTTAATCTTTCACACCTCCTAAGAAACACCTGTCCTCTATTTTTACTGCTCGTGTTACTAATGGAAACCAAGCAGTTTAACTTTGTTTGTGCAAACGTGCTGCTCTGGAGAAGTGTTGCCAGAAAAAAAAATCAGTGAGAGAAAACCAGAAAACCAGCAACTTGCTTTCAAATATGTTGGTGTTACTGGTAGAAAGAACCTGAGACCTTATTATGGGACAAGTCTGAGAGCAGTGTAGAAGGGTTTTACACAGTCTCATCTGTTGCAGGTGAAAGAGAATTTTTACTGATGAAGGGAGGCTCCCTGTTCTCTTCAGTGTGGAGGTCTCTCTCCAAGGAAGGGCTTACAGATTTCGGTGGGGTCCTCCATGATATGGACAGTGGTGGCAAGGCCCTACTGCCCCCCAGAAAATGGGCTCTGAACTCCCTACTCCCGTGCCTGTGAAGAGCAAGAATTGTGTCTTCCCACTGAACTTAAGCAGGTTCCCAGGCACAAAAATTCCTTTATCCTCTATGGAAATGCAAAGACTAGCCCCCAAAGAAGCAAGCCAAGCGCTCTGAGCAGTATCAGATCTCCCTGCTCCACGTAACAGGTCTCTTTGTCCTGAGATCTTCCAATCCCCTTCACCAGGAAGGAACCCACTTAACGGTGAAGCTGGAAAATATTACCTGCCTGTCTCAATTTACAAGGTGTATATGAAACTATTTGTTGGAATCCAGCCTGGGAGGGATTCACTGAAATAGAGTTCACTGTGTGGCAAACAGTCCCAGAGCAAGGCAGTAAACAAGGCATATATGCTTGGGGATGATCTCATCCCATTTAAAGCCAAGGACTTCTTTCTGTTCTTTGAGGTAGCTGCATGTATTTTAACGGAGTGAATGAGGTTGATTTTTTTGAGAAGATGGTTGTGTTCTTGGCTCTGGCTTCTCTCCTGAGCCTGGGCTGCATCAGAGTTCCCTCAGCCTGGTTTTTGACAAGAGCAGCATGATTGTGAGCAAAGTCAATGCCTTACTTATTTATATGTCTGCCAGCCAGCTCCCTCTTCCTAATAAATACTGAAACCCAGGATTTTAATCAGATCTCCCAGAGCAGCAGAGGTCCCAGTGATTTTACACTCCATTTCTCATGAAAATAAGCAGCCACCACAGGAGAGAAGAACCTGTTAGCACCATCACCAAAGGAGAGTCTGAGCCATGAGCTTAATTAGACACGGGGGAATCTGTAGCGATGAACATGTCCCAACAGCTGGAGAACCTTCACTCATGACTTGTAGTTCATTAGACAACAGAGAGTCCAAGCAGGAGGCAGACACGCATAAGTAAGCAGGATGCTGTTGCGTTCTGCTCATACAACTGCTTGTTCTACAGTCCAACCCAGACGCTAGTAGCCTTGCACGAAATTAAATCCTGCATTAAAACCACATATATTTTATGATCATGTCAATCATTGTAATGTGCCCCAAAAACATGTGCTGCCCATCCTTTACTGAGGGCATTTGTTATGCCAAGCACAGGGTGCTGTACACCTCGGATACAGGTGCTGTGATGCCACAGGAATCGTGCACCATTTGTTATCGCAGACACGACATGGAGTCAACGCACAGGTCCCACACCTGACTCCAGGTATCCTCGAAACACCCAGTGCTGCAGGCAGGGAAAATAACTCTGGAGAAGCACCACTCCCTGATGTCTGTAGCATCTGGGTTTCACCTCCAGCCAATACAGCCTCTCACACAGAGCTGAGAAGTTTGGTACAAATAGGGCTGTACCCTCAGTAATGGAGCACACTCCATTCCCAGGGCGGCTTCTCATCTCAGTGCACATCATTACAAGCCTGAAGAAAGTTGTGCTTTATGTTTGCATTAAATTTGCTTGCTCTTGTTTTGTTTGTTTTTTTTTCTGATTACAACCTACATGAGGTTTGGGAACTGTTGTTTTTTCTCTTCTGTGTTTAACACGGTTTTGCAGTGAAGGACAGGGTTTCTGTGAGGATTGCTCTTCACAAGCAGTATGGCTGTGTTCACAGGCAGCAGCGAGTTTGAATTTTTATTTCGTAATGACGTTCTCTCTGGCTGTCGGATTTCCTGCCTTCATTACTAACTTTCTGCTGTTGTTTCTGGTAAAATTTGCAATTAAGAGCCTTGCTACGTGAAAAGAAGGCTGTGATACAGGCACTGTAACCCGGGATGGGTCACTGGAACGCGTCTGTCTGTCTGTCCGTGCCCATCAGCATTTTCTAGGATAGAGTCGCCAATTTGCGTTATTTCTACTCCTTCCTCTTTGAAGGCGCCTCTCCGCTCTCTCATTAAATTTCTTTCAGTGTCGCCACCAGGTCTAATCTCTCATCAATATGCAGAAATTCACCCCCTTCCCCTCTCGGCTCCCCGCAGGGCTGTAGGAGCGGTACCTGCAGCCCACCCGCGCGTCAGGGGAGCGGGGCTGCTCCGCCTCCCACGTGTCTGTAAAGGTTTCATCGCTGTTTACAAACATGTTAGATTTGCCCGACAGTCCCTGCTCTGCTTTTCATGTTTTGTGCATGGCAAATAGCACTGATCTGTGCCTTGATCTGTAGTCAGCAAAATCACTCGCTTGCATTTTCTACATCAAAGAAGGGAGAGGAGGGGGGAGAAGCCATCTGGTGAATTAGCTCTAATAAAAATAAAAGGGGTCTCTTTGCATAATAGAGTATTAGGGGATGATACTGTGGGGTTGTTGGGACAAATGGCTCTAAAGGGTTTTGACAGCTCACAGGCATCTTGGCTTATGTTGCAATATAAACATCATGAAAGCAGAGCTCCATTAGTCGGTGGCAACGTGTCTATTGATTGCAATGAGGCCATGATTCCTTCCCCATATAAATGTCTCGGTCAGCTGAATCTCATTACAACAATGTGCAAAGCATTTATTCAATATGATTGTGCTTCATGGCTTGTTCATTTCTTCTCCTGTTCCTATAAAGTTGCTTTAACATTTCCACTGTTCATTACTCACACAAGTTGTTCTGCTGCTTGGGATCTTGTGGTGGCACATATGGGCTTTTTTAAGATGCATAAAACTTGGTCCTTATTTGAAACTTGTTTAATTTCTCTTTGCAGAAAAGCAGTTTTCCTGGTGGAAAGGAGGGGTTTTTCCTTGAGGGCAGCAGGACACAAAAGGGGCTACAGCCCTGCCCCAGTCAGTGGTTAAAATTAGGTGTGTTCAATTCAAAATGGTAGTTTTTAATATACACATCTCAGGCGACAGTGAAGGGATGCTTACTTATTTCTGTTTCTAGCTCTGGGTGAAAGAAGATTGTACTTGAGATGAGGATGACTTGCAGGCAGTGAAATTTTATTTTTAAAGTAGGTACAGTTTGCAGGCAGCTGGCATCATCTCAGATTTCATTTGGAAACTATCTGCTCCAATTTGCTCTACACAGAAAAGAGATTAGGGTTCTATTTTTGTTTGATTCTGGTCAGACCCTTCCCTTCTATCACGCACCCATACAGACAAAGATGCACACACGTACACACCTGCCCACATGAATTAGCTTCAAACTTCTAACTTTAAGGTTCAGGCTCTGCTGAAGAGTCAACATGGGTCCATGATTTGGTGGATAAGTAGAAGATTGGTTGGCTGGAAAAGACTTTCACAGATGGGGAAATGGCTGCAGGTGCCCTGCTGCAGGGAAAGCACACCTGAAAACACAGCTGATGAGTGGTTACAGCACATCTTGTGGGCGGTAAAGTCCTAATTCTGCTTTCTGCTGAGTTACTCATGCAGGGGAAAGTAACTGTAGCCATGTTCCTTTGCAGGATTTATTGGTTTTTCAATTGCACATGGTACCCCACTGTGCTGTGGATCATAGTGCATACAGATCTAAAGATGATCTATGTCCCAGAGATCTCCTCATCCACATGGACAGGATTGTAGCTAGGCAGGGAAAAATGGAGAAAAATACTTCCTTCCAGTTGCTGGTGGCAATCCAGGGAAATCTCAGCCAGTGTGGTGTGGCTGTGCTGGTACTCTGTGTGTATTCACACTGTTCTTGGCCAGAAAGGACCTCTCAAGGTCTCTAGTTCAACCTCCCCTCCAGGACAGGACTGTGACCAGCACTGGATCAAGCTCTCCATGGGTTCTACTAGGAGAGCTATAAAAAAACTCCAAGGAAGGAGGCTGGAATAGGCTTCTCCAGGGCTGCAGCACCCTTCTGGTAAAGCGGTTTTCCATCTGTCCATTCAAGCCACAGTCAAGGTCATTGCCTTGCATTTGAGAGCAGCTTGGTTCCTTCATCGTTGTAACCATCTTTGCAGTCACCTGCTATCAGCTTAGTGCTCAGCTTCCCCTTGGCCAGGAAAGCCAAGTCCAGCTGCCTCATGTCTCCCCATGGACTAAAGGCCTATGACAATCTCCACAGCACCCTCTCAAGCTTCTCCACACTGCCTTGAACCAGGAGACCAGAACTGGGCATAATATTCCAGATGTGGCCTCACTCATTCCAGGCAGAGGAGGGAGGAAGCTTCTTCTTACCTGATGGCCACATTCCAGCTAACATAGCTGTGGTTTGCCTTATTTGAGATGACAGTGTATGGCTGGCTGAAGTGGCATCTCCTGTCATTTTTGGCAGAGCCAGGTGGACGTGTCGCAGCCTGTACCCCTGACTGGGATTATTCCAGCTCTTGTGTAGAACTCTCATGTCTCCGTGTGGACTCCTTGCCTCTCTCCCTTTTATAGCTACCCTTTATGTACACAGATATACATATAGATATGTACATATGTATACAGGAGAACAGCTATCTGAGGAACACAAAACCAGCTGGGATCTAGGAAGTAAAATCCAAGGGGATACATGAAACAAAAAGCTGCTGTGGCAACAGCTATTGTGCAACTGAAATTGTCCTTATGAGTGAAAGGACACATTAATTAAACGATCCAGAACTGCAACTATAAAAGAGCTGAGCTATAAAAGTGCTAGTGTTTCCAATACAAAGAGACTTAAAACTTCCCAACGCCTCTAATTAGGTTTGTGTTGACATCCTTTCCCTTAACTTCACCTTGCACAAGAGCAGACCTTTGCTCATTCAAGCTGTAACCATCAGCAATCCACAAGCCCTCAGCTTCTCCAGGGCAGCTGAACTGGTTTCTTACCCAGCACATCAGCTGGGCTACTTCCAGCAGTTGCAGCAAAGAAGAGCAGTGAAAGGCTGCAAGTGGTGTCAGGACACTGCAGATCAAATAGAAGGCAAAGTAAAGCTCCTCCTGCCCCTCCCAGCTCCTCCAGGGCTGGATGTGATGGCTCATGGACAGAGCCAGGCAAGCAGGCCATTTAGGGCAGTAAAATACTCATGACATTTGGTGACCTGAATTCACCAAGTAATTTCAAAGTCCCCCTGCTAACAGCCTGTTGCCAAAGTGGGATACATCCCACCCATATGCACATGATGTGGAGCCAGGGCAGGCGCTGTAGGACCATGCGGGCTGCAGGGCAGAGCCCTTGATTCCTTTGTCTCACTACAAGGTTTAGTTACTCAAGGCTATTACTTTCTGTGTTAATCATCTGCGACCAAGATTGCGCTCTCTTCAAGCTGTGCCTCCCTTTTAAGCAACGGGCAAGTCAAACATCTGCTCCAGGCGGCTGAATTGCATCGTAATGACTTTTTTTAGCTATGTTGCAAACTTTAAGTCTCCAGCCTCCTCTTTGTCCCAGTGTTGCTGCTCACCAGTGCTTGAACCAAGGGGCAGATATTGTTTCATGTTGTTTCTTTGGTTCAGGATTATATTAATAATTGCTAAACAGAGTCAGTCCCCATGCGAGAAAACAGCGTTTGGCTCTAATGGGAACCAAGTGTCAGTGTGAGAGCACTGAAGGAGGGGGAAAGGGGCAGGAAGCACAAAGCAAGCACAGATCTCTCCTTTCCCTTACAATATCGTTTGGATTTCAAGACTTTTCCAGTTCATGTTCTCCTGAAGTATAGCATCCAACAACTTTTCAAAAGCCAAAAGGCACAATCTGCTCCAACAGCACCATTTTAGAAGCTCTGAGCATGGGGGGAGGTAATTTCCTTGTGACAGAGCTGTCAACAGAGCAGCTGTTTGTAACATCACAGCTTGGCAAACCTTCTCGTATTTAAGTGCTTTCCCTTTTGGCTTTGCTCTGCACTTCCCAGCTCCAGAGGGCCAGTTTCCTGGTATTGGAGTGTTGCTTTGAATGGGTATGAAAGGGGGGATACTGCAGCAGAACGATTATCAGCCAAAAGGTAATTACAGGCGGCCGTAGGTGCAAGAGCGACGGTGGCACTAGATAAAAAATCTGGGGAAGGCAAATAAGTGATAGTCTGAGGTGGTCATGCCCCAAGGAGACCCACAGGATTGTCTGGCAGTCATGAGAAGGGGTGCCCAGTAGGGTGTAAAACATATAAGAACTTCATATACTCTGCTAATGCAAAGTCCTCATGAGTTGTGGTGTGCCTGTCTGGAAACAGGAATGAAAGGAGCTGCACATGGACTCCTGCAAAGACTGGCTGCACAAAGCTGCTACATTAGGCAGACATGGTCTTTCATGACGCTGACCAAGCAGAAGCTCAGATGATAAATTAAGCCCTCCCCTACAAGTGGTTTTGGGCTATAATCCCTGAACACCACATTGCTGAGAGGGCAATCTTAGCACATTTATCCTGTATTTTGCCGTACCAAAATAAAATTCTAAAAGTTCTTGTTCTTCAGAAGAGCCTGAGATGGAGCCTGGGTGCAGCTTTGGCAGAGCTGTTCCCCCCCCCATCCCCTGTCTCCCCACCCGTATCCATCCTCTGCAGCCTCTTCGCTTTCAGCCACAGTCTCCAGAAACAGCTCCCTTCTGCCAACCCGGCACACGGCTCCGAGAGGCGTCAGGGCTCGGATGCAGAGGGATGACCAGCAGAGGGACACAGGTCCTGCCCACTTAGTTTGGGATTCACCTCACCCAACTTGGAGCAAGTCACCCTCGTCTCCCCCCGCAGTTAGCCAAGAGAAACCAGCAGAGACTGATTCGTCTCGCTTCAGAGCAGATGTCAGGAGGAGATCAGGTGTATCACACCTCGGACGTGCCTGTTTTCCATTCAGTGTGAAGGGAACGTGACAGCTCATCCCAGTGAGGGGCTTGCAGCCAGGCAGCTCAGCCTGACCCAGGGGCTCCCACAGGGCCCACAGGCAGCCCAGATCCCTGATCTCTGCTATGGAAGAACCAATATCAGCCTATCAGTTCCCATTAGCATGTGCCTGCTCCTGTTCCCAGGACTCTCCTCTCTGATATCACAGACAAGTCTTACAGGAGAATCCAAGACTTCCAACAGTGCAGGGGTGACAAGGAAAATGGCAGGACCCAGCTTGAGCAGTGCACAAGGACCCTCCAGCCCCGAAAAGTGCCTCTGTAGGGACTGCAGTCCCTGTAGCAGTGACATCCTCCACTCCCCCCTGAAGGAGAGGTGAGTACCTGATGGCAGGGCAGCAGCTGACTGTATGTGATGCTGATAAAGTCACCCTGTCATGAAGCTCTCTGGGATTTTTATCACTGCTGAAACCCTGTCTGGACAGCAGCCTGCTAATGAGCACCATCAGAGGGACATCACTTTCACAGGGAAAGGCTAAACGGCATGGCAAAAAAAACAACGGAAAACATGAAAAACAGAAACAGACCTCGCTTTGCTTCCAGCTGAATCACGAGCCTCAGGCTGCTGCGTAGATCTGAAGGGTCGGATGGGCATCAGGGCTGACACTTCCCTGGGAAGCCACCGCCGGCCTGTCACTCCATATATCCAACATTTTCTCACAAGCCAGGGTTTCACCGGGACACACAAGCAGATTTCGTCATTATTTGAGAGTGAGACCATCAGGGTCAGGGAAGGCTGTGCTTCATGTGAACTGGTTTGAACCCCAGGAAGACACCCCAGCTTTCAAAATCAGGCAACTTTTCCTGATTTTTTCCACACCATTTTTAAGTCCTGAGGTTTACACTAAAGCTAATGGGATGAGGCTTGTCTGAAGCCAGACACTCCTACTGTCTTGCACAAAATGTTCTCCTGAGGGCAGAGAGAGCACTGCCTGCTGGCAAGTTGTGTTTGGCTCCAGGACCTGCACTGTCCTCACCTTCTCAGTATTGCTCTGTCAGACATGGGGGAAACTTCCAGCAGCTTCTCACAGAAGACACCCCTTTACTCCCGTGTACTAAAACCTTGCCATGCAAATCCAATCCAAGCACTTAGCCCAGCACAGCTTGTTGACCTTACTAGTGGTTTTAACAACTTCCATAAAAAGGACTCATGAAGGAAACAAGTAAACAATCTATTGAAGAACACAAACTTTTAAAAAATCATTCATGCTATTAGCTCTTCATTTTTTCACTCCCTGTATTTAAGTGCCAATTGAACACATGTAGCAAATATCAGCCTGCCAGGCTTGGTTTCTGGCACTGTTTATAACTGCCAACTAATTGTACTGAATGATACATCTACTTGATGTATTTCATATTCAAATAAAAACCAGAACATAAGACGATCATCATGAAAATGTCTGGAATGCATCACAGGAGTGTGAGAGGGATTAATTTATTAATATTTAATGAGTGATTTGAAAAGGTGAAGTGTCTAAAATTGAAAAGCACTGTGAGAACTCTGTTAATGATGAAAGATGCTGGAGATATTTTATTTATGCCATTTGACTGTACAACAGCCAGAACAATGCAGCTCCAAACAAGAATGAAGAGACAGACCCTGCAGTGGAGAGTTTGTATGGTGAGACAGGCACTGGGTCAACTAAATGAGCAGCTTTCCTCTCTGGGAGCAGTCTTCTGTGCATCAGAGTGGGTTAAGCATGAGGGTCAATGCAGTGTGTTGCTGGCCATGAGATCAGGTCCCAGGTCAGCGATTGCTCTCAGCTCTACACTGGGACATGGTCTTACCTTCTCCCCTGTGTGATGTGAGATGTTCACACTTCACCCATGACCCCAGACTTGGACCTCACCCAATTCCTTCTCCCTCTCCCGGCTCACTGATAATGGGTGGAGGCACTGATGTGAGCACCAAGGTACAGGCATTTGTTGCTCAGATAAGGGCATAGGGAGACTTATACAATGGCTTGGGTCAGGACCTCCACCAAGCTTTTTGCTGCCAGGCACAGCTCTGAGCTGTTTTGTGTAGTGTAGGCTGAAAAATCTCTGCTTTGCATGCCTTGATAATAAATACATATATATAAATAGATTTGCGTGCACCTCATTTACCGCAAACATTCGAATATAAATCAGATTGCCCACGGGCAACGCACTTAGCAAACGCACACCCATCTGACGTGTGAGTGAGAAATAACCTTCAAAGCTATCAAAGACTGCTATTTGCTTGGGTTAGGAGGCCAAACGAAGGCCAGACCTTCCCTCTGACTACCTGATACTGTTTTTACTTTGATATAATCTCAGCTGTTCTTATATTGTCTTTTGCAAATGCAAATACCTTCCCCACCTTGGTCTCTTTCAATTTCCAGCTGGTTTGCCTATGGGAAAATACAGGAGAAGGCTGATTAAATTTTCTTCCTTCCCTAAACTCTCCTGACTAGTTTTCACAAAGAAAATTTCAGACTACACAGAAAAAAAAAGATTTCATATTGAATTGAATGATTGAAATTAGCACAAACATAGAGGTGTTAACAGATGCATTGCTTGTCTCTTAGATGTAGTGATAATATGGGTGAAGCATCCACATGGGATGAGGGTAAGTCCTATAACACTGTCAGCCTATCCAGGACCCTCTTGCTCCCTCTCCCAAGTATGGTTTCCTCTTTCCCCACAGATAGAAACAGACTGTGTTTCCCCCAGAGTAAAAGCACCATGGCCAGGTGCCAGATGTCTCCAAGCCATCCCACACAGAAGCAGACAGGGGTTTTGTACCGCCATGAGCTCTATGTCAAACCATCACCACTCTGGTTTTTACCCTGTTGTATTCCCCTCCTTCACACAGCTCCCTGTGATAGCTCCTCTTGGACCAGGGGTCAGCTGTGGAAGTGAAAAGCAGCTTATTACTGTTGAGAAGTATCTACTATCAATACTGTATAATCACTCTTTCAGAGGATGGAGCTGAGCACTGTTGAGACACAGGCTCTGGGTTCATGGATTCAGTTTGATTTTGCTGTAGACTTTGCATGAGCCAGGACAAGATGCTTCTTCTAAACTCACTTGCATTAGCAGGGAGAAGAAGGTCCTTTCTTTTCCATTTTGGTTTATTTAGGTTATAAGAATCCAAAGGTTATGAAATATGAGGACAAAGTGTCTCACATAGTGCCTTTTGGTGTTAGTATTGTCACTATGAAAGAACGTGCTTGCACAAACGCATACAGTCTTACACACACAGACAAGTATTTTAGTGTGGTTTCCAGAAAGAAAAGCAGCCCCTACTGAGCATCCTCAGTGAAGAACAAGCTGTGACCTGAGCCCAGCACAGAGGCAGAAAGGGAAAAAAGAGCTTCTGGGGGCGATGATGGACCCTGCTGCTCCCAGGAATGGTCCCTGCCCTGGGGTGTCACCTGCACCCTCACTTGGATGTCATTCCTACAACAGGAATTCACATAGCTGGCGTTCACCCTCACATTCTCGAAATTGTGTGGTGGACTGGAAGAACTTGGTCATTCTCCATCACCCTTGAAACACAACTGAAAGTAAGTTTTCCCATACCAGCAACTGTGGAGCTGGGATCCTGGGTCATATTTTTATTGGGTTCGGGCTATAGAAATCTTCTTCATCATATGTTCATTCATGCCACATATCAATTGAGTGTCTTTCAGCAGCTACAGGTTCATTCCCTTTTCTCTAAACTTACATGTGAACTCTCTGTTACTCGTATACTCACTAAATGATATCACTTAATAGGTTCTCTTTGCCTCTACCACATTTCCATAACTTGTTCTTTAATCTTCCTTTGATCCTGAATACCAGAGAGATTTATGTGCAATTTATTCTTACGTTGTTGTACTTGTTTAATCTTTCATTTTCAGTTGGATTCATTTTCAAACAAGAGGCTTGTTATAGGTTCAGTTTGCTGTTGACAGTTGGGACCTACCTGCTCTTTCTGAGACAAGTTTCCATTATTGTGTTTTATCTTTATCAGTTTCCTCTCAACATACATTTAACTCAAGGGCTCCGAGCAATCCAGTGTAACTTCTTTCTGCCTTCACATGGAGATTGGGGTTTTCCCTTTCTTTGGCACATGTTTGATTAGACCTTCTTGCTCTAAAGGCAAAAAATATGACATCCTTTTTTTTCATCACAGGCAGTTTGCTGGTGATCCATAACATCAGCTCCATTTCTTTTCCCTTTGCTTTGATCAATGAATGCAGCTCCCTTTTATCCTTTTTTTTTTCTTGCTTTCTTGCAGAGCAAGTTATCAACAAATTTAATGCCTTAGGAGTGCCTTGTCCTGGTAGGTTTAACAGATGATAAGGGGTGTCTGAATCCATCTCTTGCAGAGGTACCCAAATTAAAGGCTCCAGCTGCCCTCATAGTTGAACAGATTATTGAAGGAACCAATTTGCTCCCTGGGAAGATCGTTTCCATCTGTCCACCTGATTCTTCAAAACAGAAGAAGGAAGAGATAGCAGCTGGCCAGCCCCCCATGTGATGCTGTCCAGATAACTCACTGAGGATGCCGCAGAAGGTGATCCATGAGTGAACAGTTTCCCAGAGTTTATTTTGGATCAAAGGAAGGAGGTCGCCTTTGGGAAGAAGCTGTGGTAAATGAAGCAAAGACAGAAAAACCCTCCCCAGCTGAGATGGAGACAGCCCACACCTTTTTAAACTATATCAGTCCCTAAAGAGCCTTGGGTTCACTTTGAAATCTGAGATCAGCCCAGATTTTGCCATCAAATAAGGCTTGTTAAAAAAAAAAAAAAAATGAGCAACCAAAGCTTCCAACTCACATGAATATGATTTGGTCCAGGACCTTGCTGAACAGACACCCTGTGGATAAATGACCTTTGTGATGGGGAGTGACCCTGAAAATCACAGTGCTTCACCCCCAGGTCATACACTCAGTCCAGGGAAACTGAGGCAGGGGGACAGCCCTGGGCACCAAGTCACTCCCAGACGCACTGCAGGGACACAGCCCTCCAAACCACCGGCTGCACCACATGGTCAGAGCCAGCGCTGCCAGGTCTCTTGGCAGCTCCCTGTTGCCTTTCTGAGTCAGAGCTGCTATAAATACAGCCTGGCAAGATGGAGCTCCCTGGCAGCTCTGGGGGCCCGGTGAATCAACACTTCAGCAACCTTGCTGATGCAGGAAATATCAAATACTTTCTGGGAGAAAACCTGAAAAGTGGAAATTCTCGGGAAAAAGAAACTGTCAGCTAAGATGGAGGGAGTGTATCAGTAATTTAAGTACAAAAAGAAGTGTTACAATACTCTCAGTTTAGTTTCACTTCTCAGAATCTGGATTTCTTTTAAAGGAAAAATCAGAAAGTGAGGCAACTAAAAAAAAAAATTTCCTCTGCATTGTAGTGGCGCCATGAGGAAAAAAACATGGGAGAAAAAAGCCCATCTAATGTCTCATTAAAATAGATTTAATCTCATCTGAGACCACAGATGCTAAAATGATTTCATCATAATTGTATTGTTATGGAATGACTGCGCCATGTAATCTTCAATCTGAATTTCTCAGCGTTGCAATGTTTGATTATGAGGGGGAGGAGGTTCAGCATTAATTTTTCCATTCAACTTCGAAGAGGTGTAAGTAGGTAACAGAGAAAGGGATGTCTAATGGCAATACGTGCAACTTTTGTAAAGTTGGAGACATTTAAAAAAAGCAATTTGGTAGAAGACTGGATGTTTTACAGCCTTTTAGTCCTCTATTTTGTTTCCCAAAGTTGAGGGAAAGAAAAAAAAAATAAATCTTCCTTTTCAGACCTGCACTGCATTCCCAGCTCGTCTGAGCTCCTGCAGAGCCTTCTGGGGTGTCCCTGAGGGACTAGAGTGGGCTCACGGGAAAAGCCAAACATGGCTCTCATCTGAAATCAAATTAGGGCTTCACAGTCTATTCACAGTCCAGCTGCAGACCCTGAAAAGACTTACTAGCTCTCACAAATGCAGATTTTTATGTAAAATAGAAAAGCAGCACTCTAGGCCACAGGAGCTCCAACAGCAGTGGGAGGTGGGGGGTTATCACCTTCTTCTGTGGGTGGGGAGCTCAAAGGGCTCACAGGACTCCAGCACCTGGGTGTCATGTGCATCTCCAGCTTGCTTAAGGCTGCACTGGGTTAGGATCATCCCTGAACAGGAACTGCAGCTCCTCCCCCAAATCCCATATCAGCACATCAGAGTGAAATCTGTCTGGAGATAACCAGGAAGCTAAAGGGCATTCAGCTGTGTTCCTCCTTATCTGGACTTGCACAGGGAGGCCAAACCAAATGAGACCCTTGGTGCATAATTAATTTGTTCTGTCAGCAGCAAAAACAATTAAACTTGGATTCCTACAGACTTGCCTCTGAAGCCTCACACAGAAAGCCAGCAGGTCTCCTCCTACAGCAACTTCTACACAGAATCTCCTTCACCAGGGTCCCTCCTGTCCTCTGCACTTTTTCCCCTTGGACACTCCATGGTGATGCTCCCATCATGTGCCATGTGCTTACTTCTGTCTTTTGGGAAAAGCTCAGGACATGTAGCAGCCAGGAGCCTTGTGGGGGCGTTCATGGGCATTGACTCAGCTCTCCATCCTCAATGCAGTCTCCTGGTTTTATGAAACTTGCAGGAATTTCATAGCTTGAAGACCATTAGCTGCCTGACAAAGTTTGTTGACATTGGCCAGCAGATTGAGGAAGGCAGGGGGCCTGGGCAGACAGACTGTACGATGGCAGAAGCTTTGTTGTCTCCAGGCCTCGGGCTTGTAACCAAATTATCAAAGAGAAAACTCAACTATTTCCTCAGGATGTGTGACTTGGACAGGAATCAGGTGGGCCTGATCATGCTGTGAATGAAGGAGAGGGAAGGCATCCAGCTCCAACATGGAGCAGCCGGGTGGGCTCATGAATTCCTACAGAGGCTTTGTACTGCCCTTTATCCCTTCTCGCTGGTAAAGCCCTGTAACTGGCAGCAGTTTGGAGTGTTAAACAATAAACACTCAAAATGGTGACAGAAGGAGAACAGCTTGATCAGAGCCTGCTGCTGCCACTTAATCTGCCTGCTGCAACTTCTGTTGTTGCTATTTTGGCTGCTGCTTCTTCCATATTGTCTGTTGCAGCATGTCCAAGAAAGCCAGGCTATTGATCCTAAACTCAGATGTACCAACCTCAAGAAAAAACCCAACAGGGAAACACCAGCACAGCATTCAAGTGTGAAAAGTACCTGCTTTGGTTGCTGTCATTCAGGATAGTCCAGATCTGCAGTGCTGTGATTTAAAATAGTTCCTACAGAAATAAAGAACTAGAGAAGATCAGGGCACTAGCTTGTTCTTCAGGCTTTGAGGAGCCTTGCAAGGGGAGCAAAGCCCTTGCTACGTTCTCCCAGAGGCAATAAAGATTGTTCCTTACGTTGACTTCTGCAAATCCAGGAGGAAGTTTATACCTGAAAATCAGACTCTGCTCTGCTTTTCAAACACTGAAAGAGTTATGTTCTAGGGAAAACACATTTCAGACAGCCCTGAATCAGCAAGGTCCTCAAAGCCTGACACATGAAGATTTCAGAGCTGCTTTTTATTCTGCATTGTGTTTTTATATCACACTCTTCATATTTTGTTGCAAACAATCTGCCTCTCCCCCTCCTTCTCCAGATCTCCATCACAAAACCCCTGACATGGACAACATACACATCTACTCTGAAGCTACAGTCGTCTGTTGTTCCCTGCCAGGCCACTGTATGCATAGTGCCATTGTGTGGAGAAATGGGGTACTATTTGTGTGTCAGGAGCATACACTGCACTATGCCAGGGAACCACTGCTGTCCCTGGGACTCCTTCAGTGGTGGCAGCAACAGATCCAGGAGGTGCTTTTTCCGGGGGAGGGGGAATAAGCATGAGCAGTGGTGAGCTTTGTTGAAAGGCGTGCTTTAAGGAGGAATATGAGTGAATGAAAGGAACTGTTGCCCTCTAAATGAGGAGAGTAAGATGCCTAAATTTACACAGTCTAGCAAGGAGGGCTGTTGGGAGCTTGCTGGTGCTTGGATGGTAAACATTCACCTCTCCACTAGAAGCTCTTTCCATTTGCATCAGTCAGCCTTCATGTGCCACTACTGCAGTGCCCAGCAGAACCCTGCTAGGAACAAGCCTCAAAGGATGCATCAGAGACAGATTCCAGCCTGGGATAAAGCCCCAGAGGGGCTTTTGGTGATAGGAGGCTGGGAGGAGGCACAGCAGCAGTGAGACATCATATCCTGCCAAACTTTGACAGAGAGCAGGCAGGCACCAGGCTCTGGGACGATGCGTGGGACAAACAGCTTGGGCCAGATGAAGGAAAAGTGCCACCAAGTAAGCCGTGAAAAGGGAAGGGAGAGAAGCTGTGGGGTAGGAAGCAGAGAAGGTTTTATAGAATGAACATCTAAATTTGAAGGAAAGAGGGCAGAGATCCAAAGGTTTATTGACAGTTAAATAGCATTCTCCTCAGTTAATTAGTTTCATAGCTACTCTTAATAATATATCAAGTGAGCTGAAAAGCTTGCCAGTAATACTAGAAAATGCACGGAAAATGCTACCAGCAGACACTGCCTTATTGAAAAGCTTCTGTGTTTTAAATGTCTGTCTGATAAATCCCTGTCATGTTTCAGGTGAGCTGCACAATACAGTCCAGGGAATCTACTTTGCACATTTTTGATGTCAGAAGAAAATGAGGGTTGGATGGTAGGATTCACGTCTAGATGCTTCTGGATTTTGTCCCAAGACACATCTCCACCTCTTGGATCCTTCCAGGCTTATTCTTTGTAAAGGAGGGTAGTGTTTTGTGCCTATCCTGGCTATGTGACTTTTAAAACAACGTAATCATGAGATTATGGTCAAGGCCTCTCCAAAGTGAAAGGTGTCTCACAAGACCTGAACAGTAATACCCTCAACAGCTCACTCTCACAAGAGTACCCAACCAGTGCCGTCCAAACCATTGGCTTCTGAAAATCTTGGCTCATGGGGACAGTTTTGTCAGAGCATTTTCATTTAAAAAAACAGAGAAGGAAGAAAACTGTAAAAATACATTTCGGGAATAGTTTATAGAAACCCACCTTAATCCTAAGTAAGACTGATGGGTTACTACCTGCAGTGCAGCGAGGGCAGTCTGTATTTCTGGGATAATTTGTGCTGCTCTGCAGCAAGCCACTGCTGAGGTTCAAAAAGAGAAATGTGGAGGACAAATTCCCAGAGTCAGGCATAACCTCCACTTCTGTAAGTGATTCGTGCTTTTCACTCAGGACCAACACTGGAGAATTTCTCTGCAAATGCCATTTTCCTTCGACTACCTTCCCGCCTGCCCGTTCATGGACACCTGCAGCGGGGAAGTGCGTGGTGCTGGCACACCATATGGCCATCGCTGCTCCTTGCTGCTGCACATCAGCTGTGCACGGAAGCCAGCCTCAGGGCATTTTTCAGCAGGACTCTGCCTGATTCTTTTGCAACCCCAGAACACATCTTGGGTTTCTCTGCTGCCGCTTGCCCCGGGATCTGTAAGGGAAGTGCTCACTGCAACAGATGAGTGACAGCTATGGAGACCCAGCAGATGACACGGTGCAATCACTCTGGTTTCCTGCAGCTTGCTCTGCCTGACAGTGTTCTTCCACCTATCTCTTTTTGGTCTGACCACTGCCTTTCCCTGCATATCACAGCACTTGATACCGGCCTGGGACAAGAGTGTAACCTGACTCCCAGTAGCAGGATCTCCAGCAATGCCACAGCCATCCAAACAGGGAGGCAACCCCTGTTTCACATCTTTATCACTCACAGCGTGAGCGGCTCAGAGCCGTGTAACAGGCAGTTGTTTGTAGGTTTTTTCCAATGCTTGGACTTGGGAAATACTTTTTTTCTTTTCTACCCTCCCCAGGTGAAGATTCCTCCACACATGGGGTGCCTGTGGCAAACACCCCCATCTTTGGGTTTGAAACAGTATAACAAGCATCACCAGGCACCAAAGCCCAGCAAAAGCCAGGAGAGACAGACTCAGGGAAGCCTACTGACCTTCATAGCACCCCAGAAAGCCTGTCTGGGCATCCTGGGGCTGTCAGTGCTCCTCTAACATTACTGGAAAGTGCAGCTGAAGGGTGGCCAAGGGCAGGGACAGTAGCCAACCACCCTGTCCAAAACTGCTGTTTCTGGAGCTGGCAGAGTACCCTGATAGCTTACAGGATGGCGAGACCTGCTCACTTCATTGGGGTACAGTTTGGTGTTAGATTCAATAACACCCGAGATACCTCCGAGGCAGAGCAGAGCAGGGAGCAGGGAATTTCCCAGCGCTAATTATCGAGCAGTTGTTAGCCAGAACGGCTTCCCCTGCCAAGGGATTAGGCAAAGCATTGTTTCTCACTCAATAAATCTTTACAACAAACGCCTAATTCTCCAGGCACCACGTATGAAAATTAATCCCGATCCCCCCTTCCTTTTTTCTCATCACAGTGGTGTTTCCCTGCCACCACTTCCCCGAGCCCAAGGCTGTAATGACAGTGCAGGACCGGGCAAGGTGCTCTGCCAGTGAGCAGGGCTGGTGGTGACAGGGAGGGGACAGTGGTGGTGCCCCTCCAGAGGCTCAGGACCTCACGTTGCCGCTGGCTCTCCGGATGTATCAAGAAGATGGAAAGGCGGTTTTCATCTTTGAGTGGTGTCATTAACATGACTTTGCTAATTAGCTGCCGAGCATGTTATAAATGCTCAGAAATAGTGAATGGGAGAGCCATGGTGGGAATTTCAGCACAAGCAGAATTTCCTGGCTCTGCAATCTGTTCATCCTGAAGAGGAGCTGCAGGATGCCATACCACTGTGGGAGCATCCAGCAGGCCAAAGGGATATGTCTTTCAAACCATGCTTGTAGAAGGAGCCAGGAGCCACGTTTGAGCAGAGTCAAATCCCATTGTGGTATGGGACCTCATAATCAACTCTCACTCCTATAGGTTGCCAGCCCCTGGAGGGAAGTAGAGAAGCTGTGCCCTCTCCCTAATTCCCACTCTTACGAGAAGGCAGGAGCTTGGGCTGGGTTTTAACCAGGACAACGGAGCAGGCCTACAGTGCTGCTGCATAATTCCTGCCAGTTCCCCAAGTGTCAGCATATCTCACAGCCACAGACAAGAGTATCATCCCCAGTGCCATTTTTCACCCTGCTGCATTGCTTTCAGCCCACACTTCCTGCTCAGCCTCGGGGACACACGGAATCATAGAATGATTTGGGTTGGAAGGGACCATAAAGATCATTCAGTGCCAACCTTCCACTAGACCAGGTTGCTCAAAGCCCCAACCGACCTGGCCTTGAACACTTCCAGAGATGGGTCATCTACAACTTCTCTCTGAAACCTGTTCCAACAACTCTCTTCTCAACATCTGCCTGTGGAATGTAGCTGGCACACCCCACTTGGACATGTCTCAGCCCCAAGAGCAGCGAAGGGCACATTTCTCTCTGTCCACAATCTCAGAAAGAGAGAGAAGCATTGGGCAGTGTGTGACATAGGAGCATCAAAGGCCCTGTCACTTTTATGAGAATTGCTTTATTAACAAGGCCCTAATTCATGCACAAAGTGGCTTTTGCTGTGTTGTGGAAGGTGTTTCCATCCAAGACCAGAAGAGGGCTGGCATGGGCACAGCAATGTGGGATTTCACACCCAGGTACATCTCAGCAGCGCCAAATGCTCCCTGACTTCCAGCTTTCATGAGTACTGTCACAGTGAGGAGAGCCAACAGCCAGGAGGTTCCTGTCCTTCCTCACATGGCTGCTGCCCATGCAGTGCTGTGCAGTGTTTGCTCACAGGGTGTTTGCTGTTCCCCTGTATCCTGTTCCAACATCACCTCTTCCAGCATCACCATTTCCCATTCATGACAGAACCAGGGTGATTTTTCCCCACCACACACAAGCGTTTCCACACAGCGACACCCTTGAGTCAGCACATGCAATCCTCCCTCAGCAGTGCTGGGACTGTCAATCTTCTCACACCTGCTAAGTGATAGAGTGTTTCTCCCAATTTACTTATCCATCATTTTTATTGAGAAATCTGCTCTAGTCCCACACAGTTATATGAGTTAATGGAAGGATGATTAGGGGATTCTGCGGGAACGAGCTATGATTTCATGCACACTGGTGCAAAGCCAGGACTACACTGCACCATTTCCAGCACAGCTGCTCTGAGCAGGATTCAATCCCTTTTGCCATGAGTTTCTAATTATTTGTATCCTCCTTTGCTTGTTTTTATAATTTTAAATATCTATGTGTAGTATTTTTAAAGCCATCTGGGCGATTATTGCAGTGTTCCTGAGCAGGGAGAATACTGTGCCAGTCTGTTCACATCAGAGAGCATCTCTTCCTGATTAACTTTTCTGGTGCCAGTTTGATCCCTACTAAGTCATGAGGAGGTCATTGCTGCTAACACCCCAGTAAAGGCAGGGAAGAAGCAGGCTCTCAGTCAGCAGAAACACTGCAGCACATAAACAGAATCATTTAAAGAACACATAAAGGTAAAAAAAATTGTGAAAGTTCTCCAGTGAGTCCTGTTTCGTTAGGAGGTGAAGCCTGGGAGAGGACATCAGTAAGCTTCTGAATACCCCAAGTCCCAAAGCACTTCAGCACCTTAAAACACGTGTGGGAGCTTTCACAAAACATCTCCTATTAAAAAATCTTCTAGGGCTTAAAGGCACACTTGACCTCTGAGGTTTAGAGAGCGCCAGCTTTTCCTCTGCAAAATAGAGATCAGTGGCTTTCTGATCTGAGCATAGGACAGGGGGCAGTAATAAGGACCAAGAAAAGGGCTTGGGGGTTTTAAAGAGCATCGTGAGGGCTGCAGCGAAACTCCAGTGATGTCCCTGAGGTAGTGCCAGTTTAGCCTCAGCAGGGGAAGCTGCACAGTCAATGAGAAGTCCAAAGTCTTACCTAATTTACAAGACATTTTAGATGTGTGTGTTGAAAGGCACTGAGGGACATTCCCATCTCATCAGGCCTCGTGTTAGTGGAAGCTGGATAAATGCTTGCTCACCAAGAAGGGAATAGCATATCACCCCTGACATCCTTAATCACAACCAGCCCTAGAAAAATCCCTACAAGGCACCTGACAAGTATGTTCAGTGCACAATAAACATCAGCTGCTCCTTTCATACATTCACTCGTTCTGCATCCCTGTTCCTCTGGTCTTGTTGAAGCAGGGCTGGGATTTTGCCTCAGAACTGATAAAGAAACCAGATCCTTCACCAGCTGCTGGCTGGACCTGGGGACTAGGTAAGCAATTAGCAAGTCCCTGTCCAGTGCCTGGCCTGCTATCTCATCATCCTCTATGTGCTACAGCAGGAGAAATTCCAGATGGTTCAAGAACCTTTTAATCTAGAGAAAGCAGGAGAGATTTGGAGAACAAGCCTTTGCCACGC
Organism: Lepidothrix coronata; assembly: GCF_001604755.1. NCBI lineage: Eukaryota > Metazoa > Chordata > Aves > Passeriformes > Pipridae > Lepidothrix > Lepidothrix coronata. The sequence continues at coordinate 2,461,867 of NW_016690199.1, read as the reverse complement.
ACAAGCCACTACAAACTGTGTCAAATCTGTCTCAACCCAAGAACTGCTGCACTGTGCCTTTGACATTCAAGTGGCTTGTTTAACACATATATATCACAAAACTCCAGGAACTGAACTGTCTTTAAATGACAATTGATTAAACATTCAAGCTATATAAAGTACTGAAGCATTGTAAATACATTTTAAGGGGGGGGGAAATCTTTGAAATTCACTTTAAGCTTTCTTTTCAATTATTTATCACAGAATCTCAGCCCCATTAAAGTCAGGCTTAATGGGCTTGTTTATATATTACAGAAAACATTCTGCTTTTAATTGCCTGCTGAAAGGCTCTTACACCAGCTTCTCTCAGCTTTGCATTACTTAGCTGGAAGGCAGGAGCCCAGCGAGGCAGAGGTGGGCAAATCCCCTCTGCACCTACATCCTGGGATGATGAGTGGGGATGAAACTCGCCCACAGAGATCAACCTGTCCCTTGAGAGGCTCTTTTGCTGGTGAATTCACCCCAGCTCTCCTCTCTGGTCAGGTACCACATAAGGAGACCAGATCAAGAGGGCAATATTCCATTTTGCCGTAGACCCCTTACCTCCATGGGTCTTATATCCATATCTATTCCCCTGGTATGGAATTACTGTGCCTGTGGCTTCTGTTCCTGACATCCCTCTTTTTATCTCTTCTTACTGCTGTAAATGATCAAAGTTGTTTCCATGAGGGCTGACACACCGGGAGCCCCATCACTCTTCAGAGCTGGGAGCCCCCCAGCCCCATAGCAGCACTTTTGGGGGTGTTGGATGTTGGCTATATCCTTCTTCTGTTTAAACACAGCTGAAGAAGATGCATCATTAATTCAGAAAATGAAGTGTATCCTAACCTTTAGGAGCAACTCCCTGAGAACTGGGAAGGGAAAAGTTTTCTGCTGGCATGCACTGGGGAAGTTCTAGAGTAGCATAAATATCTGTGTGGGTAGGAAATGTCACTGTTGGGAGAAGAAAGGGAAGGGAGGGGAG
>NW_016690199.1:2317111-2460816 GCF_001604755.1 Lepidothrix coronata | reverse complement strand
GGGAGGGGAGGGAAGGGAAGGGAAGGGAAGGGAAGGGAAGGGAAGGGAAGGGAAGGGAAGGGAAGAGAGAGGAGGGGAACACAAACTGAAACTAAATTAAATAAAAACATCCAAGGTTCCTTTCTCTGACACTTGGGCTTGTCTGATTTTATCATCCACTCCCCATGTTAGGAACTCAGAATATTTTGGGTCTGTATCTGCAGCAGGTCACAGAATCACGTCTGCAGTATCAGTGCAGTATTGTGGCCACCAATATTCCCCCAAGGACCTTGAGCAAGGCACAGTGTTTCAGACTATCAAGACTTCAGTAGACTGTGTTCTCTATGTGAGGACTACAAGTGAATATGTACTCCTGTGCATGGTCCTGGAGCCATTTATGACCCTGCTGATCAGAGCACCTTGTCTGACTTGTCTTGAGGGGAGAAGACAGAGAAATTCTTACTAAAAACACATACCACACACAGAGACAACCAGCCTTGTCTGTCATTACCAGTAATAAAGTAATGAGTTCATATAAAAGCTGTGTGAGGGAAAAAAAAAACCACCAACTTCCCAGTTTCTTATTTTTAAGCCACTTTCAGCACCAGTGGTTAGTTGAAAGATGGAAGAGTAAGTTCTCTGAATTCACTTCAGAGAAACAGCTCCAGTTTCTTCAGAAGTTTGATTCTTAGTTACCTAAAGTTTGGAAGAAAAAGGAGAGTTGATGTCATAATGACTTCTGGATTTTATGCTGAAATTACATTTTTGGCGCTGCTAAATCCTTTTGTGTGCTATGTGGGATATAATGTAATACTCATCAGAGGCAGGCAGCAGGGAGGTTTACTGGCACTAAAATCAATAGACACTGAATAAAATGGCTCCAAATGGTTTAGGATCATGTACACATCTTCTTTTGTAAGCTTAAAACCATTTGGAGAGGCATTAATTCATTAAAGGCCTCTTGAAGAATGTCATCATACTGTGTAGTCTATGCATATCAAGAGCATCATAGATTGTGGCTTTTATTAAGGAGGGTGGAGAATATAATTCTTCCTGGAGTACAACAGACTTTAAAATATGGTGCACTTTGAGATCAAAACAATGTTTATAGCAATGTAGTTACTAAATATTTTAACATGTACAATATAAAACATAGTGCATCCTGGAATGTGTGTTTATGCTACTGAAGTAGCCACTAGATTGTCAGATCCATTACAAACCACCATATGGAGTTTTTTATCTGTTTTCATTTCCTCTAGCTGTTTTGTTGTTGTTTTTGGTGTTTTATTGATTGCATGATATTACAATCTATTTTTATATAGAGGTACCAACCCAAAGCTCAATGCCTTTTCTCTCAAACATCTCAAACATGCAATTAGCATGTCTGCCCTTATTCATACATTTCTATATGGTCATTTATACTTTCATATGGATAATGGGATTGAATCCCTTACTGGGAGGGAGGTGCAATATGTTTCCATTAAAAGGGAAGTAGTCTGCACGTAACTGGGGACTGCCTCATTGCCTCACCCTATACAGGCCTGCAGCTGAAAATATTGCTGTGGCACAGAAGGTAAAACCGAGAGCTTCTTGCTCTGAACATGCTGCTTGATGGAAATGAAGGTGACTCAGGGACTCTAGTATGGACCATGGTCACAGGAGCCACACTAACATATTGTCTCCTGGGGACACCTTATGGCACCTTCCAGTCCCTAAATGGTCTGCAGGAGAGCTGGAGAGGGACTTTTTACAAGGATATATAGTGATAGAACAAGGGATAATGGCTTTAAACTGAGAGACGACAGGTTTGGATTAGATATTAGGAAGAAATTCTTTACTGCAAGAGTGGTGAGGCACTGGAACAGGTTACCCAGAGAAGTTGTGGATGCCCCATCTCTGGAAGTGTTCAAGGCCAGGCTGGGCAGGGCTTTGAGTAACCTGGTCTAGTGGAATATTCCCTCCCCATGGGAGGAGCTTGGAACTAGATGAACTTTAAGGTCTCTTCCAACCCAAACTATTCTATCATTCTATGGTAACCTATCCAAATCTGATTATGATAGGCCATTCCCTCACCTGGTGCAGGGTGGTATCACCCTGCAGACAAGCAGTGAGGCTACACCAACATATGTCAGCTGAAGAGTCAGCCCGGTGTGTGTCCTTTTCAGATTTACCTCTGGGCGTTATTTTGGCTGCTGAGCACTCCCTCACATTTTAGCTACAGCACATCTGCTGTGGGGCGTGTGGAGCAGAAACTCCACGTGCTGCTTTGGCAGCAGAGGACAGGATCTGCAGTGGCCACGTGTGCAGCAGCCAGGGGAGCACAGGCAGTGGTGTCAGCGAGGCAGGGAGCCAGCTCTCCCCCTACAGATGTGAACTATCCAGGACCTCAGCATGTGAGGGCTGCTTTGATGTACAGGCGCTTTTCCTAGGGACGAGATGTCATATGCAGGAAGGTACAGCCCTGTTCCTCTCCCCTGCCTGTCAAACCACAACAGAGAAGTTGACCATTAATTGACTTAAAATAAGACCCTTCCTTTAAAACAGATGTATTTGCCTAATATTTTGGTATTAACTACAGACATCAGTTCTGCACAGCTTCTGAAGTTCACGCTACCAACCAGGAGGAAGGACTGCTTTCCCTGTGCCAAGTGCTGTGCTCTGCTGGGACACAGCTGCCTTCACACCACCCTGGAAACTTCCCCATCTATGCCATTTAATGGGATGGCCTAGGGGCAGCGAGGAGGCATATCCAGTTCTTTATGACTGTAAATCACAAATCATGGGCATCGAATTACGTCAGCCACAACCCCTCTGCCCAGCCCTGAAATGCATGAATGATGGGCATGAACACAGCACATGGTGTGGTCAGAGAAGCCTGGCAGTGAGGGTGACTCTCCATGGTCACCCAGAGCTGGTTCCCAGGCTGGCTTTTTCCACCTTATTTTACAAAGGAAAGGTTTCTGCTGCCATGCAATGGGGAAGTTCTAGAGTAGCATAAATATCTGGGTGGGTAGGGAATGTTACTGTTGAGAGAGAGGAGGGGAATACAAACTGAAACTAAATTAAATTAAAACTGTTATTAAATGAAATACTGTTATCATTCTAAAAACTAGGAAATTTGGACAGTAAAATTTACTACATTTGACCAGGATGGGTGAGTAAAAGTGAAATTTGCAGTTTTGTCCTCATCACACATGTTTGGTAGAGCCCTCTCGTGAAAACTTTGACAGAATTGAGGATGGATTTTCCCGTTGTTGCTAGATGGAGGAACCCCTAAGTAAGAGCATTTTGGCTCAATTCCATTTCGCAAAAAGCATATGCAAGGATCAGTTTCTACTCCTCCACAGACTAAAATATTAATTTAAAAACATCTGAAGCTGTCCCATAAACATATCCTTACACTTACCCTTTTTCATAATTTTGGTTCTATTTTTTAATTTGCAAGAGCAAAATACATGCACTAAGGCTGGAGTTAGTGGTACTTGCACCACATCCAGCAGCCTCACTGCATCACCCAGGCCCACTTGCCTTTGCAAGGAGGGAAGGGCTCACACAAAAGCACAGCAAACATGAAACAGGGATGAGGAATCACATCCTGCAGGTAGAGGAGTGGCAGTGAGGAGAAAGGCTAGTTATCTGTGTGAAATTCCTGGGCATCTTCCAGCAACTGAAGTTCAAAGAAAAATACATTATTTGAGAAAGCTTTGAAATATTCATTGAAAGGTACAAAAAATTGCTACTCAAATTCCAGGGCCTTTTCCCTGTTAATTGAAATGCTAAACGAGTTTCTGCCTGTCCTGATTTTTCCACCATTTTACCTGTTAGCAGAAAAACATTATCCTCCATGGAATAAGCTTCAAGACATTCCCAACCAAAGAAGAGTTGAAACTTCAGGATTTATTTCATAAATATTAATATTTACATACCTAATAGATTTCCTCTTTCCTTTACAGAATATATATTCAGGTGTCTGAAAACACAAACATTCTGGGGTAGAAAATCACTGCTTTTTTCTTCTCATATAAATTTGATATTGGATTGCACTGTGTTTTCTATAGGGCTGAAAGCTTCCAGTTCCCACTAAGTTCAGCTGAAACCACAGTGTCCTCTAAAAACATTGTAAAGCAGCCCATGGCATGGGTGGGTGGTGGGGTGGGCTGGTACAGAGAAGTGCAAGGACTGCAAGGTAATGGCTGACAGTGTGCTCCCATTCAAGATGCTGAAATAAGTGTCCCCTACAATGGTGTGTCTCACTCTCAGCACTCTGCCTTCCCACCTGCTGTGCATTAAAGAGTCTGGGGCTTAAGCTCTTGGGTAATGCTGTCTAGAAGGCTCTCTGGTTTATCCATTTGGTGTTTGGGGAGCTCTGCAATGACTGGTTGATCACTGCCAAGGGCACCCCCTTGGGTGGAGCACCAGAGGCTGTGGGATGCAGGGGAAGGTGTGTTCAGCCATTCTTCGATGGTTGCTGTCTCTCACCTGCCCAGGATGGGAAGGTTTCCTCCTGATGACACTGCAGCACACCCAGATGGGAGAAGTAGTTTGCCCTGATAAAGCAGATTGACCCAGGAAACCAAGGTGGATGTTTTCACTCCTCTTGCAAAACACGTCTCTATCACTGCTGGCTTCCCAAGTGTGGCCCAGAATGATGCAGAGGAAGAACAGACACTGTGGAGTCACAAGTGTGTGCTTACAATAAAGACACTTTGAGGGGTTTCTCTACTGGTGTTTATCCCTGCTCTCAACTGGCACTTTAAATCCTTGCAGGGCAGGATCCTCTCCTCAGTTGCCTTTGGCCTGTGTCTGCTGCCTCCCAGTTACTGGTGTTGAGGGTCCCTCTGAGCATAAGCTAGATTTTAAGCACAGGCTCAAATTCCAGTGAGTGTAAGCATGAGTGAACACTGGCTCAGCCACGCTGCTCCGGAGCTTCACTAGAGAAGTATCTGCAGTAGGTCTCCTTGCGGAAAAGAAACTGCACCATAACGTCTCATCTCCTCTCAAGGGAAATGCAAAGCAATCAAGCCATTTAAGAATATATTTCAAGCTCTTCATAGCAGGTGTTAGACACTATTCTTCGGCTGCTGACAGGAAATGTGTGTGCAATTCTCCTAGGTACCACGCTCAGAGTACGCTTCTTAAGGGCTTGATGCTTAAAAAATTCTGCAAAGTGTAAATGGCTCTCATAAAATCAGATAGTAAATTGTCTTAGCTGTTTGTCCTGAAAGTGCTCAGCCAGCTGGGTCCTCCCTCCACATCAGAGCCAGCCAGTCAACACAGTGCAGGGCCGTAATGAAACATTGGGAACAGACTATTCCAGGCTAGGAGCTCATCTTAGGAAATCTTTCTAAAGAGAAAACAGAGTTGAGACTTCCATCAGCTGTGAAAAAAAATTAAAAGAGGAAATCAACATTTCTACAGAGGCTGTGTAAAAGCATTTCTCACACCTTCCCTTGCTGTCCTGGCCACGGGAATGAGCAATCAGCACGACATAAACCAGCAGCTTGTGATGTATTCTCATGGGGGGAAAAAAACTTCCCTTCACATCAACACTCAAGCACTGCCTTCTGCTACTCATCATAGGGCAAAAAAAATCTGGAAATAAAACCCAGTTAGAGAATTTTAAAGCCTATTTTTTCTCCTGTTCCCAGAATAAAGGTAATTGCATAACAAAAGCCACTGCAAAGGAATGACAGGGGACCTATGCAGTGGGAGAGGATTTTTTTGACACCACGCGTTGTCCAGTTCAACCCTGTGCACAACCCCTTCCCCAAAAAGCTCCTGCCGTGCTGGTGGGCCGTGACAGGACTGTCGCTGGGGATGTCGCTGTGAACAGGGGCTGTCAGTGCCAACAGGGGCTGTCAGTGCCGGTGATGGAGGCGCTGCGAGGGGAAGGCGGAAGGGAGGGGACAGTGAAGGGGGTCACCCCACAGGAGCATCTGTTGAGGCCCGGGACATATGGAGCCTTTATTCCTCCTTGTGGAGGCACGAGCGCTTTCCTCGCCTTCTGCCATCTCCTATTGTGTGAGGGGGCTGCGACCGATTCTGGGGACAGCTGCTGCCTCAAAGCTGCCTCCTCGAGGGGCACACCACAAAAGAGCCCATCCCCATCCCCTGCCTGAATCACTTCCCTCATCAATCAGGAAGCCACAGTGAGCCAGAAGGGGTGATGGATACCTTGGGCCTGGTTACCAGGGGGCAGGGAAGCTAAGGCCTTTTTTCCTTTTGGAGGATGGGGTGGGGGGGAAGCTAGGGAAAAAATCTAGAGGGCTGCACCTTCTGTGTAAGGGAAAACCACCTTCCCTTTGAATTTCTGTGAATTCGAAATATGGATATTTAAAGATGTGGAGGAAAAAAGTAGTCATCCAGAGCTAATTATACAGCTGTTGCAAAGCCCAGTAAATATGTTACTCAGGGATATATAATACCTTTGATGTAGTTGTAATCCGACTGAAGTTATTATAGGTTTTCACAGCTGCAAAGCGATCCAGCTTAGGAAGGCTTTTTTTTTTTTCTGTAATTTGCAGAAGCAGAAAAGAAATTCTGCTGCCAGTGCAAAATGAAGATCCTCATATAAACACAGTAACACAGCCTAAGAAAAATTATACTGGTACTGAGGAGTATTAACCTATCCCAAAGCCTGAAAGAGTTTACTGCATAATAAATGACATCAGTGACTCCAAAAGGGCTGGATTTCAGGAGGGCTCTTCTTTAAGACAATTAAAGCTTTAAATAAAAGTGTGACTTTGTGGTTGAGAATTGTCTCTTCCCTTTAAACCAACAAAAAGTAAAAGCTGTAAATGCTCTGAAAAAATATGTACTGAGGCATGAAATACAAGAAGGCTGCTAGTAAACCTCCAAGAAGTTCATTTAAATTGATCATGGATGCAATAATATTAGGAGACTTTGTAAATGGATGGGTTAAAAGCTGGAACTTTATTGCTGTTTTCATTCCCCAGGGCCCCATGGTAAAACAAGTCTCCTCGCAAGTTCTCTAGGCACTGAATGAATTATTCACTCAGTTATGGGTCATTAAATGAGGCTGAGTGAGGGCCGATGTCCATTAGAACACATTATTACAGTGTGGTGTATGAAAAAAGACTTATTTTGTGAAGATTGGCATGGGCATACTCTCAGGATGCCCAGTCGTTTCTGCCACAGCTTCTTCTGAACTCCTTTGCCAGAGCAAGGAGGTTGTGAAACAGCAGTACAGTGGCACAAAATAGGATAAAAGAGGTTTGAGGTTAAAACCACAGGTAAAAAGAGAGGAAACGTTCAGCATACTCAGATGCTAATTGCAGAGATGGCTAGGCTGGTTTTAAGCTGTTATTGCCCTGCAACTGCTTTTTGTCACCTTTCTGTGTCTTCCCATGCAAAGTGACCAGCTCTGGGTGAGCACCTCCTCTCCCAGACACCTGTGACTGCTGACTGCTTTCCCTACATCTGCATAACCCATACCCAGAGCTGGCCACTCTTGATTTCATCTCAGATAAATCTGTTCACAGTTTTGCTAACTTTTAGTAACCTTTTGGTGAGTTCTAAACCAAATTCAAAATAGACTAAAACAAACTTTTTCTGAAGATGAATTTTTTCCATGAAACAATTCACCCTCTGTTAATAAAACTGGGACAGCCTCTCCACAGTGTCCAGGAGTGCTGAAATACAGTTTTGTCCTTGGTCTCACTTTGTCCTTAAAAAAAAACAAACAAACAAAAAAAAACCAAACAAAAAAACCCAACAAAAAAACCCAAACAAACAAAAAAAACCAACCAAAACAACAAACCAGAGTGTTTTTTCAGAGGTCAGGAAAAGAGTGAAGCTGCTGTTATCTAAGTAGTCCACATTTCTGGTGAGAGGCAGGATTGTGATGAGGACACGCCACTCTCTGGGATTGGAAAACCAGCACATCCCATAATCCAGCACTATCTTGTATGATCAGAGGTAGATATGTAAACATGTCCCTGTTTGAACACAGTCTCTATGGGAATGAGTTAGCCAAACTTTTAATTTAAAACAGGGTAAAAAATTCATTTAAAACTTGTGTGGCTTTATAATCAAAAAAAAAGGCTAGATTTTTGTTGACCTAAACATTTTGGTAGTTATCTTGATATCTTTATGTTGGTTTAGTTGAAAAATGCCCTGACCAGCTTTAATTGATATTTTCTAAATGAAACGTGATGGCTTTTCAGTTGAAATTACTTTCTGCTTAGAAATGCAAAAGAAAAACATTTAGCAAATCCTCAAAAACAAACCAAAAAAGGCGATGAGTCCTAACAGCTTTCCTCCCACTCTTTCAGAGCTGTCAGAAAAGCAACATGAAAAAATTGGGGAAAAGAAAAAAAGAAAAGGTTATTATCATGGCTGCATTTCTTGCTGCTTACTCAAGCAAAATTCCCAGCAGTTCAAATCCCAAGACCCCCTTTCACTTTTCAGTCAGACAAAGAGTCATCCACTGAAGTTAATGAGAAAGCATCCGAGCTATGAGTGAAAACTGAGAAAGGACTTCAGGACTTGCCTTAATGACTTAAAAAGACCATACTCTGAGTAAGAAGGAATTTGTAATGAAATGTAAGCCCAAGACACAGCAAAGGCAATTTAGCCTGCTATATTGCTTTTCTTAGTATTACCTTTTATTAATGTTATTGTTGAGCTCGACATACACAACCAGTCTCGAGGGGTGAGGAGGCAATAGCTGCTCTCTAATGCAGTTTTTCATTTCTGAGCCCTCAGTTCAAGCCCTTCAGGACACTAATTATCCAAAGTTGTTATCATCTGACAGCTGTCGATGGCCTCTGCGAAATGAGGTGGTGGTGGCAGCCATGCTCCCCGTGAGCACGTGTCAGCATCACACAAACACTACTACAGACTGCCTGGTATTTTTCTTGGCAGTCTGGACATTTATAGAAACAAACTTGTCTTCTCACTCCTAGTGGGAACTGCTGCTCTTCACATCTAAAAGAAAGAGGTGGATGGCTGAAGAGCATGTCCCTCCAGTGTAGATGTTGGTGGTGATTCACTGAAGGGCATGTCCCTCCAGCATTAATGCTGCAGGACATCACCAGTGATCTTCAGGCTCCAGAGAAGTCACCTGAATGTGCTTCAGGTGTGATGACTGCAAGAATGAAAATTAATTCAGCACACTAACAGGCAATGGGCAGCTCTTGGCCACAGACCCATTATGGGCCTGTCCATGCTCCGAGGGTCCTCGTGGGGGATTTGAACCCATTTCACATGTTGTGAGCCAGTTAGCAAATGGTCAGGCCACAGCTCAGCTAACAGGCAGGCAGTGGACATGCCCTTCTTCTCTACTCCATTCTACTACTAAAACTAAGTATCTTGTTTCCTGAAGTGGGTTGGGGGACCATGATCCCACAGACAGGCACCAGCTTCAGAGGGAATGGGGTTGTGAGCTACACTGTCTCTTAGCCTCACTGCCAAAATTTCCCAATATTTCACTCGTATTTCACAGTTACCTAGGAATAGATCCACAAGACTTTCCTACACCAAATCTGGAAACTCTGCCTGTGTATATGTGAATGTAGATGGCTCCTGCTTCGGCTTAGCAGCAGTACAGGGACATTCAGAACCCCCAGACCAACTGACACCAGCAAGCAAGTGTATTGAGACTGAATCCTACAGGCAGCACCCAGAAAGAGAACATTAAATTGGTTTTGGTGGGGCAGAACTAACAAGACCCAGTTTCCCTTGGGTTTGTGTTTTCTGCCCTCTAGCCTACACAATGACAACTTATTCCTCATAATCTCTATCATCAGCAATTCTGAGCTGCCATGTAGTGTCTAGCCAGGTGAGTGCTGCCCTTCTCATGCATGCTAGAAACTGGCACCTCCTTTCTTTAGGTGGAGCTATAATTCAGAGGTCTCTCCTCCAACAGCTGTCAATATTCACTCAACTTCTCACATTTCAGTTATCTTTGAAATTTCAGGTGATAACACACCTTTTCCTGAATCACTGTCCCCACGAGACTGAGAATGAGAGATTTGCCAAAGCAAGAGAGAACAGGCATTCAAGGTAAATCCTCTAGGCTGATGCTTAGGGCATTCACCCAGACAGGTGGGTCTCACTTCTGTTCCCTGCCTAGGACATGTTTTCCATATTTCATCCCGTTTCTGCTATGTAAACACTGGAGTTGCACCAACAGGAGGTGCTCCAGCAGGCACAGTGAAGTTTAACCCCCCTTCCAGAACTATGCCTCTGTGACAAAGCTGGAAATTAGAGCTGGGATTAGGATTTAATGTGGTTAAAATCCTTGTAATGGCCCAGCGTTAGGGCATGAGCCTCCCTCAGAAGGGAAATGTGAGTATGAGGCTCAGGTAATGGATCATCCAGGTACTACAACAGTGTAGAGCATACACAGATAAATGACATAAAATCAAGCAAGGTGAATGAGTAATAATAAGTAAGTTTCTGCCTTCTCTTTCTATAACACCTCTCCCATTTCATTAGATAGAATTTCACTCCTCTGAATATGACAAACTGGGCCAAAAATTCCTGACCTAACTCAGTCATTCCACTAGCTTTGATCAGTAACTGAAGGAAAACTAATTTACTCCTTTTCTAGAACTTGAGCTGGAGGAATAAAATTCAAGAAAGGGGCAAGAAAAAATATTTTGTAATATAGCATGATTTATGTACATGTCTTAAGCAGATAATTCAGGCTGAATGATGCTTAAAAGTCTATTATAGATTTGCTTCCAGCAATGAAATAGCCTGTACTGCTATAAAATGTCTGCCCAGGGCACTTCAGTGATTTTGGGATTCTCTTTCTAGACTAGCCAGGGGAAATAGCTGCTGTGTCTGATAATGGAACCTTCTCTTTTTTATAGTGCTGGAACAGCTCTATGCTGTTAGCATGAGGCTGCTGCAGATGAATGAAACATGTATTTTTAAACATGCAATTGTTTTAAAAGTATTAGCTCTTCTCCACACTGAGATATGGGGAGATTTCCATTAAGCCAACTGGTTACTGTGTATTTCTTAGACCCACACTGGACTGAATGTGATGGGTAAAGTCTCTCCCAGGGACTGTCAGTCTGTCCTTTTACAACGAGCAGAAGCGATTTCAATTTCTTCTTTCCAGTCAGAAAATGCTGATTCAAGAAAACAAACTTTCTTGGCAAGAATCATTACTTGTGAGAGACCTGTTGGGAAATGTCTCGGAGCTGCAGGAAAGCCACTGCTCTTGCACAGAGAAACAAAAGAGAGAGATGGACTCATGGACCTCAGACTGCTGCATCTGCCTGGCCAGAGCACCCAGTCACCCGCTGGAGAGGGCATTTTTCGTTTCATTTTTGGCAACTAATTCTGTGTGAAGGAATGGATGTCATCAAAGAGCAAAATTGTGTTGTGGCACCCCAATCTGTCACAAACCTAATATGCATTTTATTTCTGCATAGAAAGAGGCAATACTGAAGACACAGAAAAGTCCCATGGCATGGCAACATCATTTTCCACTCAGCTCTAATAAAGGGCTTTTTAAAAGCCGGTGTTGTTCTTGTCAGATGTGGGCACTGAAACAAGCATAAGATGTTCATTATTAACACCCTGAAGTCCAAAAACTCCAGAGACGTGGCAGAGGGGTTCTTGTCAGATATAAAAACCAGGATAGCATACAGCCATAGCCAAAGGAAACTTCATAAATTGAAACATTGGCATATAAAATGTATAGTGCAGGTGTTATTTAGAGACACCATTTTTAAAGGCCCTGTAAAAGCTCTGGCACAATTTTTTTACACCCAAAAGGTGGAATATCCAATTTTACCCCTCCAGCTTTAGCACTTGGGGTTTGCGTAGATAACATTTGGATAAGTAAAACTGGAAGAGAAACTTCAAACTTGCCTTATAAAATCCAGAGCATGGAAGAGACTTACATAAAATTTCTCCACCATTTTTCCATTTTCCTGATCGAGCCCACACCTTGAAAAGAAAAATAACTGAGGAGGAGGGGCAGCAAGGTGAAAGAACAGCTGTGTTTAACTGTTGGCTTTGGTCTGCAGCTCCATTTCCTTGCACACTTTTAAAAGGAATACCTGCATTTATTCTAATGGAAAGCATCTGTCTGAAGGTGCTCACTGCTCCTATGAACATTTTCACAGACACAGTGCTCAGCCCCATCTGGCTGGGTTGCTGGTGATGTCATTTCACGCAGCACCAACCAAAGCACTGTTGAGCAGATATTTTTTTTTCTTATCTCTTCCTTCAGTTCAAGGAAATGCAAAGTAGCAAATAGCAAACGTGCTGCGCCTGCTGTGCCAGAAAAGGATTTCTAGGTTGAAGATTTGTTTGTTTGGAAGGGAAGGCTTTTTTGCCTGACCTGGGAAATTGCCATCTGTAGGCAGATTCAGTGAGTTAAGACCGACGGGCCAAGAACATTTCGCTTTTTTAAAGGACTTTATGGAGAAATTATGCTGGGCAGAGGACTGAATTTGCACAGGCTGGTATGGGTCAAGGAAGAGAGAAGAGTAAGCAGCAGCAGGAAAATAGGACTGTAAAACATCAAGGACACTGTCAAAAGTGAGTTTTCTCTTTGTCACCAACAAATAAAATACTCTCTGTTCCTCCCTTGGTCACTGATTGCTTGGGGTTTGCTTCAATAAGTAACTTTTAGCAAAGGTAGATGTCTTTTATGCATCTTTCCTTCAATGCCTCTCCAAAGGCATGAGCTGCTGGTGCTGTCTAGGGTCAGATGCATGTTGTTGCCTTCATAACACAGTTTCACACACTTGTGCCTTTATTTAGAAACATGGGGACTCCCAAGCTGACTGGAGCTACCAGGTTCCCCTGGTTGGACTACTGGGTACCAGCTGGCACAGCTCAAGGGCTGGATGGTGCACAACTCTTCTTTTTCCAGACTGGACATCTAATGGCAAGGGATGCACAATGGGCCTATCTCACCAGGGCTGCAATGCAAGAGTCCTTCCTTTACCAGTGTGTTATAATTCCTGCCCAAAAAGTAAGCATGAAGGAGACCATGGCCTGAGGCTGGTCCTTGGCACAGCACTTCCCATCTCCCTGTCGTGCAAAATGGGGAATCGGGAGGAGCACATGGACAACTGTCCCTGGAGACTAAGGGCACCTTAATCAAATGTTCAAAAAGATGTGCAGAAAGCAGTGAATTAGTGCCTGATCTTGAATTTCTTTTACTAGTCATCTACCAGGTTCGACATCAGCGCTGAGCCTGGATGCACCGCGCTCTGCCAACCCAAATGCGCAGGCTGGAAAATGAGATGTGTGTCTTGAAAGGTGAACTCCTTTGAGGACATTTTAAAACAAACAGCACCACTATCAAAGGCTTTCTGCCACCTTGGAAAAGCACATGGCAAACAAGCTCAGGCAGGTACCACAGAGGGGAACAGGAAGGGAGCAGGGCCCGGCAGCTACATGACAAACGGTCGCAAAGCAGCAACCGCAACCACAAGCATCACACTTGGACCAAAGTAGAATTCAACCCTGGAGTAAAAGCATCTTCTAGATCCTACTGAAGGTCAAATTCTGCAAAGCTATCCACAACCAAGCAAACCTCTGAAGGGTTTGGGTTTTTTCCCCTGATTAAATGGCCATCTCTCTCCTGTAACTGTCCTGTGGGTATTAGCAAATTCTGCATTGGTGAAAGACTAAACAGTCTTCTGAAAAGGAAAACGGGAATTAAGTGCATTGACAAGTCCACCTGAGGCTGGACATTTTGAGATGACTTTCTCTTCCTACACATATTTTCACTATTCTTCTATTTTTCAAAACTCTTGAGTGATGTTAGAACACTCAGGCTTGCTTCAAGTAAACTTCTTATACTGTCTGTTTCCTATTTTACCATATGTGCTCTGTAGAGCTTTCTCCAGTTTCTTTCACTCTTGTTTTCTGTCCTTTTAACCTCATTAAAAAAAAAAAAAAGACCACTGTTATGAAAGGTTGTTCTAGAAACACCCTTAAGTGTTTTTCTAAAATATGTTAATTTCTCCATCTACCAAGTTACCTTATTTTTAGTGGAGAAATCATCCTCCATTAATATTGCATTAAAAACACAGCTTTTCTACATCAAGGGCCAAACTCCGCTTTCAGAAGTGCACACATAATGTTGCTGAAAGGAATGGCAGTTCCACACAGGAATCCAACAGCAACATCTGGCCCCAGATGTTTTATTTATTTGTAATTTAACATTGCATTATACAATATTCATAATTTTGCTGCTTTCCATTTCAATGACTGTTATTTGTATGACTTTAAGAGGCTGCCTGAATGTGTTTTTAGTGCTCAAACAAGGAGAAATGAGTACAGCAAAGCAAATCTGCACATATTTTTGGAGTTTCAGAAATCTTCCTGATGAACTGCTCTCGACCCAGCAGTGAGACGTACTGAACAACTGCAATTCCAGGGCAAATCAATTGTGAAAACACCTAGAGAGCTGAGTTTCAAAAACAAAGGCAGCTCGCAGGCAAGGACATGTCCATAAGTTTTAGGAGAGGCAGCTGGTCAGAGAGTACATGGCAAACTTGTGGCACAGATGGAAGAGAGTCCCAGTGCAGTGTCTCTTCCCCTGTATGAGTGAGTCTGTGTG
Organism: Lepidothrix coronata; assembly: GCF_001604755.1. Classification (NCBI taxonomy): domain Eukaryota; kingdom Metazoa; phylum Chordata; class Aves; order Passeriformes; family Pipridae; genus Lepidothrix; species Lepidothrix coronata. Next base: position 2,446,271 of record NW_016690199.1, on the reverse strand, counting down.
GCTCTTATCCCTGTTGTGGGGATTGGGCTGGAGATGCCAGCACAAAGGCCAGATGCTGAAGCTGAGCACATGACTTATCCTTTCAGATTGGAAGAGTTTATAAAATCACTAAAAACTAAGTAAAGCTGCTGCCATTACTTGATTTTGTTAATTTATTAGGTTTAAGACTTTTCTTTCCCCATGTGCAACTAAACTGGAGCCCTCCTGTCTTGTTGTCCTGTTTTAAGCTGGGAGGGAGTTAATTTTCTTCCTAGCAGTTGGTGTTGTGTTTCAGATTTAGTTTGAGAATGTTGATAACACATTGCTGTTTTAGTTGTTGCTAAGTGGTGCTTACCCTGAGTCAAGGATTTTTCAGCTTCTCATGCCCGCTAGCAAAAAAGTTGGAGGGGCACAAGAAGATGGGAGGGGACACGGCCAGGACAGCTGATCCTAACTGACCAAAGAGAAATTCCATATCATATGATGTCATACTCAGACCATAAACTGGGGGAAAGCTGGCTGGAGGCCACTGGTTGGGAGACAGCTGGGCACTGGTCAGCGAGTGCTGAGCAACATGGTATATTCAATTCTTTTGTCATTATTTTTAACACTATTATTATTTTCTTCATTTTCTGTCCCGTTAAACTTAATCTTGACCCACAAATCACTTTTACTTGTCACTTTTACTCTTCTGATTCTCTCCCCCATCCCACTATGGGGGTGGGGGCGAGTGAGAAGCTGAGTGGGGGGCTTAGTTACCGACTGTGATTAAACCATGACACCTGTAAAGTTAATCCTGCCCATAAAAGAGAAATCATTGTTAATATTTGCAAATCTTATCACTGGAATGGAAATGGTGACCTGTGGGACTGTCCCACTTTTCAAGCAATTGAAGCATTAAGACTTAATTTATGCACTTGAGAAGAAATTTCCATATCACAGAGATTGCTTCATTCCCTGTTATGACTTATGAAGGGTGTTACTAGTAAATGAAACCATAGAGATCTGTATTACGTAAGGACTTGTTTTGACATGTATAGTGCATCTTATTTATGGTGATAGTCCAAATGTACTGATTTAATGCAACTGAACATTATGACAAGCCTGTCCAGACCAAAAAAAAAGGCTAAAGAAAGATCACATGATCTTCATTTCACTATGCATCAAAATCCCAGATAGCTGTGACACTTAAGACAAGTTGTCTGTGATGCAGTGAGATTAATTGGGGTCTTTTTATAGTATTGTTGTGCAAGATGCACTATTGGGGAAGGAAGGGACAGAGGAGTGAGAAAGGGAGGGAAAGAGGGAAAAGACAGCAGCAAAAGGGAAGGAGGGAAGGAAGGAAGGAGGGCAGGAAGGAAGGAAGGAAGTGAAAGGAAGTCCTGGTGAGAACTGAGGACTTAATCATCAACACACCATCCATGCCCCTCAGCTGTGGCCCAGTAAGAGCAGCTTCCCCTGAGATATCCTGCTGGGTCCTGTCCTCCCTCTGCTCAAGTGGAGCTGCTCCTCTTCCTGCACAAGTTGGATCCCCAGTAAGCTTCAGAAGAGGCATTGAACCTTTTCACCCCAGAGCCTTTCCTCCTCAGTTCTGACCAGGACTACAGCACCTCAATGAGTGCAGCTTTTGTTCCAATGACTTACTGATACCAATGACTACAGTTAGTTAAGCATTGTTGTGTATTTCTGTAAAACAACACTAAGCAGAATCAGAAATGCATGGATTCATCTCAAATCCCTATCTTGAACACATTTCAAACCTTATCTGGCATTTACTGTAAGAACTCTGGTTAGAATTATTACACACATAACCATCTTTGATATGTGCTTGATTTAACTCTATCCACAGGCAAAAGGTTCCACCACTGAACCCTAAACTTTATAGACATGTGAGATGGCTTACTTAATTACAGTCCATAAGATATTCCATGAAGATAGTAATCAAAATACCAGCTGGTGATCCCCTGCTTAACCACTTCTTCTATGAATCAAAAATAAACTATTCTTTTGTCTCCCTTGTAGAAGAGGGTTGTTGAAAACAAACTACTAAATTTTGCTTTTAGGGCTCTCAAAAGACTAAGTAAGACATATTAGCTGTCTGAGGACAGAGAACTTTCTATTCTTGGAGGAATTCTTGTTGGTTTAATTGGGCTTTGTTCAAAAAATAATGTTATTTTAAAGGAACAATGATAAGAGTGTGACTATTTTTAAACACTCAGCTGCTGGTGTATTAATACACTCAATTGCTGGTGTATTAGAAGTCTGTTGTAGAGTTAATGTTACATATATTTGTTATTTTCTGTGATGTGTATAAACAATATTTGGGTATTTAAAAAATATACACGACTATTACTGTAACACAGATGTAACAATCCAGCCAGAATACCAGCATTTTCTCTGTTTGACGGAAATTACAGTGTGGACAGCTGAAGAAAAGTTTTTTACCACATGACAGCAAGCTGGGATCCAACTAAGGGCTTGACAATTCTCCCACATTCTCATTTTTACAGGTCTTTCCAGTTTTTACCATCCCAGGCTTCAAGCTGTGTGAAGCACTAGCGACTTTCTGACTCTCACCCCCATGTAACCATACCCACAGATGTGTGTTTGCATTGCCCCTTCAAAGAGTCACAAAATGATTTGGGTTGGAAGAGACCTTAAAGATCACCAAGTTCCAACCCCCCTGGTATGGGAAGAGACACCTTCCACTGGACCAGGTTGTTCAAAGCCTCATCAAACCTGACCTTGAACGCTTCCAGGGGTGGGGCATCCATAGCTTCTCTGGGCAACCTGTGCCAGTGCCTTACCACTCTCACAGTCAGCATTTTCTTCCCAATATCCTCTCTAAACCCATTCTTTGTCAGTTTGAAGCCATTATCCCTTGTGCTATCACTACATGCCTTGTAAAAAGTCCCTCTCCAGCTTTCTTGTAGCCACTTCAGGTACTGCTGTAAGGTCTCCCAAAGCCTTATCTTCTCCAGGCTGAACAACCCCAACTCTCTCAGACTGTCTGCATGTGTGCTCTGAAACTGGGAAATGCCAACTATATCATATGGGCAGTCCCCACTGCTTATAGGGTAATATGACGAAACCCCACCTTCTGCTTCTGTGATTTCCAAAATTTAGGGCTCTGAGGTTCTTTTGGTAAGCACCAAGCTTGAGTTTCAGTCCATAACACTTGCAACCGCTGACACTGAGGGTCTGGCTTGGATTTCATCCACAGACACAGGATAAACACCTAGGGCTTTCAAATCAAGAGGGGCAGACTGATTCCCATTCCTCCATAATAAGATCAGCAGTGCAGAATTGGAGAGTAAGCCTGGAATTTATGGCTTCATTTATGGCGCACAGCACTTCATCTTCCATCTACTCCACAGAGTCAAGAGGGAGCTTCACTATTGTTAAAATTATATCACCTTCAAGCTCATAACTTACCAAGTGCTCTGCTACAGTCTTTTCCTAAACAGGGTAATTATCTTCTACTTCATACTAGGTCAAACCCCAGTTGTTAGCATGAACTGATCAACATAAAGAAGCTGTTGCAAGAAAGACATTGTAAATTATACCTTTTATTTTGGCTTAATAAAGCTTTCAACAGGCTTTGAGACAAATAATGTCCAGAATCTTTCTCTGTGAACTTCACTTAATGTTATCCCAGCCCTACTAGTCCTGCATTTCTACAGAGGAAGCTTCCTTGACTCAAGCAGGCTGGATTTTCTGTCACCATCTTTCTTATGGATGGTTGTTTCCCTCATCTTAAGGGCAGATGAAAGGAAAGAACAACCACACAGTGTTAAGAAAAGCAACCTGGCAAGGAGCTGTGCTCTTGTGTAACATCTAACTGTTGTCAGCAGGCTACGGTTGAACCTGCCCAAGGAAATCAGAGCTATGAGTCCAGATTCCTCCGTCAGCATAAGCTTTTCATTCACACCTTAGTACAGTTCTTGACAGCTGTGGCTTCCTTGTCAGACTAAATGTATCAGGATTCTGTGTTTGTTTTCAAACCAAGTAAGTAAAAAAAAAAAAAAAGCTTATTAGAAAACATGCCAATTGCAAAAAGACCAGAATAATTGTACTGACTCTACAGTCCTAATTGCATCTCGTTAATTCTGAGAGCAGAGGTGGAAAGGTGGGGAACCATGAACACCAACCAAACCAAGCAATCCTATGCCCTAGGAATACAATGAAATCCATCACAATCCATGTAGCAATAGTTGTTACTTGTTTGTGGTGGTGTCTAACACAATCCCAGTGGTTTTCAAACACCCAGAGATTGTTCACTCTGCAAGAAATGCAAACCCAAAGGGGATGCATTACCAGCTTGTGGGTGGATGCTGAAGATGTGGGCACCCTCCTTCCCAGCCTGTGACACAATAAGGACAGCCTGGCCAGTGTAGGCAGGCAATGAAATCCCTTCCAAACTTGCCTTTCTGGCTGTGGGGCTGACTCAGAGTTGTGTTGCAGAGCACCCTCTCCCTGCTCCATACCCTGAAGGCAAACAGACTGCCGGTGACCCGTGGGGAAATGCCCACAGTTTGGTGGTTAACCTGCAGTCTCTCCTGGTGCCAACAAAATGTCAAGGTTAAAAGTAAAGGCTGTTGTATAATGCAGGTTGTGCAGGTGTGCAGAAACAATGTCTTTAGTTACGGATATTCGTTCAAGAGGCACGTCTTTGTCTCCTCCGCCTAAAAAGCTGACGGGACACTTGCACAACTCCTGTGGGTGGAAATCTACCCTGAAAATCTCAGCCTGGGAGTGACAATGTCTTTAAATATGCTTTTCCTCCATAGTCAAGCCTTGCCCCAGTGTGAACCAAGCTATTCACCCACTCGGTGCTTGCTGAAGATACCAATTGTAACACAGCAAGGGCAGTGTGTGGTCTCCATCTGTCAGAACAGACACGGGTGTTATACAGAGTAAGTCAAAAGTCTCTGTCAGGGTGAAAGTCTTACTTAATTCTATGCCACTGCAAAGGAAATTATTTTGTCTCATCAGCAGGTTGATGGAGACCAAATTCTTTAGAAACAGAAAGATATTTAATACAAATGAACACCTACCATTAATAGAAACAGTATGTGTAATTTATCACTAGCTCTTCAAAAATCCTGGGCACGGTAATAACCAAACGTTTCCAAAAGGAAAGTTAGAGGGGAAGTAACTGCATCGTATATCAGGCTCTGGTGGTCATAGAATCAATCAGTGTCTTCTTTTGCTGTATAACACCATGATTACTCCTACACTTGTAAATATGAATGCTGGTTTATTGGAAATATTTGTGTTTTAAGAAAACTCAAGTGTTTTTTCCTTGATGTGTACAAAACTGGGAGACAGACAGAATTAGTATGAAATTATTCTATGAACTCACATGTCCAATTTGAAAGGGTCGAGGAGTGTCTATGTGTGTTTTCAGATCCAGCAGTAGAAATTATTACCTTTTTTTTTAACTGTATTAACATGGCTGCAGCCAACTCTATGGGACATTGGATGGGATTCTGAGAAATAAAAAGAAAAAGGAGAAAATATCACCTTCCGGAAGAACTTAACCAACTGATCAAACTGTGATAAAAATCCTCAGAAAATGAAAAACTGAACAATGTAATGAAGATATGACATTTGGGACTGACAGGATCTGTCCACAGCAAAAATAACTTTCACTGCCACATTACAGACACAGAAGAGTTCCCTGCATTGGATCCCCTTGCGGAGGGTGATGGGTGGAGGGTCTCACTGCTGTGCAGCTCCTGTGCAAGGGCAGGTACAGTCAGAGCTCTGAAGAAGAGGAGCCCAGATCCTTTTTGAAGAGTAGGATAGGAGCAGACAGTGTGAGTGAAACTGAACCTTTAGTGGAGAATGTTGCTATAAAAGAAGCTCAGAGAAGGCCTGCTGACAAGAAGAGGATCAAATATTTTCATCCCCCAAAAAAGAAGCTTGAGAATCTTATGAAACATTATCTGTCACTGCTTATAGCCTGTTTTTAGTAGTGATATTTCTGACAAGGACTGATCTCAGTGATCTCTCACTTGAGAATTGCATGCAGCCTGTATTATTCTGTTAATTTCTCTCTGACTCAGAGCAGGATGCAGGTAGAATCTGTAATGATTTCATTGCAGCCATTCTGTCTTGGACTCTAATCTCACTAAATCTGAGAGATAAGCAAAATCAAGGCAGAAACCTAACCAGAAAGTCTCCAAGGAAAATCCAAATGCTAAGGAGGGAAGCAGGATGACTCAGGGCTCTTTCCCAAGGGCTGTTTCTGAATCTCTTCTTTTAACAAGGTTGCAGAGGGCACTGAACAGCAGAATATAGTTTCAGATCAAGCACATTTGAGATCTAGCCATTTATAACCATTAGCAAGACTGTATTGCAGGATTGGACCTATGAGTTACTGTCATGGCTGAGGATATCGAATTAGGCATTGAACAAACTCAGAACTGAGGACAATCTGTGAGGCTAAAAAGGTTACAGATGGTATTCTAAAGAAAAAAAAGGAGCTTTAGGAAAAGTTCATCTCCTCCTTCGCAGTCCTTTCTCATACATCCAAACAGCTCCATTTTCATACCAATTGGAGCCTGTTTGATGGCATTAGTTTTTCAGCTGCAAGGCCACTTGCCTCTGCTTGCAAAGAAATGTTTTTTGGCAAATGAATACCAAACCTCATTTTAGTATCTCTGACTGAAGAGCACTTCATAAAAATATTAACATAATTTGGTGCTGTCATTTCTAAAGCATCTCTTTAATGAGGGGAGTTGTTTACCGGTGACTGAGGCAGGCGTTGCTATCGCAGGGATCATTTATATTTCACAACGCTGTCAAATCCTGACAAGCAGCAGATTGTAACAGGATGGCTCTTGCTTTTTGATGCAATGTTTGGTACTCTCCACTCACATGTGAACGGGCTTTCTGTTTGTACCTTGTCAAAAGTGGGGAGAGCAGCTCTGTGGAGGGGGTAGGTGTTTCTACGCAGCCTGACACATTCAATTTACTTCAGTTATGCTTGCAGTGGGGTAAACATTTTTGTAAAAGAGGGTGTTGGCAATAGCAGTGGTTGCCTCAGCAGCTTATTGATACTCTTTTGCAATTCTCATCAGATGGGAACGTGAATGCCCCACCGTGGCCTGCAGTCACTCACATCAGACAGCCGGGGAGGATTTTGTTGCCAGCCTATTTTGCTGCCGGCTTGCCTTCCGTGAAAATGTAGTCCTGGCTTAATGATTGGACTCGATGATCTTAGAGGTCTTTTCCATGCTTAACAATTCTAGGATTCTAACTGCAGCCAGGGAGAGCAGTTCCCTATGTCCCTAAAGGAGTCAGTACTTCTCCACGTCAGAGCCCTAAGGCAGGGCCTTTATGGAAGCTGGAATTGCAGTAGCCAGACTGTCCCCATTTAAGCAGCCTGAAGGATTTAAGCAACCACTTGAGCACTTTGAAGCACGCAAAGGACTGCAGGCCAGCTTCTCAGGGGTGGCAGGTGATGCAGTTCCAATGAAGGCAGAGAGAGACACTGACACAAACTGGCTGGCGTTTTGGCTCTCCAGGCCATGTTCACAGATCTCCTATGAGGTCTTGGACTCACTCAAAAGAGTTTTTCATGAAGGCCAGTGGAAAAATTTTCAGCTCTAGGCTATTTCTTGCAGACTGGTATTACAGAAGCCAGGCAGCAAGCTCATAGCAAACCAGCAATCTGCCAGACTAGAAGCTTTTAAATGAAACGGGACTGAAGAGAAGCTAAAATGCAGTTCGCCAGAGCGAATTGGCCCGGCTTAAGAAATAGTTGGAGCAACTGTTTTCGAGGTATTAATCATATCTCCCTCCTGACCCACTCTCCTCGTTCTCACCAGGGTGGCTGTGCTGGGCAAGTAGGTTTTCTGCTCTCCTACTGACACGGACTTTGTGAAGCTCCAGCCTGGCGCCTGCAGCCCTCATCTTTTTAAGGCTCAGCAGCACTCCAGCAATGCGAAGGCAGCTGAGGTAATCGAGGAGTACAGATTTTACAGTATTGTCTGCAGTTCAGCAGTTAGCTGGTACATAAAGGCTCTGCTTTCATTCGTGGCCAGTGCTGGCAGAAGGCCTGTATTATGCCCTTTCATTTAAGACAAAGGCTCTCACACTGCAGTCTCCGGTGTGGAGAAATCTTTTGTACAGGCAGAGCCAGTGGGAGAAGGAGCCTTCTGGTCCCTGTGCTCCTTCTGCAGGGAGATTATAAAGAAAACCTCTTCCTTCTGCACATGGGCCAGATGAAGAACTGAAGCAATAATGCCTTTTTATCACAGTAATTACAGTGTCCATTGTTTTAATGACAGTGTTGTTGGGAAACAGGAATAGACCACAGTCCCAAGGAGTTGTTCCAGTGTACACAAATAAACGATTTTATTATATTGTTGTCAGATTAGATGGACCACTCAGCATTATTTATACTACCATTTTCCCCCACAATTCTTTGTGCGTGTGTGTATTCATTTTATTTAACCAGATTATGCAAAATACCCAGTCCGGGAGGACACAAAAGGCCACTTTCTCTGGAAAACTTCCTTTGGGACTGGTAACGACAGGCTGAGATGGGCAAGGGAGACCTCATCTGACCACAGTACGGCCTGCTTAGCATGATTATTTACAGGGGAACAATACTCTGCTCATAGAAAAAGTGCTGAGAATAACTGTTTTCTGTTATTTCTTAAATTGGACATCTCCAGAACACTCAAACACACCTCTGTCTAGGCACTTGTGAGTGTGCTGCCAGGCAGAAACCTACACGGAAGCCTCTACAAGCTGAAAAGGGGTTTAAGCAAAGTGGGTTTATAAAAGAAATACAGAAAAATTATGATGAAGCAAAATCTGGCTTTATGGGGACTAAAATTAGTACTGGAAGGTGCTAATACCGGTGAGGAGTGCTACAGGTAGCTGGCAAGACACGGTGAGATATTAAGAACATATCTGAGAAAGGAATCTCCAAGAAAGGGTCTTGATTTGGCAACTGTCTTGGTCACAGGGTGAGAATCACAAATCCTCTGGGTGCAGTTTACATGATGGGGAGCACGAGGTCAGGGTACACCCTACCTCTCACACATAAAATAATTCACCAAGCAACCACGTGAACTGGACTTTTTCTTTCATCCACAGGGACAGATAGGCCTCAGCTCCCGTGGGATGGCAGGAACCACCTCTGGCAATGTTTCCTGCTCTCCCCTGGCTTTGTAAATAGCCCATCTTACCAGCTCTTGCTAGATGTTGGCTTTCAGATAGCTGAAGCTTGTCACAGGGAGCCCCGTGTGGAGCAGTTTATACGTGAAGACTTAATTTTCCCAAGCTTGTCTGCAGGCCAAGATAATGCAGATCACTGCTTTCTAAGAAAATTTGCAGAGCAGCTTTCTGAGCCACTGACCTCAATTTATAGCGGCTCTTGGAAAATTAGAGGAGTCACAAAGCCCGGGAGATGCTATTGCAGCGGTGTAGAAAGAGGTCACCAACAAAACCTTGCGTAACTATCCGTTGGTTCATCTGGAATTGGCTGCACGCAAAATCTGATATGGGAGAAAATCAGGAAATAATTAACAGATAGCAGCATAATTAATGCAATCACGATGAGTTTATGGAAAATAAGTCCGGTCATAAAGAAACTTGATGCTGCCTTCCTCAGGACAAGTATGTATGAGACAGTTAACTTTGCTGACATCAGATACCATCTCCGGATACTCCAGTTGTCAGTGAGAAGTTGAAATCCACACTGTAAAAAGGATTTTGTAAAATTATTGGGAGTTTAGGAGAAAATGGTGAGGTTTGCAAGAGGAAGCTCAAGAAGGTTTGGTCACAGTAAGAGATGACTTCCTCTCACCATATTGAGGACAAGATTTCTACATTCAGGTGCACAGAGAGTACCTTGGTCCAATGAAGGAGCTAAATTGAAGTTAAAGGTGAGGTCGAAGATATGGCTGGTATGATATAGGTGGTAACTATGTATGAGAAGATATGTGGTAATTTATCTGTCTTGTAGCAGAGTATCTCAGAATTTTCAAAAGATGTGCGGTCATTTGGCTTCTCTCTGCACCTACTTCCTTTAGATAGACCCCACATGCACCCCCCACTGATAAGCTGCAGCCACAAGTTACACCTCTGCAGTGCAGATAGGAACAAGGAAAAGCTGGTTTTCCATAGACTTCTGAGTCTGGGAGCCCACCTTCTGATCAAATCCAGCAGTGCTTGAGCAATGTGACTCTGATTTACAAAAAAACCCCCACCAATATTGCACTTGTGAAGCTTTTGCCACAGATCCTCCATTCCTTAATTGCTTTTGACCTTACCCACGAATATAAAGGGCACCTTAGGATTTGGCTTATTAACCACTGGAGCAGCAAGCCCTTGGGTAGTAATGGAGAGTAATTGATATCATTCCAAGCTCACAATAACTTGTGTCACTGGGATCAAATGTCTGGCAATTTCAGGGGAATTTAGCTCACAGATTGTACAGGGGAAGGGGGCGTCAATTTGGTTGCAGTTTGTTGGTGTTTTCTGTCTTTTTTTTTTTTAATTGCCACCCTAAAAATAATAATTGGAAATTGATTTGTGTCTACTTCTGTTTTGATTTTTGATTATTTTTTCTTTAGACTCAGCAAAGGGAACTTCATTTCTTTTGCCATTTTCAGGGGCTAGTATTGTTGGTAGCACACAGAAAACCCAGCTAGCTTTTTCTGTGTAACATTCATAGATTTTAAAAGTACAAATCTTTCAGCTTTCCAAAATTTCATTTTTGTTTATTCTAGGTCAAACACTTCAGGAACCTTACCTGACCCCATCCAGTAGCAATTTTAAAAGAAGTGAGGGTTGAAAAGTCTTTCCAGTTGTAATATTTTTCTGTTTTTCAAGACTCTTATTTATAATTTCAAGTAGTTTTGCTTAAACTCACAGCAACCAGATACTGCTATTCAGGAAGACTTCTTGGCATTAAGAAATAAAAGCTCAAATAATCGCTCTTTGCACAGTTAAAAAAGAATCACCAAGACAGCAAACCACCATCTATAACTTTGAGGAAGATGTGCTGTTGTACAATAATAAATTTTATATGGCTTATGGTGGCTGAGGGACCAACCAACCCAGCTCTCAGCACGGAAATGTGACACTCAGGGTTTTGAAGGAACTCACAGTATTGTTTGTGCTCTCTGGGAACCCACAGAGAACGAGGTGCCTACCTCGATTTGCAAGCAGCTGGTTTCGGGGTGGACACACTGCACTGATGCTGGGCTTTGCCTCAGGCAAACCATACATGCAGTGTGTGGTTTTTAATAAAACAAGGCTGGCTGTCAAGTGAGGAGCATGGTGTTTTGTCTCTGGAGCATCCATCTCTACCAGCTCTCAGCAATACAGACCTTTGCTTGCAGTTCCTGTGAGGAAAACACATTTGTTCAGAGGAAGAAGGACATGTCCAACTGGGAAAATTGTTAGGGCTACTGCTGCAGCCAAGAAACCCCTTCTGCTGCCCAAGGAGGGCTGGCCAGGATGGTAAGAATGAGCCTGGTGCACACACACACATCCTTCAGTCCCTGGACCACAGTCAAGCCCAACACCACACCGCATCTGCCACCAGTGGGCTAATAGGACCTGTCCTTATCTGGCATTTCTCCTTGAGGAGAGAGGAAAAATAGCATGTCTTTTCCACATGTATGTGCAGGGAGAATTAAATGAAATGATGAAACAGAAAATCACATCTCTTTTTCTTTTTCCCAAGTTAGATATTTTTTTTCTCAAAATCACACAACCCTCCTTCAGGTGCACCCTTCTGGATGAACTTAGGAAAATAGTGTGACAGAACAAAAACTATTCTTCGGAGCACCAACCCCACACACTTGCCAAGGCAGGAGAGAGTTGTTCTTGATGCATCTGATTTTAATTTAACACTACACTTCACCTTCACAGCAAATAATTTCACATACATGCTATAATTAGTGATGGGGAAACCTCAGCAGGTTTTGAGTCTGGCTTCCATTTAAAAAAGGAAAAATCTGTGTGTTTTATCTAAACCTCATGAGGATAAAAACACTGGAAATTGGAAAACTCTTCATAAGAACAAGGTTTCTTATAAGACTATTTGCTTGTTTCAGTTTTAGTCTGAGATGGAAACCAGAAATGACAGAACTTCCCTGGACATTTCTGAACCATAATACAGAAACAGCTCTAAAAGAGAGATCTTAAAATGGAATTGAATACAGACTTTAATTACTTTTCATTTTTCCTGATTCCTCGCCTAGACAAAGCTCTTCATGACCATATATATTTGAAATACTGCTGCAAAAATAATTTTCTTCACTGCACTTTCACCACCAAGGCCACAAAATTTTCCATGAGAATGATGCTCTAAGCAAAAAGTGTTTTTATGGAAGAAAACTAAATATTTGTGGAAGGAAATCACTTTTGTAGATAATTTCCATTTTCTGTTGTAGGAAAAAATCAAACTATCAAAACTACTGTGGAAGGTTCAATGTTATTCTTGATGGGGAGGGAAGATGGTCAACAGCTTTCCAGAGAATGGAAGGATTTGCAGCCAAGTTCAGGAGAAAGTATGGAAAAAGTTTTGCACTTGCCTCCCAACAGCCCATATCCCTGTAAATCCTGGTTTCAGGGAGGTAGGGGTAGAGGTCTGGATCTTGGGAAGTGAGGCTGGGGAAGAAAGACAAGGGACACCAATGCTCACTAGCACTGAGTTCCTTTTGTCGACAGGACTGGGTGGAAAAGGATGCTGCCAGGGTATCCTGCATCCTGCAGGCAGGATGTAAAATTGGCACAACCATTCCAGCTTGATACATGCCAAGCCAAACAGCCTAACTTTATCTTTTCCCAAGGCGGGTTTTCTGGAAAAACTTTCTCATTAATAAGAAAAAAAAAAAAGAAAAAAGATAATCACTGGTTTTTTTCCTCCAATTCAGTACATTTGGATGAGAAAACACCATTGTCACTCTCCGTCCACCTCTGCCCAACATTATCCCCTCACTCTACCAGTGAGTCCCTTTCCCCCACTGCATCCCATATGTCCTCCTCACCTTCCCCTCTTACAAACTGCAGCGTGTCACTGAGGCATTGACACCTCCCCACATTTTCCTTCCATCCAGAAACATGCACTCCACATTATCACCTTCTTCCTCCTCTCCATAAGGGCCCTTCCCCCCTCAGCTTGCCCAACACCACCTGGCCAGCCCAGCCCAGCTGGAGGAATCAGAGGAGTCAGACCAGACTTCCCATTCCCTCCTGCTCCTCCTTTGTGCTGCCTGTATCCAAACACTCTGCCTGTTGCTCCTGCCCAGATTGAGACACAGACTCAGGGATGTGGAAACCTCTTTTTTTACTCCCTTTTACACCTCCCATGATGAAGTCCTGATTGCTGGCTAGAGCCAGTAGGTGCTGCTGTGTTCAAACAATAAATAATAACCATTCTTAACCACAGCCATTTAAAAATAATCACATTTTGGCTCCTGAAACACCCAGCAGCTTTTACATTTGAATGCTGTAAGTGTAACCCATGTAGGTTTTTCAACGGTATTTGTTGTTCTGGATGGTTAAAAACATTTCTCCTGAGCAGGGGGATGCCAATCAATGCAGCTACACCACTAAACAAATACAGCTCCCTGCTCCAATCCATTATCTGAAGAGTTATTTCTGTATCCACTTACAGAGGAAAGTTGTTATAAAGAAATATGACTAATAGCAAACACAGGAGCCTTTTCCAATATTCCAATTTTCACACGTGGATGAGTTTGGGTGATTGTTCTTGGGCCATGCCACTGGAGCAAAACAGTCAGCAAGTGAACCTATGTAGCATTTTCCGTTTATTACATTTATATGTGGAAACACCAACACATCCTCATTGCAGACTCTCTGGCTCTCATTCGCTGCTTTTCCATGCTGCTAACCAAGGAGGAGGTAGTGGGGAGCTACTTAGAAACAAAAAGCAGCTAAGACACACCATTGGTTAGAACAGGAAAGTGAGGGGCAGCTCCATACCACGGCCTCTGGATCTGTGAGACCATCAGTGGCTGATGGTTTTAACTCCAGGTCTGTCAGTGGCCCACACTGAGAATCCAAACAGGAGTTCATATGTCTGTCAACATCTGTTTTCTTGCTTTTGGCTATTTAGATGGAAGAGGAGGCAACTTCAGCCCCAGTGCTTCATATGGCTCATCAGCACCAGGACGTTTTCTGCTCTTTCTAGGTCCACCTCTACTGTACCTTGATGGCCAGATAGCCAAAAGTGCTTCAACAGCTGTTTAGCCACCATGAAACTGAAAGTTTCCCCATCCCAGATGTGCACTATGGTATTCTGGGATAAAAGCTGCATCGCTGTGTGTTTGCATAGCACAGGGCTCCAGACCTCTGCTGACATCCACCCCAGTGACTGGGCTGGGCAGGCACTTTTCTGAAACCACCTCTGAAAACACTCAACTACATAATTGTGCTTTTTGCCTCAGAAAGAACAAAAAGTAGAGGTCTTGGATTTCACCTTGTATTATTAAATGCTTTAACCACACTGCTCCACTTGCTGGGTGAGGAGTAGGTGGCTGATTTTCTCTCCTATCAAAAGCAGTTAAGAGATGACAGCATCTTTCCCTTCAAAACAGTGTCGTTTCATCAAGTGACTAGTCCAAGGTGGAGCTGACAGAGAGATGCAGAAATTATGTTGTCAGGCAAACATGGCAGGACTCGGATCTTCCATTACATCCCAGGCCATTGGAAAACTGAGTCATCCTCCTGTTGAAATGAAGCATTTATATTATTTGCCAGAATTATAACAAGAAAATGTGCTGGGAGGGTGATCTTCATGATCTTTCAATGACTCCCTGAAGAAACCTTTCTCTCTCTGATGACTATCCCAGGAAGCTTTGGGCAACCACACCTGTGATTCAGGTGCCTATATTTCAGTGCTGTGGAGGATTGCCCATGGAAAACAGGAAAACAGTGGCTCCTGGCTAGGGAGACTGGTTAGGATGGGCATGCCCCAAATCCTATTCCCAGCTCAAAATCCCAGAAAAGCGGCCTAGCAACCAGGTTTTGACTTCAGTGTGAGTGTGCTTTGAGTAAGTACTTTGAAAACCTTCACATTTTTCACATGCTGGAGTAGTTTCCTGTAGTTTCCTAGTCCAGTCCAGTTTCAAACCTATGCCATTGCAGGAAAAAAATCCCTAAATACATTTGACAAGTATCATCTCAAAATGTAGAGAACAGAAGGCAAATGACCCTGTTAATTTACTTTTCCATAACTTCCAAGGCAATCACATAATTTTCTAGAGCGTATCTGAGTTTTGGGGCACAGCAGTACTGAGAAACTGCTCTGTGACAGCCACATGGGCAACAAGGGAGATGGTGCCTCCATCATTCCTTCGGTGTTTAGCAGATTCAGCTTTATTCCTTACGGAGTTGGTACCTGCACCATCCCAGGGCCTCTATCTGCTCTCAGTTGCTCACCAACCAATACATCCTACACCTAAGTCACAAAAATACAACATTCATGGGCATTAACGGAATGAGTTGGACTGAGCTAAATAAAGAATAGCTAGGAAAAAAAAAAAAGACTAGACACTAGAAGGTCTAACATAAGTGGAAGCACTGTTCTGTCCTTCTCCTCTCCAGGAGCGACTGTCTGGAGGGGGGACAGTGAGCAGGCAACCCTGGCTTCTTTCTGCAGCCACCACAGCAGGCACCAGTTGTTCACATCTGTCTGAGGAGCCCCACTGGGAACAGGCACTGATTCCACAGAAAACTATGCTGTCATTTTAATTAAACTGCTTCATGCCAACAGCAACAAGTTATACTAATGAGAGCAGATGTATCCAGTAAACAGTGGCATGTTTCTATTTTAATCTACTTAAACCTGGATATATACTAATTCCTCAGTAAATACCTCAGTGGCCAGCAAAATGAAAAACACATGATAAAAGAAGAAGTTTGCTTGTGACCCTTGAGACATGGGTATAATGTTTGGCTTGGCATCATTAATCTTATGGTCAGAAGAGTACAGCTTTAGCATGTGTAATGTGAGAGAACTGCTCACAGCAAAGTTTCCTCTCTACAGTGCCCTCTGCAAACAGTAATTTCCACATTTTTCTCTCTTCCCTGTAATTAGCTTCCCTTTGGCCTGACACACTCTGAAAGTATTGCCAGCTGAAGAGACCTATCCATCTCGTCTCTTGAATAAAAACATGAGCTAATTGAGTGGAGGGTATTTAAGCAGAGTGAACTGTATAAGGTATCTCATGCCTCAAGATAACTGATTCTTAAAGAACAGCACCTTAAATAAATCCTTTTGAAATGTTCTCTCAGGCTGATGGGTAAATAATTAATTGCTCCCCAGTGTGTCAATAAAAATCAATCCTCTGACATGAGGCTAAATGAATGGGAATTTTGTCACAAAATTCAGTGGGGTTGGCATTTCACTGTGTGTAACACAGGGATAGAGACAAGGCTCTGTCTTTGTATGACAAACTTTTGATGTCAGTATTTAACTGAAAAAAACAAGTAATGTGAAAAACAGAGGTGACTTTGATTGCCTCCTTCCTCTGTAGCCAATGGGAATCAGCTTTTGATACTGAACTGATCAAAACACTCACTTCAAATAATGCATGCTATGAATTTAGTTCTTTCTACAGCTAGTGAATCATTGGCAGATTGATCTTGATTCCTGAAAATGTCATTCTTAAGCAGGCTATGATTAGTGATTAGTATCACACAATATTTTCTTGTCATCTGGCTGTTTGCAAGCTGTAACCTTTCGGTATTCAGTATACAGATTTTGTAATTGCTGACTTCAGTCACTAGGCTTATCCTCCCTGATTGGATGATGAGCATTTTAAAACAATGCCATATCAAATGATAAAAGAAAACTTCCATCCCACATATAACTCTTGTGGGAAATTAAGGACACATGAATATCACGACGAATAACCAAAGTTGTTTTCATACGGAAGAGTAACAAATTTATTCCCTCAGCTTTATCAAGCTGAAAGAAGTGCTTTCAATTAAAAACAAAACAAAACAAAAAATCATTTTGGTATTTGAATGTTTTTTTTGTGATTCATCCCATACAGAAACATCCTCCTGCAATCATGCTCCATCCAGGGATTTCTACTTGGGGTCCAGCAGGACCCCAGATCTTTCTAGAGCTTTGCTGTCTTCCTTTATCTGTGCAGAACGACTCACTTAATGGCCCTTTACACCACATAAAAACTGAAAGGAATTTGACAATACCGCAAGCAGTTCACGGCACCTATCCCGGAGGGAAAAAAAGAGTAGAAGTCTGACTGTAGTAATTTCATTAAGCCATTTCCCACCTTCTGGGCAGATCTATGAGGTGAGTAGGAACCAAGCAAGCTGGGTTGTCTATTTATTGGTAGACTTGCATAATAGCTGTAGTACAATGTGTTGAGACTGGCCATTTATTAGTTTACCAAAAGTTTGTGACAAGCCAGGGCTTATTCTGTGACCGATCCATGCCCTTGCAGATATCAGTTGTAACTTGCCATGGAGTGACACTTCATCTTAGAAATGCTAAAGGTGAGTTTGTGTGAAGCTGCTTACTCAAACAAAAGTTTGTGTTTCTTTTTTTTTTTTTTTGGTGGTGGTGGTGGTGCGGTTTTTTTGTTTTAGTTTTGGGGTTTTATTTTTCCTTTATCATGATGGAGGACTCCTTGAATTTCTTTTCCAGATTTCAAATGGAAAGTTGAAGACCTTGCACAGTTCCTTGTGAGTGTTGTCTTCTTTATGACCACCAGGTTTGGGGTCAGGAAGGAATGAAACACTACTGTCCTGGTTTTGGCTCGGGTAGAGTTAATTTTCTTCTTAGAAGAAAACACAAATCCTTGGAGAAAAAGGAGGATAAATATTTAAAACAGCCTTTGAAAGTTAAGCACACAGAAGTGATTAACAAATAACAGGAATTGTGCTTGTTCTCTTTGCAGACCACTAAAAATTCTCCACTCACCAGGCTGGCACATTAACAAATAATATGATTTGTACCACTTTCTGAGCCTGTTCTACAGAACTGAAAAAAAGAACAACAGGGAGGCAAGGAAAACAACTGCAAGTAAAAACAATCATCTTCCCCACAGTATTTTCTATAAAGAGACTTCCTTCCCTCTAATATTATGGCAAACTACCTTTTTAATCCTCTTGCAGCCAATGAGTAGTTATTTTCTCCTCTTCTTCAAAATGAATCTTTTTTTTTCTTTTCTTTTTTTTTTTTTAATATATGCTATTAGGACTTGAAGAGCCACAAAAGCCACTTTCAGGTCCAGTTCTGTTCTACTTGCTGGCCAGCTGGGCTGTCCTACAGCCAAACCCCATCAAGCTGCACCATGAAAGTAGCTGTCTTTAAGGAGACTCCCCCTGACAGAACACGACGAAATTACCACTGCATCAACACAGGTGCATTTACTTTGTCTGCCCTATAAATCCGGCCTGTAGGATGACTTGTATAAATAAAATGAATTATTTTGTACTTGTGAGGACTTGATAGGGGTCAGTGATTTGCTGAACACTAGCAGAATTTCTCAGCACAGAATGGGTAAACCAGGAGGTCTTAATTCAAAGTGTTAGATTATCCAGGCGTGATGGCTTAATACAAGTGGGAGGAAGGCATAATACAGGGAATCATTACTTACACATGTGCATTTATGAAATCATTACTGTGCTGAAGTAGTTCATTTGTCTGCCTTTTTAACTACAGACCTTTGGTTTGAGGAAGACTGACAATGCATCCACTAGCAGGAGCTCTGGATCACCTGTAATTGAGGATTTTACCACTCCATGCCTTTAGTGTGGTCCTTCTAGAAAGGTGCCAGGCTCATTTATGTCCATCTCCAGGTGGATGAGAGATGCCAGTGGCATCCTGTTTTCATTAGGTTCATTAGAGTGTCACTGGGCTCTCAGGGAGCACTAGCTCCTGAATGAGAGACTCTCTGATCCCTTTAATTTTCACAGCTTTGTGCTCTGCAAACTTTTATGTGAACAGGTTTTGCTGGGATTATTTGAGGCCTTGTCAATACTTCTTTTGTGATCAAAAGATAAGGCCTTCTCTCTCTGTACGATTGGAAGAGAGCACAGGCAAATATTAAAAGGCTTTGTTTTCTTTCCAGTTCAACAAACTCATGATCCTCATTCTCAGCTGCCTTCCTTCAACTGCCTCGATGTAAAAGGCAAATTTTTGTAGGTGGCCATTTGCATCTGATGTTGGGAGGGTGAGAGGAGAGGACTGTGTTGTCTGTGGGCACTGTCTTGGTCTTTCACTTCATGCCTTGGCTCTTCAGGGACACCTCCGAGGCACTGCACAGCTGGAGCAGCACTAAGTAGCTGCAAGGAGAAAACTGTCCTCGAGCTGGTTCCCACACACTCCACCCTCCCTCACCTTCAACACGAACTGTCATTGTGAGGACATGAAGAGGAAAAGCCAAGCCCTGCCTGAACGAACACAATCCTTGGCAATATAAACCATTTTGGAACAACTTTGTGCAACGCTGCCAACAGAAACATGAACCTTCTCTTAAGAGCCTTCTCCTGGTTTTTTCCACCATTAAGGCCTCCATTGTAGCCTCAGGCTTGAACAATATTTCTTGGAGTGTTTAGGAGCAGGGTGTTCTTCCCAGATGATCTAATTTCCAGCTAATCTCTTGCCTGTCAACTGTTTCAGCTGAGGTAAATTTTGAAGTGAATTTTGCTGTGGCAAAGAAGAAGGACACCAGGAAAGGCTCTTCCCAAGTCAGTGGAACAACTGTGTCTGAGCAATATCAGCATCAAGCACTCAGTAATTCTGAATCAGTCATATGAATCACCCACTCATCACCAGCATTAACATTTTCTGTTTATGCCTGACCTCTGACAGGTTTTCTTTTATCTCTACCTTTTCGGTAATGCCATTTACCAAAAACTGTTAGACACAAGATGATATGCCACTTATTGCAAGTCAGCCATCACACCAAAAGCACAAAGCCTGATCTGAGGAGGTTAGAGCAGCCACAATGCTAATTTGAATGCTGTAATGGCTTTGCTTCAGACTTGCTGGTTTTGTTTTCCATGTTTTACCAATATTTGTGAAAAGCAAATCTACTTTAAACAGATTTCAAACAAATAATTCAGGACACCTTTACAAAGTTATAAAATTCCTATTCATAACTGGAATTGCGCAGAACACAAATTCAGAGTTCAGGAGTTACACTCATCTAAGTAGGGAACACATCCTATCAGGGAAGTGACAGACCTCATAAAAATAGCTCAGGTTGCCAACATTGAATATGAAATGCTCCCCGCAAATTGCTCTCCAAGAGGCTGCTAGTGAAGAATGATTTCCAGGAGTGATTCAGCAAACAGCTCCAGAAAATTACAATCTCTTCATGGACAATTCACAAATGAAAGATACGGTTTGTTGAATGAAATTCATTACAAAAGATTCTTTTACCTGTATTTATCCCTGTGAAAACAGTCATGGCTCTCAGGTGGACCCTCTAACATTTACACCACCAGTAATGCTCAGTATCTAGAGGCCAGGCAATTTTATGCTGAACTTCTGCTCTAAGTAATAAGAAATTATGCTAAATGTCTAAAGCAAGAAATGGTAAAAGATTTTCCTTTTCCTCCTGTTTTTTTTCTTTTCATATCATGTAGCAATCAATGCACAAAGAGCAGTAAGAGAAACTTCAATAAAATAATGTCAACCTGAAGGACTGCATTTTTCAAGCAGTGCCTTTTTGGATGGCAGGAATTTTTTGCCTCTGTATGACAATACTGATGTAAACTGGACCATAGAGTCATTTCTGTGTGTCTTTGCCCATGTGATATGCATTTTTAGGTTTCTACCAGAGGAGCATATTGTTTATACATCATGTCTTGAGCAACAAAGTAGGTTGAAATTGCTTTTCAGAGAAAGCACCCTCAATTCCCAGGGGCAGGACTGACTTCGAAAATAACAAGTTGTGCCATGAGACTAGAGTGATTTCTTTACAGCCTCCCCCTCTTGTGTCCTGTAATGGCCTCACAAAATGCTGATGGCACACTAGAGAAAGGAGAAGCAGGGAAATAAAGAGGTGTCATTTCTTTAGGTGAAGCAGCATAATTCCCTGGTGCATTCTTCTATCAGGTCAAAGTAACCTCATTTACAAAATAAAATCAAAAATTAATTGAAAGGGTGGTGGTTGTTGTTGTCATTATTATTATTATTACTGTTATTCTTTACTGACTGTCCTACGATAACTTGGTTTGTTGTTTCCCTCTTGTGGGAATGACAGGATTTAAGGATGCTATTCTGGAAGTACGTTTACACCAAAAGGAGGCAAACATTATCTGCCATTCTCCTGCCTTCCTTGGCTGTTCCCTCACAGCTAGATCCCCTTGGGAAGCAAACAGAAGTTTCAGGTGTTACTGCAGCAAGCCCTGTCAATGCTTCAGTGCTCAGCTGTGTTGAGTCACGGCTTGGTCTGCCTTGCATGAGATGGGTTTGTGGAGACCTCTCCCTGCTCCTGCCCAGACCTGTCTCCTTGGAATATGCTCTACGTGAGCTCCTGAGCTATAAACAAGTAATGTTTGCCAAGCTGGCGACAACAGTGCTGCTCAGTGTTTGCTGCTATCTTCTCTTAATTTCCTGGGGCACGGAGGCCCATATGTGCATGTGTTCACAAATTCTCCCCTCCCAGTTCACAACCTCTGAGGTGGCCCCAGTGCCCCGTGTTCATCAGAGAGAGATTGGCAGCTTCAGGGGGTGACTCATCACATGAGCAGGAAGACATCCAGACAATGAGAGTCTTACATTGAAGGGGGAACTAGAACAGTGGCTGGTGCTAGAAAGAGAACCTTGGCTGATAAAGCAAATGTTCAATCAGGTTTAACAAGGGCTGAGGTACCTGCATGCTGTCAAACCAGAGATACCACTCCAGGTGCCTCGCAGCTCAGATGTTCCCGACACAGAGGCTCTTTTGCACAAAGCCTGCAGATAACAGAAAATCAACTATATTTTTTCTTGTTTATGCAGAGGGTTTTTTTCTGTGCATCTTTTTCTAGATTTTTTTTTTTTAAATTAAAATGCAGATAGCGTACCTGAAATATTTGGTGGTATTTTAAACAGCTTTGTAAATAATCCTAGACTCACCTTGCAGGCTGTCACAAAACACAGACAAACAGAAAAATTTTCTTCTCTTTTTTTTCCGTGTACTTGACACTGGAGTGAGGCCAAAATATGGAGGAAGAGACAATATCACCCAAAAATGTGTCTCAAAAGAGGTGGCAGAGGGCAGTTGCATCAGGCTGTTTGGGTGCCTGGTCCAACACATTGCCATCAGTTGAGTAGAGGCAGTGAGCAGTTGATCTCTGCAGAAAATCATCAAAACCATCAAAAAAATCATCAAAACCTAGAGGTATGCACTCTGGGTCTAAGAGGAGCTAGGCACTCCTCCAGAATCACAGCAATGCTGCTTGGAAGGGACTGGGGAGATCTTCAGCACAGCCCTCCATTTGAACCTACACTATTGCCAACATAAGATGACATCAGCCAGGAGACTGTCAGAAAAAGGGTAATCATAAAAAAAAGAAAGTATATGGGAAGGGAAGCCCTGGGAAATAAAGAGTCAGAAAGAGTCAGAAAGAGAGAGAATTTGGGATGAGAAGCACATGAGAAACCCGACCTAGTTGAAGGTGTCCAACTCCCCTGAAATGAGCTGGGGAATTGGACTAGATGATCTTTAAAGGTCTCTTCCAATTCAAATATATATTCATATATGATTCTGTGACATGTATTGCACAGACTTGAAGGCTGTCCTCCGTAAAAGGGTCGCATGTCTGCTTCTGGAGTCTACAAACACTGACACATCATATGCCACTAAGCCCTAGATGGTGTTCTGTTTCCATGAGTTTCATCTACCATGATATAACAATCTGCTCTGTCATATCCTAAATTCTGGGGTTTTTTTCCTTGGGCTCTGGATCAATATAGCTCCTAGAACAATGAGAAACTGATCTTGAACCTGTGTTATCCGAGGCAACTGCACAAGTGAGGACACTCACACTGATTTGGAAGTAAATGAAATGATGCTTCCTCATTGCTCTGTCTATAGTCATGAGCCTCCCTCTCCTATGA
The DNA here is from genome assembly GCF_001604755.1 of Lepidothrix coronata. NCBI lineage: Eukaryota > Metazoa > Chordata > Aves > Passeriformes > Pipridae > Lepidothrix > Lepidothrix coronata. The sequence goes on along the minus strand of NW_016690199.1, from coordinate 2,423,203 downwards.
ACATGTGAAACTTGGCAGCTCAGTTTTGTTTTGCTTGTTATTGGGAGGGATTGCCCTGGCAGGGATCCTGAACCAGCACACCACATGCAGTGGGACATTCTCTGCATCTCATTCAGAGCCTTAGGGAGCCAGGTTTCCACAAAAGAAATTGGGTTTGGAAATTCTTCACCCTCCAGTAGAGCAAATGCATGAATATTTCTGTTCCTGACCTGATTTTCCATCACTTCCAGGGGATATTTCAATTCCTTATTTTTCCTGATTAGAGGAGGAGAGACCGCTTTGCTTTGCTGTTTCCTTTCCAAGTTCACTAGCTTGCTAGTTCTGAATGTCCTGGGTGTTTCCCTGTCCCCTCACCAGTAACCCTTTTAGGAAGTTTCCCAGTCACAATCTTGATCCATTTTAAATAACCAGTTACTCCCAGCTGGTTTCTCCACCACTCCCTTCTGAGGTCAGACCACCAGAAGTGAGAGGGGGTGGATATCACTTCATTTGTCTCTCTGATCCTATTCCGAGAAAGAAGGAAGCTCACCAGTCAGACAGTGATGCTTTGTGCTCACACACTGGTTCTACTTGGTCATTACCTTTCCCTGACTCACCTAATGACCTCACCCTTCCTTTCCTCAGGAGATGTCCCTAACTCACTAGGAGGTTGGCAAGGATGCAGCTGAGACAACCTTCATGCTCTGGAACTGTTCTCATATGTTTCTTCGTGTGATGTCTCTAATGCCATGCTCACAACAGTTCACAGCAAGAAGGTTGAGTTGAGGCATCCTCTTCATCCTCAGGGAAAGACTTCCTGCCCTTCTTGTCTCCCATGACGTCACAGCAGCTATAAGCCATTCTTAGCTGTGCCCTAATGGGCAGGGCAAGCTCTGGTTTGTTTCCAGCTGTGCTCCAGAGCTCACCTGCAGCTTTCACCCATGAAAGAGTTCAGTTCAATCAGTTTAGATGCACCCAGGCAGAGGAATTCCTTCAGTTAGTGACAGAGCTATGGGAGGAGGTGAGGAGGTTGAGGAGAGAGAGAGAGAGACTACTGGAATCACATCCTACCTTCCCTGGGACAGGCCTGGACAGGGAGACAGGACACATGATACAGGGGATTCCCTGTCTTCTCTCCACCTGGCTCAACACTGTGAATTAAAGGATAGGGGGCAAGGGTGACCAATTCCTGCCCTGTGCAGCAGCTGCATCTCCTCTGTGACTGCACCACCTTCCCAGATGCCCCAGCATAACAGGAATGAGTTTTTGCAAGTGGAACAGCAGGACAGCAAGGATGATGGTACACCCAGCACAGAGCTGTTCCTAAAGTTAAGTTGGTCTATGCTCTGCATCAAACTGCTTCCAGAAAGAAAACCAGTCATGTCATTGTTGTAGGAAATGCCTTCTGAAGGGAACAAGAAGGCACAATATGCAGACTGAACTCACTTCTTTGGAAAGTCAGCTACCTCCCTGGAGCCTGGATTAAAGATGTGAAGAGAAAGATTCCTAACCTGAGGAATGGCACCTTAAAACACTAAGTGATAGTTGGTGTTTTATCAATAAAAGCTGATTTAACAGTTACCTATTACTCATACATTATGGGGCACACACAACAAAGTATAAAATGTTTGACCTTTTGTTTGTGCAATTACAGCTCTGCTGGGAACATGAAATCCCTGGGAAAGGACCTCTGGCAGTCATCTGGTCAATCATGCTGCTCTGACACAGGATCAACTTGACCTGAATCATTCCTGGAGGTCATTCTTAAGGACTGCACACAGCAGACTCCCCGGCCTCCCCAGGCAATCTCGATTTAATTGAGAACTTCCTCAACCAAAGCATTAGCTGTATGTTTGTGCTAAAGAGCTACAGCAGCTGAGGCGGCCTCATGCAGGTCCTCTGCCAGATGGGCATGTTCCCCTGGGGGTTATGTGGGCATCTCTTTAGCTGAAATCTCAGGAAATCTCCCTAAGAGTCTGACAAAAAATGCTCTGAATTAAACACGTTCTATAAAGGAGAGAGCTGTTTAGATGAATACACAGCTATCCACCTCCTTTTCAGCAGGGTATTTAGATGCGACCCTTGAAATTCTACTTGCCTGTGCATTTGATGTTTGATGAATGCTAAAGTACTTTGCTGAATTGAGCTAAAACATCCGTGTTTGTTTTCCTTAACTAGCTGAAGCCACATTAGTTAAAGGATTTGGACAGCACAGGAAACATTAAATCATCTGGCAATCAGTAACAGTAGAGTTAATTCATGTGCTTGATTTCCAAAATATAAGTGAGGGCAACTGCAAATACAGCATTACCACAAGTGGGTCCTGTGTTATTTCCACGCCAGTCCAAAACGATGGCACTTTAGCATTCAACACATGTCTATCCCTTTAATTTCATATCAACTCATATGTTAGACCTCACTTTTCTGCCATGGCTCATATTTTTACAAGGAGGTACATCACCAAACACAGTATACAGATTTAGGTTTAAAAAATCGTGGTAGGCTTCACCTACAATGCCATGAAGCAGCCTCAGAAAACCTCCCAGAACAGGAATGCTCTACTTTGATTCTGACAAAGGTGAGGGACGCGAGATCACTGGAAATGTAACCTCTTTGCAATGGTAATAAAGTGTTAGTAGATATCACACAATGATTTTAAGTTCTCGGCGAGCTGGTCATGTAGCTTGGGTTAGGGTAAACTTGACTGTTCTGGTTCTACAAGTATTTGCGATACAGCTTCACAGAATAATAACACATGGGAAACATGTAATTCCAATAGAGACATCCAGTTGAACTTTACTTGTTGCAGGAGAAATGAACTTACTGCTATCTGGCTGAGCAGGAACCTGAGGGCAGCCAGGTCTTCTCAGAGCTTCCTGCAGGTTTGCGCGCTCCAAAGCTCTGGTGCACAGAGCAAAAGCAAATGCCATTAATTCCACATAAGTTTCAGATCATTTGCTGGTTTATGCAGTGTTCCAGCCAGCTAAATTTGTCCCAATAATTTATGCATTTGCACCAGCAAGCAGCCTCCCTTATGAGCCATTGTCAACAATTGTCACTAGCTTTTTCACATATCCTTCAGTAACTAAATATAAACAAATCTGTGTCTTCAGAGAGCATGCTGTTGTGGTACAGGCCACACTCTAATTAATGAATGGTGTTTTCAGTGAATTACTTCCCTCTTTCAATATTGATTTAGGATGATTGCTGACCAGGGGATGCCTTTAAACCTCTAGCTTCTTGCAGAGAACAGTGTGATTGGAGGTGTTTTTTTTTCTTAGAATGGTGTTCAGATACTGTATAGCACTATGATGCGGAAAACCTAAGGTCAGTAGTTATGCCTGAGACAAAGAAGAAATTTTATTTTTTTTTCTCCTGTGGAATATGTGCCACACACCACTGCTCATTTAATCCCAGAAGCTGCCAGCTAGCACAGACTGGCAAATTAGCCTGAACAGAACTGCTCCTACAGAGCTGAATTAGCATGGACACCTCTATCATACATCCACTATGATGGATCAGGTACCAGTTGTTCCTTCATCCCAACCAATTCCACAAGAACCAAAGCTATGGCCATGCTTTTCATCATTGTCCTGCCATCTCAGTCAAATACCAGCCAAAATCAGTCCATCACTGTAAAACAGGCCAGCCTGATGCAGCACAAATCATGGTGGAAAACCCTACTGACCAAAATGCCTTCCAGGCCACTGTAGCTTGAGGAATGGTTTGGGTGGGTTCACTCCCACCCTTGTACTGGGAGCAAAGCAATTGCACTCAAACTAGCTCAAAAAGAGAGCAACCAAAGGTGAGGAGCTGCTTTTCACCAAGACGTAGTCACTGGCTGAAAATTCCCTAGATAAGACTGGAGTGGTTGCCAGTAGTGACTGCTCTAATTAGAAGCAAAACAATTTTCATTACCACCGCTTTGCTTCACACAGCAGCCATGTCCTGGAGCAGTCACCGTTTTAGCCTTACTGTCCATTACTGTAAAAGACGCCTCTGCTCTGCAAATATCTGCTCAGGCCATGCAAACAAACATCCTCTCTATAATTTTAAAGGGCAGCTGCAGTTCCACGTGAGTGTGCAGCGAACACTCGTGTTCAGGGTGCACCAGATCTCCTCTTCCCATGTAATGTTCCCCCTCCTGCAAAAAAAATGAGATTTCAGGTACCAGATTTGAAACTCCAGCCTGGCTCAAAGTCAAGACATTCTTTTTGGCCTGCAGATCATGACCTCTCTCCTGATTCAGGTGGAACAGATAGTCTGTAGTGAAATGCTGTTTGTGCCTTGTCTGTACATTTTAGGGTAAAACTTCTGGAACCAGGGTTTAATTATTGCATGACAACTGGCACGGATTTTTGCTCCCACCTTCCACTGATTTGTCACTTCCACAATCCTAAAGGATTAAAGGGAGGAAAGGTTTTGTCTCTGAAGAAGCAGAAAATGGCTGATGCCCTACAGAGAACAAATCTTGGGGGAAAAATACTAGACTGTCACTATTTTCAGCACAGAGAATTCAAATAAGAAAGTTGGCAGTATGTGTGCAGAGAGGAGAGGACGTTCAGCGTGTGGGTGCCAGGGAATGCAGTATCTCACTTCCAGAGCAAAATCAGCTTATGTTTGAAGCATAACGTGACCACGTCCCTCACTGAGGGCTCGCTCCTTTGCCTGCCATGGAGAAATTACCATGACTCCAAAGCTGACATGATGGCTTGTGCAGCAGAATGCTGCTGTTAAGCAGCAGGCACAGCTAGTCAGCATCTGTTGGCTCAAGAACAAGCAAAAGCCTTTACCCTACACTGCAGAGCACTGAACCTGAGCTGAGAGGTACCAATCACTTTTGCAAGACCCCAGTTCACACTGGGGTCATTTAAGATGTTCACAGTTTACTTTGAAATTATTTAATCTGCACAGCTGCCACCAGGAACGATTCTGCCTTCCTTTCCACCTCCAGCTGCGCATTCCTGCCTCCTCCCCTGCACTCAGCAGATGGTGAGCTGGCTCACAGGCCTGAGACGTCTGAAAAGCAACCACACTAGTGTGTCAGTGGGGTCAATTAGGTGGTGTGAGCACATGGCTGAAGGGGAATGAGTTTAAAAGGATGAGGTAGGATCCCATTTCCATCTCTGGAAGTGTTCAAGGCCAAGTGGACAGGGCTCTGAGCAGCTTAATCTAGTGGATGGCACCCCTGCCAATGGCAGCGGGTTTGGAATTATATGATCTTAAGGTCCCTTCCAACCCAAACCATTCTGTGATTCAATGATTATTCTCTGATTACCCTTTCAGTAGCTGTGAGGACTTAGCCTAAATTCAACCAGGCAGGAGGGATCTCAGCTGTGCTTGATGTCTGAGCTCACTGCAGGGTCTGCAAGGAACATGTACAGGACCTTGAGAACGTATTTCACAAGACAAAGAGTTGTGCTCTGCAAGCACTGACTGTTCCAGCGTTCAGGCTGGGGAAGTTTCCTGCTCAAAGGTCCCAATTCGACCTTGTTCATCAAATGCTCTATGAGTTATTTGAAAAGGTACTTGAAACAATGAAATGAATGGGGCTTATATCCCAGCAGCCAGAAAGACTTCAATTGTAAGGTTAGCTTAGCTGTTCTGTCAATAGAAAATATTTCCCACACTTGCTGTTTCCACTACTCTTTGTAGCAGCACCATACTGATTTCTCCATCAAATACAGTCCAAAAGAACAGCCAGGTCAGCACAGCAGCAGAGGTGATGGTTTCCATCATCCCTTCCCTTTCTCACTCTGAGTGATTTCAAGCTCACAATCTCATGTTCCAGTCACAAGGGCTTGTGCTTCTCACTTTGTCAAGGGGAGTCTATTTCTGTCATCAGGATAGAGAAAGCCTGATGTTGCTGCTCTCTGAGAGAGATCACAAGCTCACTCAGGTTCAGGCCAGGTGTTTGCAATGGCATGTTCACCAACTAGATCCCACAGATTCCTTTGGAGGTCTGAGATGAACAGAAGTGATGATTTGAGTCCCCATCAGATCAACGTGTTAAATGTATCCCTGTGAAACATCTCTCTTAAGGAGGCAGACTACAGTGTCTTTCAGATCTGCCAAGTGATTACACCTTCCTTTACAGGAAGTAAAGTTATCCACTGTGATAGAAAACCTCAAATACACATTTTGCATCTTTGCTCACATTTGTTATTTAAGGCACTGGACTCCTTGTGCTACTTCAACCACATACCACAAATCATTTTAAAGGATGTTTTAATATCTGTTCCACAAATCTGCATAGGCATCCTCTCTGAAGCTTTATTAAAGCCAATAAGCACATGCCTGCAACGAAGAACTGCTGTAACAGCACTTGGCTTTTTGACCAGAGTATCAATTCTCCCTTTGTGTGTGGTAGAAGAGGGTATTTATTTAATTCTGCTTCCTTCTCCTGGGCTCTGCAGTTTGTGCTGTTCCCAGTCATGCTTCACAGAGTCCAGAGGATGTCAGCTTTGTCACTAATACTCCAGGAGCTGAACCTTGTCGGGATCAGCCAAGGATTTCATCAGCACAAGGTCAGTGCAGGCACCTCCCTTCCTGTGGGAAACTGCTGTGACGCAGCTCCCTGGCCTGGTGCTCTGCAGCATGGAGAGCACTTTCTGGAAACTGTGGGTGCCTTTTCAAGTCTGATTAAGGCTATCAGAGATGAAAACACAGCCATTTGAGCACAACACAGTGAGCATTAGACACCACTGAACCACCAGAAGTGCAAAGCTGTGCCCATGCACACGCTCACTGGGCTGAGATCGGCAATACGGCTCGGCAGTGGCTGTGTGTGTGAGAGGATCTGAGCACAGGCAGGCAAAACAAGTGAAGGAGAAGAATTACTCCTGGCAGTCCTCTTCAGGAGGTGCATATGCACAGGAGTCGGTACAGCATGCACAGATGTGTCTGTACGCACCGGCACACTGAACAGGCAGACAAGCACATAAAGATACAGCATCGACCCAGACAGCATCCTGTGCAATTACTGACATGTTTTTCCATGCTACACTGTGCTTCCTTTGGAAGTTATTAGTTTTCAGCCCTGCAAGAAGACAGAAAGCCTTTTCAGCAGTGAGGCCTGAGCAGTGTGCATGTTGTTTACATCCTGGGGCTCCTGCCTACCCCAAAACCCTGCCTGTCATAAGGCAGTAAGAGCAAGTCAGAACCTCAAAATGAACAAAGATTTTTGGGTCTCCGAGGTGTTATGCTAAACAAAGAAAGTAACAAAAAGCCCCTTGTCTATGAAAAATAACACTTTCTGATTCAACACACCTGTTTCCCAAGCTTAATTTTTTTTTTATGTATGCTGAGCAACACTGTGTGGGGCGCACGATGGGATCCTCTGTCCGAGTTTAATAGCAACGCATAAGGTTGTAGATGCCTCACCCTTGGAAACATTCAAGGTCAGGTTGGATATGGTTCTGAGCAACCTGATCTAGTTGAAGATGTCCCTGCCCATGGGAAGGAAGTTGGACTAGATGGCCTTTAAAGGTCCCTTCCAACCCAAACCATCCTGCTATTTTATAAGCCCAGAACTGTGACCTATGTGCACACCCTCTACACAGCATCTGTTCAATTCACAGTCTCTAGTACATGTTTACTCCTCCCAGCTCTGCGGTGAGATAGCAAGAGCCATTCTGCCCAACCCATACTTCTTCAATAACATCGTCATTGGTGGCAGATTTCTTCATTGGTGGCAAAAAAAGGGAGATCACAGCCCAGTCTTCCAAGCCCAGATTTATTTTGTGAGACTAGAATTTCAGGGCTTATTAAAAAAAAAAATAAATAAAATCAACTCCAAGTGCTTCATTTGGTGACCAGCAAGATTTGTTTCCAACATTATTCCACAGCAAACAGGACATACAAGAACACAATTTTCATGGAATGGCTTAAGATGACAGAACCAGGTCTTTAATGAATGGTCATCTTATTTCAAAGGCTGCAAAGCATTCAAATTAGAATATATGCCTTCCTAGGAAAAATAATAGAAGTAAAACTTGAAGATAATGAGGCAGGAAATAGGAAAGTAAAGCAACACAAAAGAAACTAAAAGCAAAGTTGCAGATGGCTGTATTAGTGGATACTCTCCTGAACCAAAAAGGTCTTATTCCAGAAGAAAACATTCAATGAAAAAACCCTAACAAAGATGAATAGGGCAAGGAATTCACAAACAAGGGATTTATGGGAGGTGGAGTTATCCTGGCTTCTATCTATCCCCTTCAAATAGGAGTCAATATACAGGCAATTGCTTTGCTTAAACAGTCTGAGTCTGTTGAACTCATTGCCACTGAATGATTTTGAAGGTCATGTCTTAATCTCTGACGTGTTTGAAAGAGAAGCTTTCATTTATATATTTGCTCAAATCACTTAGCCATACGGCTTTGATCTAAGCTGACATTTCTAGCAATTTGCCAGGGTTTTTTATATATGATATTTAAAAACCACTGCTAAAATTCTTTAAAATAGGCTGAAACAAATCTTTTTATTAATACTTGGAGAAAAGAAACATTTCTACATTTCCTATGCTACGCTCATGCACTGCACTAAAATTGATAAATGGTTTAGAAATGTCAGCTTGTATATCCAAGAGGATCATAAAACAAGGATAATATTTAGCTAACAATGACCTCATAACTGTTCCTAACTAATGAGAGGGTAAAATCTGTCACATGCACATTAACAATAATAGCTGCATTACATATGTGCCACTGGTAATAGACTTGCTTTTCTAGGTGTTTCTTCTTAAAAGCCCCCTAGAAGAGAATCCTAAATGTCTGGTGCTCATAGGTCACACAGGGAAATCCCACATCTCTCAAACACATCACCACACTCTCCTTTTTTGACTTTGTGACATTCTGGACTTGTGAGCATTGCTGGATTTTCTGAGTTTCCCCAGGTCTGACAGGTCGGCTCCTCCCCGAGCAGCTCCTGGAGCTGTCAGAGCTGTCAGATCAGGCAAGGATTCTGTCAGGAGGCCCTGCCACTCAGGAATGAGAGACTTTCAGGGACTCATGGCATCATATCTGATGACAGACTATCTGACTTGTCCTTAGGCCTCTCCACCCACACCCAACAACAAGTTTGCATTTAAGGCAGCCGACATATGCACCGACATGCGGGTGAGGTGACTGATACTAGACCAGGGTGGAAGTGTGCAATCAGGAAAACTCCAACATGACCAAAAAGTCCTATTACCTGCAGTCTACTCAGCAAGACAATGATTTTTACATGAATCATTGTGATGCATCTTGAACTGCACCGAGATGCTTCTAATTTTGAATCTGCTTGGATTCTCTTTTTCCAGCCTTAAGTGTATATTGATATGAGGCAGTATCCAAGGTACACTGAGTTCCTCTTATTGCAGATTGAAACTACTGCAGCCCAGATTTATTCTGTCTAAACTCTACTTGAGTTTCTGTGCTTGAAATTTTCCATTGCTGATTTGCAGCCTTTGAAACACACTTGAAACAGCCATTATGAAACACAAGGCATAGGGACAAACACTGAAATATATGAATCTAGCTGCAGTTCTCACCTGGAGGATCACATCATAATAAAGGCACCCCTAAAGAGAGCTAAAGAGGTAGAATAAATACATGTGGACCACACTAGACCAGCGCAGAAATAAAAGCTTAAGCTGTAATTTTACTCTGTGAAAAGATTGACTCTTGGATAGAGAACAAGAATAGGAATCACTAGCCCGAATGATCTATGCAAAATGTATGATCAATCTAAAACGGAGAGAAGGAAGGGGGGATTACATGGAGTGATGGAAGGCTCAATACAGAAATTGCTGTTATTTCCTCTGTGATACTCTGAAAGGTGGCTATAAAACCCACTTACTTCCCTTAAAGCAAGATGCAATTTGTACCTTGCACAGTTGTCGTATCAGGGTGAGATACCTGCAAACTATTGACTGGGGGATTCTGCAACTGTTAGAGATTCAGAGACATAGCATTTGCCATCCTTTATCATAGCCTCATGCATCTGTATTTGTCTTTTAAAACAGCTATTAGAGCTTCTAAATCAAAGACACTAAGCTTAGAGCCTGACTTCTGTTCTAATACACTTGTGCTGGCTAAGTCCCATGATAGATAGGTAGGACAGATAGATAGATAGATAGATGTCAAAAAGATAATGAATGAATGCTTAATTAAGCAAGCAACAAACATAGTAGAAAAACCTGTATACCTTACCCTGTATACACCTATATATGCACATTTGATATGCACATTTGTATGTGAGTATATGCATGAAAACACACCCATGCTATAATCAGATTCAGTTTAATATTGATTGCCACAAATACTATGATCCACTTCCTCCCCAAACTGTGTTAACTATGGCGGGGTGAGCTGTAAAGATAGCAAAACACTATTTTCAGCTTTCTTTGCAACTTCTTATGTTACTGAAATGTCTAACTTAAGTGGAAAATCAGATGGGTTTGGAAATTTGCCCAAACCAGTTGCCAGCTCAGTATATCTCTAATACTTGGCATCCTCTAAATATAGGCCTTTTATTCTGGAAGAAGCAAGCGCTGAGGATGCTATTCTGCTTCTCAGAGCAGTGGTTTCGTTTTCCCTTCTGAGATCCACAGTTCAAACTGAGGGGGGAACAAAGGAACTGCTGTTCTCCCTATTCAAATTAATTTATTTAATAAACAACTCAATAATTTCTTCTTTGTTACAGGGAATTTTTTTAGGGTCTTTATTTTGGAAAGAGCTTCTCCAGAGGAATTGCCAGGGGCCCATCTAGTCCGGTATCCTGTCTCTGACAGTAGCTAATGCCATGAACAGTTATGGAATAACCTATTTATAAGGGAAGTTTCTTTGCCCTGAGGACTTTGAGGTTGCCTGTGCCTGGAAGCATGCAAGTTTATAATGCTTATTTTTATCCTTTCATATATAACCACAGATGCTCTCACCAGCCCTATCCAGTTCTACTCCTTCCTGCTAGACTCTGACTCAGTGATGGCTAATGGCAGCCATTTCCCACAGGTTACTTGTGCTCTGCATTGCTGTGGGGCTGAGTGGATAAATTTGCCATGTATCACCTTTCAGTGTTACTGGAAGCTCCTGTCTGATGAGCAGGGGGAGCAGCAAAGCCTGATTTACGTTCCCTGCACCATTTGATTGAGGGTGGGGGGTGCTTTTTGGAGTTTTTCTTTTCTTTTTTTTAACTCTTAGCGTGTTGCCTTTCATTTCTCCCTCCCACACTTCTAATTTTTCACAGTGTCTTTTCAAAGACAGCTTGCGTTTCTCTTATCTCCTCTATAGCTCTTCTTTTTCTCCAGCACATTTTTTTTAGAAATGTAGGACTGGAAGCACTCAGGAGAATATTCAAAAATCCATCAACCTCCATCTTAAAACCAGTCTGCAGCTTTTCCCCTCTCACTGCTGCAGACACTCACATCTCCCCCCAGCTGCTACTGCGGCGACCATTCGCTGCTCACGCCTCTGTGTCCTTGTGACCATCCAAGAGGTTTTCCACCCACCAACTCTGCATGTGGCTGATGTAGAGGGCACTCAGCATCCTTCACACAGTCTACTTGAACTGCAGAAAGGGATGCTTTTTCTCCTCTCTTCCTGAAAGATGCCTTTGAAATGGTGAAACACTCACAAGGTGGTATCCTAAGGACTTTCTGTCCCAATATTTATACATTCTTGAGTTTTACTTCCTTTCCTAATCAACCCTGCCCACCATGCAGGAAATACCACACAGACTCCCAAAACTGTCTTCCCAGGCAGTGACAGCTGACCATACATCAAGAAATGCATGTGATTTGCAAGAGATTTGCAGTGAGAGCAAATCTGTACCCAAACTTATCAGCTGTCTTCACAAACAGATCCAATCCAGACTGGGCCTGATATCTCAACTTGTATCAGTAGCATGAATACAATACAGATGGTATCTTCACTTCCTCAAGATTCAACCTGATGCTGCTAGTGGTGCTGGCCAGAACCTGTCCGTGGAGCTGCTTGTTCCCAAGAGGGCACTATGGATAAGTGTTTTCCAGCACATGACTGAGACTTCAACTCACTGACACCCTGATTTTAAATGCTACAGCATCCCTCCCAGCAAGTCAGCCTGCAGGAAAGAGAGAGGGGTGGACAGCCCTCATGCTTCCTACAAGGGAACTTGGTGATTTAGAGACTTGCGTAACAAGCAAGGCTGACTGGATATGCCACCTCACAGTCAGAGGCAAGGACTGGAAAGCTGAAGTCCCCAGAGGGGACCCAGCAGAGCAGGAATGTGCACCTACACTGCTCCCTTGGTAAGCCCCAGGTCCCATGGGATGTGCAGCCCATGGGCTGAAGGGGAGGGAGGGGATGGGTCTGCCACAGACAGAGCAGACAGGGGGACTCACATGTGGCAGGAGGTGGCTGCATAAGAGCAAAGGGCCTGACCAGAGCAAAACTCAGACTGCAGCCACACAGAGAGGTGAGAGAAGGGAGAAGAGGAAATGCCCACACAGATGCTCAGTTGGGTAAATGGGCTGAAAATGGGCAGGGACAGTTCTGCCACAGAGGACACAGAAGGGACACTTGCTCCAGCTCACATCATGAGAACAGTGGAAGAACGCCAGCCACAGAGGTGCACTTTCATCTTGGTGCTGTATTCTTTGCTCTTCATTAGCAGAAAGCTCCCATTTGTGAGATTAAAGCTTCAGGAGAACTTCAGGGACCTAGCCTTGCTAATGCCTCTTCCAAACACCAGGCAGCAGCACCCAGAAGACCTGAACACTCTAAAGGCCAATCTTCATCAAATACCTTGATTAGCAAATGTGTGCAGCTGAAAACAGCTACATGATGCCTACAGAGTGTAGGCAGCCCAGCAGCTGGAGATGGACTGCAAGGCAGCAAGGAACAATGTCAGAATCAAAGGGGGGAGTTGATGGATGGAGGGATAAATTTTACACAGACAGGGGAAAGAACTGAGCCTTCTAGCTGTGCCACTGGTGGAAGGGAAGATATCAAACAACAGCAGGACAGAAATTAACAAAGCAAATAATTAGGCAAATTAAATATTTGTCTACTTTACACTATGATATGCCGAGGAAGTCAGTAGAAGAGGGTCTCACTAAAGGTCAGCCTGATCAGGGAAAGCAGTCAACTCCTTTCTGCACAGTGCCAGAAAAAAGCAGCCTGAAGCAGCTCCACCTGAACCACCCCAAACAGATGTGTATCTATCCAGGGTTAAAATCCCAGGGCTGGAGAGTCCACCCTCTCCCCAGACAATCCATTTCAGCATTCCACACATAATTTCTAGGAGGCTTTTTCTAACATTTAAGCTGTGTCTTTCCTTGCTATAATTTAGGACATTGCCTCTTTTCCAATTCCACTGCAAACACAGGGAACAGCTGACTTTGGCTGTCTCTGCAGTCACCTTTTACACATTTAGAGTCAGTTATTGCATCTCCACTTTTGTCACTTTCTCTATCCAACGCTTGTGAAAGGACCCTGTTACCACAGAAGCTGACGGTCTCACATCTCTAATGGTGTCACTCTATAAAAAACACCATTCTGAGAAAGGCCAGGCCACCATTCTGTTTATTGTCTATATCTCGAATCATATGTGACTTTTCCAAGGTCAGATGCCAAACCTTGAAGAGAAGGAAGCTGCCTTTCCTGCTCTCCCTCTCTTCCAAGCCTACCTACCTGGCTCTCCTCCTCCTGTTCCAGGCAGCAGGGTGAGAACTGAGTGCTGCAGGCTCTGTTCCTCAAAATGACTCACTTTCTCAGTGTTTTCATAATGTGGAGAAGGTGACTCAGAAACTGCTCCTCGATAAATAAATCATGGTTTGCTCACAAGGGGTGTGCTACAAAAGGACAGGGAGTCTTTACAGTGCTGTGCAAGCAGCTCGCATTTTACCTCCCAACCACTTCGTGGCTGGAGCCTCTCCAGCATCTGCCAGACTATTTAAGATAATCTGCCTGCTTCATCTCACGATTGGTGTTATGAGATTGTCTGGGGGCCTTGTCCAAAAGGAAAGCCCCCAATTTATAAACACATAATAACAAATGGCCTCTTCCCAGCTCTCTCGAGAGGCAGCAGGTCCGAGAGGTGTGATTTTGCAGACAGGGAGTGAGGCCCAGGGAGATTTGGTGATCTGCCAAGAATCACACAGGAAAGCCATGTCAGCTCAAGGAATTAAACCACACACTGTTGAGCCCCATCCCGACTGTGTGCCTGAACCCAGCTCCCGACTGTTCCTGCAGCAATGGTTCCTGCTGAGCATGCATAGCTCAAAAGCTGTCCGTGGATCTTTACCAGAAAGGAGATTGAGTTAAAATATTTGGAACTGGCTCTCTAGTACACTAACCTCCTAGTTACCTGAGTTCAAGCATTTGGGTTTTAACCTTTCCACATAAAAAGAGATGACCTTCCAAATGAAAAAAACAGTTATTTTTGTGAAACGGAACTCATCCATGGAAGCTCAGGGTACTAGAAACCAGGGTGAGCATGTTCACTCTTGACTTGTTTTTTATAACATTTACAGTCTGACTGCTTTGTGAGTGACCAATTCCATGCACAGGACCAGCTTGGCAACTGTGCAAAACTGAAGTGGCAAGAGAAATCCCCCTTTCCCTCCCTGCCTCCAGGCAGAGCAGCTCCATAGGGCCTCCTCTGTACTCCTCACAGCCCTGCAGGCACTGAGGCATTGTCTGGGTGACTCAGTGTATTAAAAATGAATTAGCTTCTTTTCTAAATTCTTCAGGGAACCTTTGAAGGTAGAATATTTTATAATGGAAGCCCTAGGTCACCACAGTCCTGGTCAGGATAAGTATGCCCTCGAAAAAGAAGAGAAAACCTGTTGTAAAGGGGCACCATGTCACCAGTCAGGGAGAAGTCAGACCTCAGCTATCTCCAGTCTTAGAGCACTTTGCCCATTTTTCCTTCTTGGTCATTTGCCTTCTGGGCTTTCTCAGTCTCTTTTATTCGCTGGGCCTACAGGGCATGGGGAGCTTGGAAGTCCTTCAACATTGAAGCTCTGGGGCAGCCCAAGGAATTTCAGCTGTTTGTGGAATGAGATGGAAACACTATTCAAACACCCAACTTTTCAACCTGTCCCGAAGAACAGCTTGGACAGGCACAGACATCCTTACCAGATGCTTGTTTCCACTGATGGAAAAACCAGGCCTGCAGCCAAGACACGCACCTGATCCAGAAGATTAGAAAACCAGGGCTGAGGGATGTTCTTAAGTCCAGAACATAAACGTGCCCCCCCAAAAAAATCTTGAAAAGATGAGAATCTAAAGAGGTGTTGATTTTCATACTGGCTAGTCCCTCTCTCATTTACCTTCTACTTTCAGTCTGTGGGAAATCTTGAAATCTGACTTTTTACATTTCTTAATCATTTTTCGTGATTTTTCCTCCAAAATTTCAGTTTCGGGTGAGCTCTGATTATCAGCTCATTTTTATCACCCTGATAAGCAAAGCTCATTTAAACAGTATTAGTGCCACACTACGTGATCATATACCAGTAGCCCTAAAAAAAAAGTTAAAAATAAGAGCTTTGCAGGCATAAAGCTCCCTTTGCAGTGACTAGAAAAACAAATCTCAATTCACTTTAGAAGGTACTTGGTGCATTTTATGTTATCCCAAATTGTAGTCTTTTTGAACCTTCTTTATCAGCTCAGAGATCTGTAAACAACTGCTATATGTTTGGAATAGAATATTGATGTCATTTTGCAGGTGACAGGTTTAATAGCTAATATATTTGATTCAAGAACTGACAGCTGCAGTTTAGAGCCAGAAAAGATTTGATTTAATAAAGATATCCAGTGCAATAGGCAATTTGGTTAACGCAGGAAGGAATTTGGTTTGCAACTGATCCCTTCCCTTAGCAAAAGGTGGCAGCCCCTGTGTTTCAGTGCCCTGAACCAATTACTCCCTACACTCCATTTTGGCATATAAGATCTGCATTTCTCAATTAATAAACATCTCATACTTCTCACTTGACTTCTTTGGTGTGTCAAGTATCTGCAGCATTTCTGAATCAAGAGCAGAGTCCTCCAGTGTCTCACAAGTGAGTGGCAGAGCAACCAACTCACTCAATGCAGATGCCTTGCAATTCATGCAAGAAAAACACAAGACCAAGGTTGGAAAGGAGGGAGTTCTTAAATCCTACACATCTGAAAATAAGAAAACAAAATGGTAGGCAGGATTTTTGCCTCCTGAAGGAAAAAATCAAAATTTATGAAAGAGAAGGGACTATTTTAAGTTCGATCTCAGGTCAGTTTAGGCCCTATATGCAATATATATTGTGGGGCTGCCTGGATTTTACCAGGGAGGGGGAATTTTGGTAACCTTGGCTCAAGTAGGTACATTTGCTGTTGCTGTCTTTTGCTAAAGCCAAGTTAGTAAATTCTAGTGCAAAATATTTACTCAAAAATTGCCTAAGTTGCATCCCTTAGACCATTATGGCTGTGCCACCAGTGTACACTTTACATCTTATATTTTAAAGCTCTAACCAATTTGTCAAATATTGTGTCTTCTTTCCTTACTCTATGTGAGACATCTATCAGACACCTTTGAAGTCCAGTTTTCCAATTATAAGCCTAACAGACCTGATGTTTCTTCACAGTCTGTGATCTCAAGTGTCAGTCTGGAATAATTCCACTCATTTCAGTGTTCATGGACATACCCTGTCCTGGACCAAAACAGTATGGGCATTTTAATTTTTCTGGACAAAATAAACATGTACGTTAATTTTGTTAAAATCAAAAGCATTTGTTTTCCTAGTTGCCTTTCTTCTCAGCCCTCTTTCCTCACTCCTTCTCCTTCAGGAAATGGCACCACATCTTCTGAGGAGGATAAAAAGGAATGTTTATTTTTTAAGGGCATGTATAGAATAGATGACTATATATTTATCACTTTTCCTTCTCTTCCTCTTGTAAGAAAATTCAACGTGACCTTAAAACCTCTAGATAGGATCAGTGGTGACAAGTCTCTCCTCTGCAAAGGAGAGCCCAGCAGTGAGAAATATCTGAAAGCAAGAGGCTCATGGGGTCTCACATGAGCTCACCCTCCACAGGAAAGGTGGAGGAGAGAGTTTCCATCTCACATGAAGGGAGTAAAGGGGTGTCAGGTCAGAAACAAGTCCTACTGTGACAGGACCTATAAAAGGTGACAACTTTGCAGCAAGAGCTAAGGCTGCCTCTGGTTGACGTGACAAGCACTGTGTTACTGCACAACTGTGGAATGATTCAGTCCTTTGCATGTGCCCCAGCTCCCTGTCTCCACGTTTAATTTATGCAGGATGCAAAATCCAGCCTCTTGCCTTCAGCAGTGCCCTGGTTTATGCACACATGATCTGATTAACTTCAATGAATCTGTGGAGGGTAAGGGGTTAATTTCTTCATTTGGAATTTGGTTCCACTGCTGATGCACTAGCAAGAATTGAGTCCACTGACACTTGCTCTCTCTCCAAATCATATTAGTGTCTCAGGTTCCACAGGGAGAGAAAAAGAAATAAAAAAAGAATGAAAAATCCCCACAGCCTGGACAGACAGTGCTTACAATCTAGTTAGAAGGGTTTAAAGTCTTACCACCCCCTCAGCTGCGAGACAGTACTTGGATTTACTCAGTTGCAGAGGCTCATATTCTGTGTCCTCACAACAGACCCCAGCCCTGCAATTAACTGTGCACTGGTGGACTGCTCTCCCTCCTGTGACCCACCAGAACACACTGGAGGCTTAGCAGCTCCTCTGTGACCCATCTGATGTTGGATCAGGGCTCTCACCAGGGAGCTGAACAGCTACAGCCCCAGACACAGACAGGTCACCGAGCTATTCAGCAAGAAGGGTTTCATTACTACGCTTTAAACACAGTCCTCTTTAAAAACCTAAGCATACTTTTTAATTAAGCCTTTGGTGTTTCTTTTCAACAGCAGATATATTAGTGTGCTGTCCTCTCTTTTTCTTAATAAAATTTGATTGGAAGTGTATTTGGCCATATCATATATATTACAAAAGGCATTTTTTTCTCATTGCTTCAAATTATTTTTCCAATCATGCTCTATATACTGTGCTCAGGATTGAATTATAAGGAGTTAGGCAACATACATGGTGTTAATTAGATAGGGGACGTAGAAGGTAATTTTTCCATGACTCCAGGGAAACCTTTATGTTATGCTTATAAAGCAAACGCAAACGGCCATGCAATACAAAGTGCTCCTTAAAAATCAAGTTACACACTGAAATAAAATACTAAGAGCAAAATTAGTTTCTCCAATTTAATTCAGTAAAACTTTAATAGCATCTGACTGCTCTCTGAAAAAGTCATTAAAAAAATTATAAGGAATTCACAAATGACTGATAATGTAAAAACACCGAGGCTCGGATTCCCTTTCCAACAAAAGTCCTGATGCAGTGAAGCGCTGGAGCCCTCATCTAATTCTGCACTCCAGGAATGTTCTCGTGGGCCAGAGTTAACAGCCAAAGTCGCACCGACTTCAGCAGGAGGTTGATCTGGCGCGGGAGGACGTGGGAGCTTTGATCTAGAGGGAAAGGTTCAGGGAACATTCAAAACCCGAACTGAGCCTTATGCACACATGAGTAATTGTATGTGCTAATCAGGTAAACACTTCGGAAAAATAGGACAAGCTTGAGCAGGAGAAAGGCAGGCGCAGCAAATTAAGCGAGCCAGTGGGTCTCTTTAATCTCTGACTCCGCGATAACCAGTGGAGGATGTTGGAAGTTTCACTGCATGCACAGGAAAACACGAATGGAAATTTTCCTAAGTGTCATTCAATAACTACAGACAATAGATCGTTCTTACAAAAATGGAACTCTCAGTAGCAGGAAGATCAGAGGGAACAGAGCTGCCACTCATGCCTTTGCTATGGTGGCTCAGAAGAGCACAGTGGTGTGAAAAAAATACTTCTGTGGAAAAGTAAGTTTTCCAGTAGGGATTTGCAGAGTTAAAACTCGCTTCATATATCTTTTTGTGTTAAGTGGAGGGCATAACACATGACCAATCATAGAGGGAACTTTTCAACTGAAGATTTTTCTACCATCTTTGCGATAATTAACACTCCTTCATTAAAATGCTGTGTCCCCCCTGGCCAGAATGAAACTGTGCATGCCTTATATCCTACTCTTAATAATGTTTTTAAGGTCCTGAATCTTATCAATTAATATTTTGGAGTGATTCATACCATTTCTAATACGCAGCAGCAGAGCAGAATCGTGCAGATAAAAATATTTTCTGAACAGATTCAAAATAATTGCTTTTTTAAATTGCTGATGGGGGTTCTGCCACTCAAGCAGTTAAGCCTGAAAATGTGCTTAGGAGATTAAACAAGGAAAACTGAGCTGGTCTGGTAGCTGGCCCCTTTCCATGTGTCGGAGAGTTGTCACTACTCCAAGTGCAACAAGATGACAGGATTTGCCTTGGTTCATCCTGCACACAAGACGTACAAGGTGCAGAAGTTCCCGTGCTCAGCCAGGCTTTGCACAGCTTTCTCTTACAGTCACTAAGGCACTGAGGGATTCAGCCAAGGGAAATACGTGTGCCAGGGAGTGATATGGTACTTGGAATTGGAAAACTGCTGCCGGCAGATCCAAATAGGCACTGTGCCATTTGTGCAGTATTCCCAGCAAGGTTTGCAGGAGGATAACTGTGGACTCGGTGGGCCCAGAGCTGTGTTTCACCTCTGTGCAACTCATCAGGAAGGGACCTGTCCTGTGCTTCCAAGATGGGAAGTTTCCCAAATTATTCAAAAACCTTTCTTAACACAACAGCACTTTCTGAGGGACTGTGTTGAAGGCTGAAGTGAAGGGCTTGTTTACTACACAAATACGTAGTTTTGGATCCACCACCAAACTGTATGTGTACATACACCCCTCCTTTGTTCAATACTTTGTATTTGTGCAGTTGTATATGTTTTTATACATTCATTCATAAAAATAAACAGTGAGGAAGTCTTTGAAGTTTCCCTGTGTGCAAAACAAAAAAGCAGATGGAAAATTTCTCTTGGTTTTATATATATAAATACAGTTAAATCACAGCATATATATTGCTTTTCTTCCAAAAGGAAAGCTCAATGCACAGCTTCCCCTTGTACTCATGGAGCCAAACTTTTGGGTAACTAGAGGGTTTGGCTGCTCCCATGTCAGGTGCCTCAAGATATGTCAAAGCTGTCTGGTTTCCATATACTGTATCTAATCTCTTATTCCCCCTCTACAACATTTTTAGGCACTGCAGCATTAAGACACCTGAAGTCACTAGTCAGTCTTTGGCATCTGGTTAAACGCCCTGATTTCACACACCTGAAACTCTTAAGCAGACAGGGAATCTGCATAGCACTGCAGAGGAGCTGATCACTTAAATCTCTCTTTTTTTCACTCTTATTCTAAAAATCTGGTCTGTTTTTTAGGCTGATGTTTCCAAGGATGTCTTCCAGAGCTCTCTGCCCCATCTTCAGGGGATGTCTGCACTGCCTTCTAATGGAAGAGTCAAAGAAGCTGGGTGTAAGCGAGTTAATTTAATGGAAGCTGTGTCCCAAGCCTATTCATACCACTGCAAAGCTGAGGACAGGTAGGTGAAAAGCTGTAGCTGAAAAGCTGAGGGACCTTGCAGGACAAAGAATTTCACACGGGCAGGCCCTTGTGGGTCAAGGAGGAAGGCAAGGAAGACACGGTCAAGAGGCCCCAGAGACTGAAAACCTAACAATAATTAACTCACAGGCTCTCCTTGGAGGCTCACAACTTTATATGCAAAAGACTGCCCTACTTTCTGCTCTCAGATGATTTTTGCTTTGCAGCGCAACTTCATTACTTGCTCTTCACCAAGGGGACTCCATCCCTCTCAGGTGCCGGCTTCAGGAGGCAGACATTCTCCTTGCTCTCACACAAGCTAGAGAGATGACACTAAGTCCTTTTTTAGGTAATTTTGTCCATTTAAAAAAAAAAATTCAAATATTTATGAGGAAAGTGCCAGACTAGAAGAAATTATTTACCATGCAAAGGGGAAAGGTGAACAAGACAATTAGAGGGACAATCTAATGGCTGTGCTAAGAGCAAAGGGTTTGTTCTTCTGAAATTAAGCCTTGAATTTTATTCTCCATTAATAATGGAAAATTCAACTGATAAATCAAACATGATTAGTGGTGTGGAACAGAGATAACAGCACAAGAACAAACAGTAATAACTATGCTTTTCTCTTGCAAAGCTGACCTTTTAAGTGTTTTGCAAAAAGAGGACTGCTACCAGTGACAATGGCAATGTGCTGAGCTTTGTGAATAGTTGATTTTTACTTCTGATCCTACTGTATCCAATATCATCTGCAAATTACACATGGTGCATGCTGTTCCCCTGAGCACCAGGCAAAAAAAATAAGAAAACAGATCATAAAGGGGACACTAGAATAAAACAAATGCACATGCTTCAGTCCTACAGACAGTTCAACACAAGTTGGTCTGTTATTGCTGGATACATGTGAGGTTTTAGGAAAATACATGTGGTAACAAAAATATCAACTTTTATCTTATAAATATTGGATAACACATGAAACAGATCATCTCTGCCTGGATAGCAAATTTGTTCTAATAATACCATTCATCAAACCAAGATTGTGCAGCCTTTTGTCCCAAAGACCTGTGTACTGCACTGAACCAAATCCATAACCTACTAATTCTAGTAAGGTTATTGGTTATTTTAAATTAGGAGAGAGAGATATTTAAAAAGCCATATCAAATTCCATTTTAAAAGTTCTAATTTTTATTTTTGGTTTTTTTGGAAGTGAATTTTAGGGAACACACCACGCTGTTCTCCTCAGTTCACCTTTTTTTCCTGTCATATGACACGAAGTGAGATTCAGGAGTCCCCTGGAGAGATCAAAATCACAGGACATCATGATTAGAAAATAAGCAGGAGCAAATTATTGGCTTGTATAGGCATAATACTACCCCTCTGCATGTCTCCAGTCCTTCTTTGGATGAACTTAGGATCCATGTGTCCAGCTCTGGCTCTGGACTTGGATCCATTTCCTACTGACTATGCTCTGTGTATGGATCTGGTGCACCTCTTGTCTGGTCTGGGAACGTTCATGGAGCCATCAGGCTCTGCCCACCATGTTCATACCGTGCAGGACTGCACCCCATCACTGCCCAGGCTGAGGTCACCCTTATCTCCCAGCTTGTCCTCCCTTAGGGACAAGGTGTTTCTTGTTCCTTGGACAATGAGCTGTTTTGTCACTTCAGTGTAGCAAATTTCCTCCTTTCAGCAACACTAGGAACATATTATCAGAGTTATCCCTATCATTTCCATCACTCCCATTCCTCAGACTACACTGGTTTTCATGACAGGTACATGCTTGAAGATCCTTTTGGTGTGCTGGGACATGCTTTCCGTGTTCCTGTCAAGAACAAGGATCTATAACAAAGGAGGGAAATTCAGCAATCTCCCTTCAGAGAGTTCAGGTATCTTTTCAGAATCAATGTGTAGCATTCTGCTTCTGAGTCTTGACAGAGATACAGCTTCAGAAAAATTAGGTTTGTACCTTCTTCACGTCCTCTAAAAAAGGAAACACCAAATTTGGAAGACAGTTAATTAAAAATCAAAGGGGAATTCCACTTGATTGGATGGGGCTGGCTGGCTGAGGGTATACAAGGTCTGTATACACTGGAGCTAAGGCCCTTCCTACACAACAGACCTATCCCTTAAGTGGAGCTGTTCACAAGTTACTTCTGAGACCTCACAGGCCCTGGCTCAACAAGCCTTTGCACTGAGAAGGGACTGAGCCTTCGGTACCCCAGGATGACCAGCAATGACAGGCACTGAGTGCCCAGCGTGCCAGGCTTCCTCCTGTGGGAATAGCAGCTGCCTCAAGTAGAGGTAAAAAGCACAGCCAAAAGGTACCTGCTGCAGCCTTTCAGCAGAGCACAGCAGAAAGCAGGTTCCCCAGCACCCACACAAGGAAAGCTCACACAAGGAAGCTAGAGAGGTTAAGAGGTTAAGTACAATATTGAACTGCTGAAATAAAGCCAGAAAATGCTGCAGCTTCTTTTTACTTGCCCTGTTTGAGTGTGGGACAGAGGTGTTGCAGTCACCATAGTCACTTAAGACGTGGGGAGCTGAGTGAGCTTCCCAAGCATACTCTTCCCCCACAGTCAACTGCATTGTCCCTCATGAGCTGATTTACCTCACTGAAATGGAAGAACACAGTCAGAAAGAAACTCTAGTTCACAGAAGAGCAACATGAACTCCCCCACCGTCATTGGCAGTGTTTCCTACCTGGGCGAACCTGTGAGGAAGAGAACGAAGGAGAGAAATACAGAGTCACTGTTGTCACCACAGTTTTTTCATCAGCTGGACGGCCCATGGCCACACACATCTGCTGTGCAATAAGGCCGGCATACACTGAGCATATATTGCTTGAAAAGCTCTGTGTTATGGAATTGTTCATAACACCCCAGCAAAAGGTGAGTGCTTAAATCAGGCTAACAGTGCACTTTCCTTGTGAAGTGGAAAGTTTAGTATGAGCCAAAATTTATTGAAATACAAGACCTCTCCCAGCTATTACCCCCAGCTTGTATTGGAAAGGTTTAAATCCTTCCTGAGTGCAGGAGAGGAGAATGAGCTGAAATGGGGTCCAGCTGAGGACACTTGGCTCCCAGCACAGGGCCTCCATTTCCCCAGTGGAAAGTCTCACTGAACCTTTTCTGCTCAGCTCTGTTTACCTTGCTCCCCTCTCCACAGGGCTTCCGCCCACACAGCACAGGAGGAGAAAGAAAATGGGATAGATTCTGCCAAAAACTTCAAAGTTGAAAAGCCCAGAGAAACTCTCTGTTTGCAGAAAACACAATGTGTCTCTCAGAAGCAAATTGCAGCCTTGCAGTGCTTGCATGGGCAACTTGGAAAGGTGTGAAGGATGACAAACCAGCAGAAGGCATTAGATCTATTTGAACAAGTCTTAGATGCCAGTTTGAATGTTTTTAATTATAGACTCTGTGTTTTAGCTTCCATTTTCTCCCCCTTTCAGAGACTCTGGCAGCGTTTTGATAACCATTCTGCCATGAGCCTGCTGAGCCACCTAACTGACACACCGAGATAAGATCAAAGGTCTGAGATTTGGGTGCCCTCTACACCCTGCTGAATTCCATGGTCTGCCTGCCTTTCCCACACCTCACCTCTGTTCCAGTGGCCTGCCCTTGCCTTCAGTTGCTCTGCCCCATTTGTCTCCAGTTAGGGTCCCAGCCGGCAAACCTCTTCTCGCCTGTTCAAGCATTTATGTGTGGGTGCCACAGCACTCAGATCTGCCGACGCAATTGCTGCTTTCACTGTCATCTTCCGTCTTGATAGTCACTGGCTTTACCCTCCAAAAATATATATCTCTGAGTTGAAAAGAAAAATCTGTCCATAAAAAGGCAAATATCTCAGCTCAACTCCCATCTCCGCTGGAGCTGAAGGGAAGTTTGCCAATTACTTGAACAAAACCAGGAGATAACGGGCTTCCTTTATCTGTGCGTTAATAGTCTTCTGCTGCCAATCTGCCCAGCAAGGGAGTCCTGTCAGTTCCGACACAGTGCACAAAGGCACTGTTACTTACCCCTTTAACACAAGACAGGCCCATCAGAGCATTTCCATTGCCTTGGACTGACATACTGTGTGCTAATGCACATGTAATGCAAACATCTGTTTCAGTTTCACACAAAGACAGTAGGATTTTGTTTGGGGGGAAATAAAAAGGGGCCTTCTGGGAAGCAAGAATCCTTATACTAGATAGGATGAGCAAGGATCACCTCCAGCCCAAGGTCAGGTGTGAAGCCTGGCATGTGGGCTGTATTGCAGAAGGTAACTGCTCTGACTCAGACCACACAACCAGACATGGGGCTGAGGAACCCAACTCCAACCTCCCACACAGCTATCATTGCACCGAGAGAGGACAAACTCCCAGGGTGGCAGCCTGGGAAAAGGAAACAAGGAGCATCCAGGACAAAGCAGCATTACAGAACACTTTGGCCATCCCTGTGTTTCAGTCATCCTCACTCATGCTGTACACAAGGAAGTGGTTACATGAAACACAAGACAATGAACATATTACTGTCTGCAGAGCCAAATCTGAAATTGTAGTCCAAGACAAATTCCAGGTAACACTCGCTGACTGAAAAGCTGCTTTCAAGACTTTTCTTCATTGTTAGTGCAGGGAACCAGTGATCCAATCTACAATTATATGTATTTGAAAAAAAGTAAACAAGTTGATTACAGACAGTGGTTGACTATTATTTCAGGCTTAAAAGACAAGCAAAATCTTCAGAAAATATACACAGTAATTTCAGAAATAACATTAGAATTAAGTAACACAATTATTTATTGATTTTACTAGTGGCTGTATATAACACTTTCAAAGCCATGGAAACAGCCATGACCTACCTCTCTAATTTAACCATTTCCATATGTAGTGGTGTTAGACTTTGGCTACGTATAAATACACGCACATATATACAGGCACCAGGTGTGTAACACACCTGGATGGATATACGCTATTTATCTCAAATGCTTTCAGGGTATAAAAACACGAGGAGTGAATTTAAAGTTCAGTTATGGAGGATTTCCACATTGCATTTACCCCGGGTCAGAGCAAAGTCCCAGGTCTGTAGCCAGTGGATCAACGCTACCTCTGCCTTGGCACAATTTCAGCTAACCCTGTTCAGAATATTATTCCAAAACCCATCCCAAAAGCTTAGGACCTTCCTTTTGATGCAGCATGTGTTTGGTCTCAGGCAAATGTGATTTGTCAAAGCAGTTATGCCAGCACCACCCTCACAGCCTGCATGTATACCCACACTCACCTGTGGCAGATAAAGGTGTTATTACTTACTACTAAAATGCTTTACACTACCTACATGTAGTAAGATCCTGCTCTCAGATGCTACAGATTTTGCTAAATGTTAACTAAAGGAGCTAAAACTTACTATGTGGGTGTTCCCTTTAGCTGAATTTTTCTATCCTCACCTCAGGGGGGAGGCAGGAAAAACTATGTTTTTTCACTCATATTTGAAAAAAGTCCTGAGGAAATCCTTGCTTGGAAGATTATATTTGGGGGCAGGAACTTGGCAGTGGTGGCTGGAGGACAGGACTTTAATCAAGGACATGCTTCCCACACCCCTACTAGATTAAAAAACCCTGCCCATGTTTAGCCAAGTTTATGTTTGGAAGATAACTACTTCCAGAGGCTCCTGTTCAGCCTTCAGAGACTTCTGTCCTCACAGGGGCCAAACTGACCACAGTTTGAGTCAACACCTGAGCTGAGAGCAAGGACATTGTCTTTCCTATTCTCTCAGGTGCATTTTTACTAGTAAATTAAGCCTTACTGAGGCCTGTAGCACAGTCTATAATGTTTAATTATTAGCACGCTCCCTGGCACAGTTTTGGCTTGTCCTAGGGAGTACTTTCAGAGACTGTGTCTGGGCAGGGTTCAGAGAGCAGCACTTGCCAAGGGCTGTTCCCAATAGGCAGAAACGATAAAGCCATCCTGTTATGGGAGGAAGAGAGTTTAGCTGTATGGATGTGAGCCAGACTATGCCACTTGCTCTTTGTGCCAGCAAATGGGCTCTGGCCCAGTTTAATTACAATGAAGACATATAATCAGTGACTTCTCTGTCAGGCATTGGCACTGAGGAAGGAGGAAAAATCAAACAGCGGAAAGGGAAGAGCTGAATCCACTGGAGGGGAAGGGATGTCATTAGGAGAGGCTAATCTTAAAGTTCTTCAAGTTTGGAGTAGGAAAAAATGACAGTGGAAGCTGGTGCAAGTGAAAAGCTAGGTGAGATGAAGAGGTCAGGAAGAAAGATTTGGATGGGAAATGCATTACTTTGAGAAAGAGTTTAGTAGGTGGAACAAAATGAGGTTGTTCGAAAATGAAGAATGAGATGAGGAAAAGAAAGTAGGAGGAATAGATGAGATTGTGGAAACTGGAAAAGGTTAACTCAGGAGAATGGGGGAAAAAAAATCAGTTAGGCCTTCAGGCGAGCAGAGATTACAAAGCCCTTTGAGAGAACAAGGAGAACTTCTGTCCTCCAGCATTCATGACCCACCTGGTCTTAGAAGGGAGCTCAGGCTTTATCAGGAGTTTTCATGTGTTGCTTACACGTTTCTGTATCTTTATCTTTGGCTTTCACCTGTGTCACATCTCATTCTTTCAGGAGCAGTTTAATCTTCCCATCTCAGCAACCTCATGGTCAGACAGACGAAATGTCAGAAACTGTTAAGGTAACCCAGCCTGTGTGTATCCCTGAGCGAAAAAGTGGAGCAGCAATTTCCATCAATAACTCCCTGCGGAGATTTGGAAAGGCTCCATGTTCCCTTAAAGGTATCCTTGAAGAATCATTTTAATTAACCGTTTACCTGCTGTACATTGCCTGAGGCTTTCACTAGCTAACGCTGCAGTCACTTCAGTATCAGCTTGTTACTAGTCATACGAGCAGTCTAGGCAGGATTCACTTGCAGTCTTTGATTTCTGTCAAGAGCAGTACAAGTCACACTGTGGTAAAAACCCGTACTGGGAACCATCTGACCCACCTAAAAACTGAGACACAGGAGGAGACCTCAGGCTTCCTTCTCACTCTGACTGCAACATAAATATTCTTTTTTACTTTTTTTTTCTTTATAACTGAATATTTTACTGACCCTGCAAAAAAAGAGGAATCCTCTCAACCATGATCACAAATGAACAAAAAAAGCAGAAAGCTCCCACTGCTATTGTGCTTGGAATATAACAGTCAAGGTTAGCACATAATAGCTAAACAATATGCATTTGAAAGCCGTCAAGAGAATAGTGCTTTGTTCTAACGAAAAGGATTGAAATGTTTTCTACTGTCTGCCTTGACACTTCATGTTACAGTACTTGGAATTACTTCAGTCAGGGAAGCTGTCACATCACTCATAAAGTGCCTATAGAGCAACAACAAGGCGGCAGCAGCACCGAGCTGGTGTAGTGCACCCACAAAGGGGATCATTTTTGTCCTTCTTCCTTGCCAGAACCACATTTGCTCAGGGACCAGCAGATGAAAGAGGATTTCTGGTGGTTGGGTTGGGTTTGGTTTTGGTTTTTTTTTGATTGCTGATCTGGCACCATACCAACGTATCCTGTGGGCCAAGACACAGCGCTCAGCAACTTCAGCTGGAGGAGCTCCGGGGTGAGTGTTTGCTGAGAGGGTGCTCATGCACTGCACTGTCCATTTGGAGTCTGCCTATGTGGATTTTTGTGAGTCCCATTTATTTCGAAATATAAACAAAAGGATGGAAATTCTGATCCTGACCATATTGGGCATGCAGAGGACAAACAATCCCAGCTACAGGCTATGCCTGGATTATTATCAGGCAGGTGTCTTAAGGTGGGGCTAAATAAGGAACTTTTCTAATGGGATAAGCCCAATATTTTAGAGGGAGAAGGTGTGTGATGAAGTTGGATGAGATGCTGTTGGGCTTTGGAAATACTTAAGCACAGAATCAGGAAGCAATTACCCTTTCAGGTGTTAACTAGTTCCAGAAAGACATTCTGGCTTGTGGAAAAAGCCCTGAGCAAAAACCCACTTGGTTTGGAGGGTAATTAATGAGATCAGTAATTAAAGGAGCACTGAAGTCTTTCCTCCTGCCCTCCTCCCCCATCAGTAAAGGACAGCCACAGCCATTCTCAGAAAATTAATTCATCCACAGTAGTGGCATAAAACTGTGTAATGGAAAAGCATAAAAGGATAGCTCTATGAACCAAAAAGAAGACAAAAAAAAAAAAGAAGATAACAAAAAAACCCCTGGTTAACTAGCTCTTCTGGGGTGAGAGTTTCAACTTTGCTAGTGTTTCATTAATGCACAGGTAGAGCCGCAGCCTGGAACTTAGCATCACCAAGAAACTCAAAGTGCATCCCTCTTATCACTAAAAAATTCCCAATTCTTTGTGACAGGAACAGCATTCATAACTACAGCCCCTGGTCCTTCTTCAATCACCTGCCACCATCACAGACAGTTGCTCCTCACTCCCGGACTGAAGATCAGACCCAGAACAGCCTCAGGTGCAGCAGTAGGAGGGAGGCAGAACATAGTTAGCTCAGAACTGCAGTCCTCAGAAAACCTTCTCCTTGGAAGTAACCAAAATGGCCTTTGCCTCTTCTCAGGTAGCTGAAACAGCCACCTGCACACATCAGGAGAGGTTTTGTGTGGCTCTCAATATAGTTTCAAGTGAAGTCCCTGGATCCCAATCAGGCAGGGTAGCCCTGGGCACATAGAAGGGTTGCTGCAGATATTTAAACAGATATTGAACCCAGACACTCTCAGGGTTAGGCAGCAGATGATTCCCATTACAGTTTTGGCCTGCAGGACCTAATTTTACTTCTGTTCTTCTTTGGGTACCCAAATCCTCATCTGGAATGAGCCTCAGCCTAAACACCCACTTGCCAGGAACAAACCATCTGTCCTGTTTTCATTTCTACCTGGGAACCATCAACACCCTCTCCCTATCTAGCCTGGAACTAATCAGCCCCACATGCCTGTGCTATGCAGCAGTAATTACCCTCGACCTCAAGGCTGGGTTTTCATGCCTGAGCCCAGTATGAGTCAACAGAAAAATCTCTGCATCTGCCAATAACAGATGTGTTCACTACTGGGCAGTGGGCAAATGCTTCAGGGAAATCCTGGTGGCCCAAAGAGAAACAGGGTTACACAGTCATTAAATGGTTCCCTTGAATGGTTCCTCACTGTGTTTCTGCTCAGCTCTTTCATGTGCTTCCACCCGACCCACTGCATATCCCCTGACCACCTGAATGGCATTTCCAGTATCTTGCTGTGTTGACTTTAGGTGTTTTCCCACCAAACCAACCAGCATGAAGAGCTGATAGGAGGGTCTGTCAGGGGGCAGTGACTTAACTTCCTTCTCTTAAATGGAGCAGCCTTTGGGACTGTGACAACAGGGGAAAAAAAATGAATCCAGGATGTTCCTGTTTCAAGTAGCTTTTAGAAATGCAGAATTAAGTGTGAGAAACCAAGCTCTCCTCTGCTCATCCAAGAAGATAAAACCTTACACCTCAACTCAAGGAAAGAATAATTTCTTTTTTTTCTTTTTTGACACAGAGAATAAAGCTGGTGTTAATGACCAAAATGTGCTCATGGTAATATTCTAAATGATCTTTCTTTAATTTAGAGGAATTAAATAGTTAATTAAGGGGTAATATTCATAGTGCCAGAGTGTATCAGGAAAAAATGGGTCTTGCATGTAATTAAGAACTGAGTCTTTCTGCTAACAACACAAGTGTATTGCAAGACAATATTCCAATGCAATGAAAATCATTCCTACTTTTAACTAAGTAAGATATGATGATGAAGAAAGGGACAATCTTTAAAAAATGGTACAAAGTACATTGCTCTTCATCCTCCACCAAAAGATGACTTGTCTTATGACAAATGCCAACATATTCCAATACTTTTTAGTTCAAAATCAGAGGAAGTAATTAACTAGCAAATGTTTCTGAGCACAGGAATTCTGGAACATTTAGACTCACGAATCTCAATATATTCTGCTATCAAAAATAGCTAATAGATTAGCTCTTAAATACAGTAACAACATCAAATAACAATGAAAGCGGGGGAAAAAAACAGTTCTGACATGAGGAAAATATTATCAGAAAAATAAACATATATTTTTTAATTATGTCACTTTTTAAAGATATCAGAGTGCACAGGCAACAGCTGGTTTTTTACGAAATTGCCATTTTCTTGATCACATAGTATTTCAGAGGACACTTCACCAGGCGAGAGGCTCTGGGTTCACTTCCCACCTCTGCTCTTCTACGGACTGCTTATATCAACTCAGGCAAATCATTTAGCATCTATAAGCGTTGCTTTTGATCTCAGTAGTCAGGGTAATATTTATTTTCTCCAATCTCTGCCTTGTTTGGTTAGCTTGCGTGCTCTTTGAAGAAAGACCTGCCTTTTCCTCCTTTAAATAGCACCTCCCAAGAGAGAAAAGAGGAATAGCTTCATCTTGGTTGTATGTACAAATAACGAATGACATTCTCCAGAGTGTTCTCGCAGTCACCTTCAGCTCTTTGCTGCTATGATTTTGTGCTGTGGAGGTAACTTCACCCATTGGGAAGCTGTGCACCTCACTCCTCCTGCTCAATCTTTTCCCAGCTTCAGTAAAGCAGTTGTGAGAAATGGCACCTCACTAGCGAAACTAGCAGTAGCAAAATGAAAAATAATGAGTCTAGAAAGCAGCAGGAAGCACAAGAACTACAGTCAGAATGGAGGCACAGTGCTGGACACCAAGGACAGAGGGAACTCATGTCCCTCTTGGGTATTAGTAGCTGCCAGCATGGCTGAGTAGCCGTCATGATGAGCAAGGACATACACCTGGTTTGTAGGGACGGACAGATGCACAGTTCTCCTGATTTAAAATATCCAGGATAGCAAATGCAAAAGTGGGAGACCACTTTCTCACACCTTCTTCCAGACCAAATAGAACCAAATGAAATCCATAATAACACTCCTGTTGCTTTTGGATCAAGCACAGGGGAGGGTGATGTGGCTCTCACCAAAGCAGCCAACAGCTGTAACTACTACAGGTTTCAAAAGAGTAGCACCTCTGTGGCTCATTTTCTAACATTAACTCTTTCCTTTAATAGAAAGGTTAGTTAAACTTGGCTTCTTGGGGACAGGGAAGCAGCAAGAAAGAGAAAATATCCATTGTGCCTTAGAGTCAAAGCAGGGCAAGACAGAAAGTCATGTCCTTCACCAGCTCTTCCTCCAAAAAATGTGATCTTTATGGAGAAAAAAATGCTATAGCTCAAGCAGAACAAGTCATCACCATTTATCTCCCTGAAACTTGAAAATCACTGTTTCAGCAGAGAGCCAATTTTCAGGGGCAGGGTTGGATGGGTAAATACATATTACAAAGTCAAGGGTAGTGGGATGCAGGATGCTCCTTCCCTTGAACCACAGGTTTGTCTGAAGATCCTGGACCTTCCTTGGATCTGCCTTCATAGACCAAACTGGTCACCTCCCAGAACAACCTCCTGAGTCAGAGCAGGCTGAGATGGCAACCAAATCCACAGCATATTGAAGTACTCACAGGTATCCCCTGGGGGACTCATGTGGTCAAGGACAAAACCAGCCATTGTGGCATTCACTGTAACTGTCCAAAGAGGATTTTTCTGTCTCAAATGACGGCCAAGTGTTGCAGTGAGACATTTTCTGATCACAGCTTACAGGAAGCAGAGATGCTAAGTTCAGGTAAGCCTCTGGTATCTAGACCAGAGCTATACTAAAAGTGAGCCAAATGTTATACAAAATTGAGCTTAATATATAAATTTATTCAAAAACTTTGTGACTCGTTCAGTTCCAGGAAAAAAATATCCTGAAGTATTGCAGGTAGCAGGCCTAGGCGATGGCTAAAACATTTATCCAGACCTTTCCAGGACTCAAAGAATTTTACATCTGCTATTGGCCAACCACTTGGCACCTAGTCTGACGGTTTAATGATCTGCATGCTGTCATAAACCATTCTGCAAGATTTATGAAGCAGCAGAGTATATTTGGGAAAGGAAAGGGTAAGGAACTGGAGCCCTCCCACCCAAAATCACTGAGTACCCAACCATCAACCTACACAACTTTCATTGCAAGCAGCTCCTTTCTCCCAGTTATCAGTGAACCAATCTTTTCACCAGACAGCCCAGTAGTTACTAAGAGAAAACTCAAAAACAAAGGAGTAAGCTTTCTTGCCAATGGAAATTGGCCTCATCAGAAAAAAAAAATCTTGCCACTTCATGCAGCACTGCCAGCACATGTCATTGGGCCGTTACACTGCTAGAAGAGCAAACAAGCTGCCATATGGGGTCAGTCAAAGCCCCATCCTGGCTGGTACCCTGCTTTGGGCAGTGAGTGGGGGAGGAGATAAGAAACCATGCAGAGGGTGAGCATCCCTGGGCATGTGTTCCCAGCCCTGGCAGTGTTTGGTTCATTCCCTGGAGGGAAGTTTAATAATTGACAATAGGACAATCAAAGGTAGTTTTAACTTTCAAACATAACAAATTGACCAACGGTTATGGAGTCCAACCCTCCCTCCTTTTGACAGTGTAAATTTGTACACTTTAACAGAGGTGCGTTTGTGCTGGGTTTTGTTTAAGCTGGCGTGGCTTAGTTCATCAGCCACTCAATCAACAGCCCTTGAAATTTGTCACTCACTCCCAACCTCCTTCACCCTTTCACAGACCACAGCAGAGATTCTGTAACATGCTTCCTGAAAACTGTCCATCAAAGCTGTCCTGTTCCTTTTCCCCATTCAGCTGAACTTTTCTTTTCTGTGGATACTTGCACGCTAACTTCAAGAGCCAGGGCTCAAAAGAGCATTGAGGCAAAGGAAGCAAAAAAAAAAAAAAAAAAACTGTTGAATTGTGAGGTGGTTTTGATCATTCAAATGCTTATGAATTGTCAGAAATCTGGACAGGTAATACCTTCTCTAAACAGAGTCTTTAATTTGGAAAAAATCCTAAAAGCTCAGCATTTCACACCTCCGCTGAGATATGCCTCTGGCTACCCTTTTATTTTTCATGCCGTGTTTTCTGAAACGTTACATTCAAGAGAATACATTGCCTTCAAATCATGTACACATGCATGTTTATTAAGTCATTACCATAGCCTTAAGTCCATAAAATCACTGTGGACTGCAATACCACATGTGCATCCAGCAATTAGATGAATAAATTAACCCTGAAAATTTTCTGCTTGGGGTGGAAGGGAACAAGCTGTACTCTGAAAGTTGAAATAACGCTCCAGCATAGAGGAATAATTTTGTATTTGAAAGACTGCTACCTGATTAGTGCCGTGAAAAAAAATAAAAATCACCTCATCATGCAGATGATTAGAAATAGCCTTAAATTTCTGAAGTAAAAAGAGGGAAAAAATAGTAGAAAACAAGGATCTGGCAGAGCACACAGTTCCAAAGTGCATTACTCTGTCAGTGTCATTTTCTATGCGGCAGTGTTCTTTCAATTATTTCTTCCCCTCTCTTCCTCTCTGCAAAGAAAATTGGCAGAAAAAGTTGCCTGCAGGATCAGAGAGGGGTATTTTTATCAACCTACAACTAGATTAAAAATCCTTTATCTGAAATGCAGCAGAGGACTGGCCTAAATTAAATCCCATCTCCCTCTGCTTCTGGGTTGTGAAGGAGTATCACACATAGGGCATCTTGCTTAATTTGTATTATTTTTTAATTTCTGTTGGGTTTAGTTTGCACTTGCACAAGTTGCTCATACAAAACAGGACAAGTGAAGAGCAGAGAGCAACACAGCCCATGTCCAAAAGGGACAAGTGAGGGATGTTCACTCAAATATCTGCTCAGTCCATCACCTGAGGACACAGGAGTAAGTCAAGCCCAAAGCTCTGAAGGTCAACTTCAAGCCAGTGCATCGGCGGCCAGGACATCAGCTTTTTACTCTCGCTGCAGTGCCCTCTTTACCTCCACAGAGACTACTCACA
The DNA here is from genome assembly GCF_001604755.1 of Lepidothrix coronata. NCBI lineage: Eukaryota > Metazoa > Chordata > Aves > Passeriformes > Pipridae > Lepidothrix > Lepidothrix coronata. The sequence continues at coordinate 2,388,755 of NW_016690199.1, read as the reverse complement.
TGTCAGAGCATTTGCAGAACCTGGGCTTGCATAAATTTTTAATGGTATTAATAATCACTGTTTGTGGTGTTGCACTGCAGTGTGACTACCAGAGAGCCCTTCAGTAATGTCACAGAAATGCCCTCTGACACCATGCCTGTGCATTGCTGACATAATCACCAGGTGTTAACTGTACCCACACACACATATGGGCTTAATTATGCCCATTTCATGCAAGGCTCTTTCAACTGCACAGCCCTAGAGCCCAGGGGGTTTGATGTTGCAACCCAGATACTGTTGGATAAAAATAGGGAGGAGGACAGTAAACAAAACTGGGAAATAGAGGTAGGAAAAAAAAAGGACCCTGAGAAGCTGGCATCATGGTCTGACTTGTTACTTACCTGTGAGCAAACCGCTTGGCTTATACAGGAAGGGTTATAAATGTCTGGGTCTCTTCCCCTTCAACCCTGTAAAGGACACCACCACTAGGAATGAGGTTGAGTGACGAATCAGCAGACGTCCTGTCCGGGATATTTTTGGGTAGTTTTTCCAATTTCTGCACCGCTGGCTTCTCTGGCTCCATCTCATGTCAGAGTGTACAGGAGCAAAGAGCTATTAACTTGGCTCAGCAGTGATTGCTGTGCACAGTGTCCTGGGCAGAGACTTTTCATTTAATTTTCATACATCATTTACAGCTTGCTGCAGCCATTCCAGAAAGTCAGCACCAATCTCCTTAAGTTAACATGGAACAAACAGGAAAGGAGATAGAATTCTTGTGTTGTTATTTAAAAGTCTTGTCATGTCTGGGCACATTTGGTGCTACCACTGATTTCATTTTCAATATACTTCACTGATATAACGAAGTCATTTCCTTGAGAATACACAGGGGAGGCCTGGACAGCATTAATGTAGAAAAAAACAAACATAACCAATTTGCTAGTAACAAACCTATTTTCTGCATTGCTGTTTGCTTGTTGCTGGGTATTTTTTCCTCACATTTTATATTAATATGATGGGCCAGACTCTGATTTTCAGCATTGCTCTAAACACCCCCCTCCCCAGAAGGAGCAAACAGAATTTCTATGGATTTGTAAGTGTAACATAGATGAGGATAAGGCCCTAAAGCTTGTCTCTAAATAGCTTATACAGCTCCTCTTGTTTACTCCTCAGTTGGAACTGCCAAAATATTATGTGAAAAGCACTCTAAAGAGGTCCAAGAGTCCTTCTGCACCCAAGTTCAGCAATCATTATGTCTGTGTCCTTTAATCTTTTATCCTCTCTGCTGCAGTTACACACTCTATGAAGAGAAGTATAATAATAACTCCTTTGCAGCCTCCAATGACTGTAAGAAGGATTAATTAGTTAATGTTTGCACAGTACAGGGGCCAGGCTCTGTGCTGATTTATGCTTGATGCATGTCAGCAGGGGTGGATTAAGGTGGGAGTCAACACAGATTTGAGCCTCTTGTAAAGAATGCACCAGGTTCAATTTAACTAATTTGCTCACTGTTTAAATTTTTTTTCTTTTTTTTTTTTTATATTGGCTTCACAGAACTGACAGGCTTCATACCTGTCTATCGAGGGAGCTCTGCACCTCTGCACATGGCTGTGTGGACCAAGCCTGGCAGTGGTCTTTAGGGAACATCTCAGGTCATGGAGATGAAGTCATGATAAGCAGCTCTCCAGAACAAGGAGTGGTGGCACAGAGCCCTGACCCCACAGACAAGGGCATAAGCAGACTTTCCTTTAAAACAAAGTCAGGCAGTGGATAAACACTTATTTAAGGAAGAAACTGATTCACTGGTTTTTCTAGATCTCTGCTTTGCACAGGTGTAACCAGTACATTTAAGTACTTCAGTGACACTGGTGAAGAAGCAATGGTGCGTAACCTTCAAGTAAGGCAAAATAAGTACAAATAAGTCTAATCTGGCTTTTCAGTTTTAAAAGTCTTCTAGGCAGTGATTGCATTTCACTGCATAGGAACATATGGCACTATTACTTGATCCTCTTACCAAGGGCAACGTTAATGACTTTCCCCTAACCCAGCAGTATACACTGTTGAATGGTTAAAAGGATGTCCCGATAAACAAAAGGCACAAAAGCCTGAGCCTATACTGTTATCCTTCTCCCCTTTACCCTTTGAATCCAGGCCAGGAATATCTCATGTATCATATGAAAGGATCACCATAGTGAGAGCACAGTGACAGTCACACTGATACCAGCTGCAGCAGTGAGCACTGCTGTGCAGAGCTTGATTTAGTCCCTGCCTATTCTGGGAATCATGAGAAAAAGTAAAAATACAGTACTATCGCTCCACGCAAACTTGGTCCCTGTATAATTTTCCAGGAGGTGCATCCCATAATTTTCCACAATAGTCCAAGAATGATATTTGGACAAGCTTTTCGTGTGAAACAGGCCAAATTAAGTCCTGTGAGTGAACAGGGAGCCTTGATGTCTAATTCAGCCATATATATATATATGTGTGTATGTATATGTGAAATGCCCCAAACCGGAGAGAGAAAATAGCCCTTGTCAAATAATCAGTCTGCTGAAACCAGCCTGTCTTACAGTACCCTGGATCAACAAAGTAAAAGCATCAGGTCCAAAATTCCTGACAATTACTAAACTTCAGAATGTGTAAAGCAATGACACATCAAAGATAAGGGGAACAGAAGAAAAAAACCTTTTTTTATTTAAGACTACCACAGCTTACACAGCACCATTGTCAGGACCAGCTCTCAGGATATCTGCTTTTGTGAGAGTTGTGCAAGGGAGAAGGGGAGGGAAGATGCTTTGCCTCAGTGAAGTTAATAGCTAACTGAATCAGTGGAGCCCAATTCCTCTCTCCCTGTGTGCTTGTTGGAATACCACATTTGTTCAGTCCTTTGTACTTGGTCCTACTGCCCTCTGCTACACAAAGTATTACTGCATTCCCAGATAGAATATTCTCATTTTGTTGCTTCAGTCATGGGCCCATAAAAACCGTTTCAGTGGATAGAACTGTTAATTGCAGGAATAGGGAAATAGATCTGCCATCAATGTTAATATTCTTTGATAAGTAGCTGTCTAGAAATCACTTCAAAGTAACGAAGAGACATTGAAATAATTTCCATCGAGAACAGGGCTTGATAGACAGACACACGAGCAGGTAAATAGAACCCTAAGTTAGCAGGATGTCACATACATATTTATGTATTAACACATGCTGATGCAAAAGGACTCTTTCAACCAATACAGCAAGATGCAAAATATTTTGGTGAATCACTCTATTAACCAGGCTCAGAAGCCACTAAATAAGACAGGAACCAGGAGGCTACGTGAAGACAACAAGGTCCTGGTGACCCTCTCACAGGGAAAAAAAAAGTGAGGGTGTATTTCCTGAGGTTCAAAGTACAAACAGAAGGACAAAATAGCTATGACAAAGAGTTAGAACAAGGGTAAAACAGCCCCAGAAGTTAGTTTGAAGACATGCTGAATCAATCAGCCATAGACTTGCATGCCATGGAGGTGAAGAATAAAAACTTTTAATAAAAGAATATGTTAATAAAAAAATAGGAACTCTGGGTACTGAAGAAGCAGGAAGGGATTTTAAAGCATTTATTAAATGTATCTGTGAATTAAAAAAAAATTTAGCAACCTTCGATGAGCTTTAATTTACGATGCTCCAAAAGTAGACTAATGTAGGCACAACGATCAAAGATTTTTAGGGACAAAAAGTCTAAAAACAAATCCTCAGAAAGAAGGAAGCTTGGAAAATATCCAAAGGGGATTATCTCATGAGAGACATAGTAAGAACACTACTTCTTTATATTCCTCTTCATATTAAACCCACAGTAAACTGTTGATTTTCAAAGCAACCACGAAAAATCAATCACCAGAATGATGTGCATATGACCAGTCTGGAAACATCCAAGTGGGAGTTCACCAGTATGATCTGTGCAGTTTAAAAAAAGGATCATTCATAGCAGCATTACGGCAGTGTCTAGGGGCCAGCCTATGATCTCTTTGTTCTAGGCTCTGAACAAACAGTGCAGAGAGTTTGCCCGAGGAATTAATGACCTTAACAGACAAGACAAAAGGTTGGAGAAGGAAACAATCCGGGAAAGACAGATTACTCTCCCCACATGTGCCAGGACAGATCTATGTCTTTTTATAAGCTAGTGCCAACTACCAAAAGTGTGGTAGAGCATCCCAGTCCTTTGAACACACTCCCATCGTTTGAGCAACTCCGAAGTTCATACAACAACTGCACGTTGCTGGTTACCTTTGGTTTGTGGGTCATAAGTCAGAACTTGGACCTCCTAGGAAGCTGCAGAATTTAAAAAACTGGTGTTTTTTACTGTAAGGAGGCTGAATGCAGCATATGTGAGAGATTAAAGGAACATCAGGTAGCTGTTAGAGGTTTGCACGATGTGAACTCAGCTTTGGCAGCATCTTTTGGAAACAGAGAGGTGAGACAGAACAGGATAAAAGTCGACAGCAGAGTCCAGTGGTCTCAGTGGACTCATAGAAATTCTGACACCTAAGAACACCGTGGCACAGCTATGCCACACATGCAGATATTAACTTGGTCATAATCATTAGTCAGTCACATTTTCTTAATTGTTTGACCTCACCTATCTTTATTCCTTAGATGATCTCAAGCAGAATTCTATGCTTCCATGGCACTTGTCTCTGTGACGTGCTGCCTACCAGAGCATGGAGCAAACACTGAGGCAATTTCCAACTGAAAAGGTGACTGGAATTAAGCAGAAATGGCAAGCACATCCCACGCAGAACTGAGCATGACTTCTACCAATATCCAAAGAGAAGAAAATCAAATATAAATTGCTATTAATCATAGAATCATAGAATTATAGAATGGGTTTTTGGTTGGAAGGGGTCTTAAAGATCATTTAGTTCCAACCTGTTGCTAGACCACATTGGTCAGAGCCCTATCCACACTTGAATACCTCCAGGGATGGGGTATCCACAACTTCCCTGGGCAACCTGTTCCAGTGCCTCACCACCCTATAATCTTTTCATGTTCTCCCTAGCAACGAACTGGGAATCATTTTGGAGTTGTTATAATCTGCAACATGCCAAAGTTCTTTGCTCATCACTGTATGTGGGGTTATAGAAGCAGCCCTAGAGACTAGAAGTCCATGTTGTCCCAAAAAATGGCCAAAGGCCTATGTCCAGGGCCGAACAAAAGACAGAAAATCTGCCTCAGGAAAACACTTGCCTACATAGGCTTTCTGAGTTGGAGGTGCTGGCAGAAGTCCTCACTAGAATTTTTCTTCCATTAATCTGTCTAGGGCTGGTTTGTTTGTTTGTTTTGAATCCTATAAACAGGTACAGATACCTGTGGCAAGAAGTTTCTTAGAACTACATACCATATGAAGAAACATTTTTTTCTGCCTCTTTTGAACCAGCCATCCCTAAGCTGGTTTTCCTCATATCCCCTTATATTCCCTTATCTAGGGGAGTACAGTGACCAATCCTTCCTTATTTACCATTTTTATGGCATCCCAGCTGTCGGTATTGATACCTTCAATTACCTCCAGCTTGGAGCCTGTTATCTCAGTCAGTTGTTCCTCAGACAGAAGCTTTTCCATATTACATTCTTGCTGCCCATCTCTGAACCTTTTCCATGTATGCTGTATCCTTTATGAGATGGGGTGTACCAGAAATGCATATAGCATTAAAGAATTACAAAGTGACATAAAAACGCTCCCTGTCATGTTCTCTATTCCTCTCTAGGATTTTTAATATTTGATTTGCTTCTTAATCAATATCACAGATGATGCACCATGTCATTAAGGAATGAGATTTGAGGGAAATAAATACAGTTTCACAGAGACAGAAGCTACTACTGGCAGCATGGCCCAGACAGTCTTAGATGTAATTGCCAACAAATTAATTCACCAAAGAGCACTGAACCACTGATGCTATTTTAGGCTTCGTTTTGGTAAATAGCAAGCACATTACAGAAGAAGCGATCAAAGAAAATAACCTTTGACTGAGCGATCACAAGTTGATTCAGTTCAAATTAAATGAAAGAGTAAACAAAAATAGGTCTGTAATTAAGGCTCTACATTTCGAATGGGCAAAATTTGAGAAATTAAGGGGCCTAATTAGTGAACTCAGCTGGGCTAAAGAACTGAAAGGCGTGAATGTGGGAAAGGCATGAGATTCCTTTCATCCAAAAGTATAGAAACTACCTCCAGCATGTCCCAAGCCAGGCAAAAACAAAGCTTGTAAAAAATACATGTAAGTGAATGGGTAAACCACCTCAAAAATATAATAGCAATCAATGAAGGGCCAACAAAGAATGGAAAAAAGACAACTCAGCAAAGAGAACAACACTTTAGAGATCAAGAAGCTTGAGACTAAAATGTGAAATGCCAAAACTCAAACAGAGCAAGACCTTGCAAAGGATACAGAAGTAAACAGAAATGAATAAAATAGTGTGAAAAAGAGTGGAGTAGATAGGCGAGAACTTAAAGACCTGAAGGTTCCAGCTGCAAAATTAGATGGATACTTTACACACACTGATTTTTCAGCAAAGATAGCAGGGATAAAGAATAGTAGAATGGCTGACAATAGCAAAAGTATGGCAAGGACCACATGAGACAGAATCCTAGCTCAAAAAGCCTAATGCCTTCAAAAGCATCTCCATCTTCTTGGCATTGCAGATGCCATGATGACCCAGCATAGCAAAACAGAGAGGTGGTAGGTGGGAGAGTCGGGAGAAAGGGGAGAGAAAAGAAAAGGGAATGGGAGATGAGATGAATAAGTTGACCTAGGACAGAATGTTAAGACGTACTTCATGTGAAGCACTGTTGAATTATGCCCAGGCACCTGCTCCAGGAGCTCCGGAGGCAGTGAAGACCTCAGTGGGAATATGGGCATTTTCACTCCCTGATACCTGTATTTTGCTCCTCCAAGAACAGGCGGTCTGTTCCAAAAGTTGGCTTATCTTCATTACTCAGTATAGGAGAGCTGCAAATTTCAAAAATCTACAAAATACTCTTCAGAGGTAGCAGGTTTGGGTAAATGAGAGGGTTCTCCTGTATAAATATAGGCTATAGGAAAGTCTCAAGTAAGGCTTGGAATAAATGGGATGACCTTTTCACTTGGGAAAGCTTAAAATACAAGTTGCCCCGCAGAGAAAATTCAACAGGAAAGACTTTGGGCAATTTCTCACTGCTGAATGTTTATGTTAATATCATTCTAAATTAGAGTAAAATTAAATAATTTAAGTAATTTTTGTTCTGTGGGGGAGGGTGCATCAGGTGGGGAGTATAGTCTACCAGAGCTACTAAGTGAGACAATAGTTCACTTAAAGAATTATTTAGCTATCAGCTGGGAAACACATACCATCATTTGGCAGGGCATGCATGGCTTACAAGACATTAATCAGGTATCCACTGGAGAAGAAAATAGTGATACTTTTACAAAAGACTGTAATTTCAAGGGTTGTTAATAAGCGAATAAATAAAACTGCTATCAATAGGTGTATTTTTGTATCTGTAGAACTCCATTAAAACAGCCACACAGCCCTTTTATCACACTGAATTAATGTTAAAATATCTCCCTGACCTCAGCTGCACTCTGTAGCCTTCCACATTGCACCATAGTCTTCAAGTAGCCTCCCAGTGAAGTGTTTTCTTGCTTTTCTTGCTGTACTCACATATCCAGCCTGTGCAACATCTGCCCTACCAAATGACTCTGTCATGGACTCCAGGCCCTGCTCAGCATCTGCTCTGAAAGATCTGCTGAAATCAGCAGGATCAGAAAGGCCAAAGTCCTTTGAAAATTCTGGTCTCAGTCACACTGCAGAACATCAGCCATAGGGTTGCCATATTTCTGTCCCAGGTTTTCAGGAAGCATTAGACATGCTCTGCCCACATTTTACAGATGGTCTGTGCTTGGAAACACATGGCATTTATTGTGCATATAGAGACCATCTGTCCAGTGTACAGACCAAAGGCCCGTGGCTCCTGGAAATGCTGGACACAGCACACATGCTCTAGAGCTAATCTGGGCACATGCAGAAAATGCATCTGAATTTTTTACCCTGCCTGAACAGTCTCTGAAATCCTGGATAGAGGTAATGAATTGCTTAACTTAAAATTCTATAAGGGAAGAAAGTGTATGTCCATAGTCTACTATAGGTCAAAACGTGCTCCTGCCCGCTCTGTTGTGAGCAGAGCAGTGGTTAAAATATCCCACTGGAATGGAACCAGGACCTCTCCAGCCCTCAGGAAAGGGCTTGAACCCTCTAATGAAACAGTCAGCACCAGAGATCTCAGCCTGAACAGCCAGAAATGGTGGAGGTGGGAGTTGTGATAAACTGATTTTATGAGAACCACTGGGCAGCTCCAGAAAAGTGCCTTGAGATTTCCGAAACACAGCCTTGTTTCTTCCCAGCCATACCCACTTCCATGGAAGACAATTGGGGTGACCGCCTCACGTTTCCCTGGGTTGATCTTCTCTGCAAAAAGAGGTATAGAAGTTCTGACACAGTTTACCCTATGGTCAAATTCTCTGGTCACCTCTTCCCACAACTATCTCAAAAACTTGTTGCAAAATGTATGCTGAGTGGGGGATGTGTGTTCAGAGGATGGTGTCCACTGACCAATCAGCCAAAAAAGCCGCTAGAGCTCAGAAGAAGGCTCTTCTCTGGTGTCACTCTAAGTCAGTTTGATCAAATCGTTTGGAATAGCGGAAGATCTCCAAAGTAATTTCTAGCAGTAATGCTATCATTTATATAGAAATGTAAGTATTTTCATTCTTTTTGTCTAGGTAGTCTCAAATGCATGAACACCACACAAAGGCAAAAGGCATTGCTAGACCTATTGTGAAGGAATAAAAGTTGCACAGAATCTGCTCCAGCCTTGGAGAGATGCACAGACCTCTCAAGAGTTACATATGCACATGCAAATTGCTGCTCCTGGTGGGAAGCAGAACATCCACATGTTATTATATGTTCCCAAGTAGAAAGAGAGCTATATAGAAATGATAGTATATTTGACATGTGGATATTTCAGGCAGTCCTGCCCTGAGGTCCTTCTCTGAATTATCTGATTACATTTTACCTCAGCTGTAGCTCGCTGGGTGGAGAGGAAGAGTGATGATAGTATATGTCTTCTCCAAAGGTTACACCTGCCAGATGGAAAGGCCTCTTGAAGATGCAGTAGCAGGTAGAGGTTACTCAGCTGCTCACCACCTCTCACTTTCTCTTCTCCTTATAAAGGGCAGCTGAGCAATTACTGAAGGAAAGGAAGGAGCAGCCTATGCCTGCACACGTGAGGATCCTGTTACAGGAGCATAAATCTTGAGTCAATGGCATTAAAATGCAGCCTGAAAACCACCAACTTTGACAAAACTTGCTCTATTAGCACTGTTTAATCACAGAAAGGTGCCTGGGGGCTGATCAGACTGGAAATACCTGTGTGCTGCCACCACTAGCTAAATCCCACCCTGGACTCACAGTAAGAGACACCCCACGATCCCAGCTGGTGTGCCCAGCAGGAGACAGCCCATCACCTTCCACAGACACCCTGCTCAGTGTGTCCCTTTGGGGCACAGAGGGGGTGGAAAGCAGCCTGGGTTGAGGATGCTGGAGTGAGGAGTCTGTTGTGACATGTAGGACAGGCCAGTGTGGCAGTTTTGTTGGGGGAAGGCACCGAGGGAAGGGCATCACGCCCTGATGGCTGTGTGTACTCACACCAGCTGAATGAGGGGTCTCTGGACAGTTGGTGCCAGTAAGAAAAGCCACCAAATCTTGTGAAATCATAAGAGAAAGAGGAGTCAGAGTAACCCAACCAGAACTCTGCAGTGAAGCATCACAGTGCAGCCCTCGGTCTCAGGCAGCATCACCCTGAGGAGGTGGAAAGGGAGGGTGGTGGCGGCGTCTGCTCGCCAGCTGGGACAGTGAGAAAAGCTGCAAAGGTGAGACTGAGAGAGGGAAAATGACTCAGGGGCTTGACACGTCAGACAAATGGGAAGCATAAATAACCACGGACACCCAGATGCTCAGAGCTGGGCAGCCACAGGAGATAGCCAGACTAGAAAAGCCAAAAAAAATGTGTGGGGGAGTGGATATGAGATCAGAGAAGCAGGGTCAAGCAAGTTCAAAACCAAGCTCTGGAAGTCCTTAGCATACTATTGAGCTTTATCAGGGGGAAAGGAAGCCTTTGACAGTGGTGAAGGGACAGGGGGATATAATACCATAGTCTGCATGCAGAGAAAACATGGCATAATGAAAATCTCTGTGCACCATTCTTCTCTCACTTAGCCTCATTTAAATCATGAATAATGACATGGCAAACTACAACAGGTTAAAGCCAGTGCAAATGAGAGAAGAATCACATCCTTTTTGTTTAGAGAGAGAGGCCTGCAGGGAAAAACTGCAATCGAAGGAGATTTACAGTAGTCAAGAGGGAAAGCTATCATGGATTACATGAACTGGAGTTGTACAGGCAGTGCTGTGACAAGGTATGGTCTGGAAGAGGAAGCAGAGAAGTCTGCAAGTGTGGAAGGAAGGTTAAGCAAAAATTAGGGGCAAGCAAAATTCAGCATGGTTTCAGTTAGAGGGACATGCTTGCAGACATGGGTTCATGCCACCCTCATCAGAGCACTGGGAAAGGGTGGCCAGTGCTTCTGCCACCTCCTTTTCTGGTGGCTGAATTACACAAAAATGACGGCTGAAAATATACACAGAGCCACCCACTACTTTGCCACAAATTCAACTGTTCTGATCATCACATGACAGTAAAGCAGCTGTGGATGGCACAAGGCAGGCTGAGTAGGAGAGATGTGGAGACCCTACCAATGGTTTTGGAATGTTGTCCCCACATGAGAAAATAATTATAAATTGAGAGCCCATCCTTTGAGCATGAACGGCTCCAAAATCACCAGCTAGGCACCCACCCTATTTTGCAAGCACACTATTACCAGAGAGCTCCAAAGACTGTGATGCACATGATGGTGTATGTTAAACCAAATGCAGGCTGCAACTCAGTTTATCAAGCAAAGAAAGGTCTCTAGAGATGTCATTTTACAGGGAGCTTGCAGGGCAAGAGGTTACAAGAGATGTCTTTTAAGACAGCTAACAATTGCTTCATTTGTCACAAGGAAAAGAAAAAAATTAGTTTGGGATCTCATAATAGAATAGTTTGGGGGTGATAATTTTGTGCTGACAACCTTCTGATGTAAAAGCAGAATTTCTAATGAAGAATGAATATAAAAATTCCCTGGGGATGGTAAGTGAATCTCAGTACTTTAAACTGGCCGTGGTACCTAGTCTTGCTGTGTGTCATATAATGCATACTTGTACATCCTGCTACCAGTATCCTGTCAAACCAAAATGACAGACACAGCCTAGCCATGCTGTTACTGTGAGATAGGCTTCTGTTTACTTCTCATTTGGGAAAAAAATTACACTGATATCAAGCAAGAGATCAGTGCATGTTCCTGGATGTGAAGAATAGCAGTGGTGGAAAATATCCCCTATTCCCAAATGATAGGGATGAGTATATCTAATTAAAAAATAATCTTTTATTGTCTGCCAACTCAATCTAAGTTTCAATATACAAACCAGCAATTACAGGAAGTAGATAATCAGTTATGCATTTAAAAGACTTACTGCTGAATTACGTGTCCTTTAATTACATGTATATTTTTTAAAATAAAAATTGGATTTCTTGGAAGTGAAGGAGAAGGAATAACCAGGCTAGGAATGGATTCACTCTATTCCTATATATCTATGGCCAACAGAAACAATTTGGAGTAATAAAAGCTAGGCATCTCATTTTAAATCACGTGTCACAAATACCTCTAAGAACTAACTTCCATTGCCCTAAGGCGCCTTTTGTAGTTGCATTATCCTTCCAGGTTTTGAAGCATGAACATCGTTGAATTTTAAATACCAAAAACAAATGCTGAAAACTTTAAAGGTGTTGCTGGCACGTGTGTGCTTGTAACAGAGGTTTTAGTTGAATACACATTTTTCTGTCAGATATATATTGTTAATACACAACACTTGTTGCAGAGATTTCTGTGCACTGGTGTGCTTTTGTCAAAGTACATTAAGGATGCCAAACCTGCAGGTACTAAAACATAGGGTGTGAATGTCAGGCTTAAAAATATTCAAAAATGTAAGCTGAAGCAGGCATCCCTCTTACCATACATAAGCAAGGCTCTGGAGTGGACATCACTTTGTCAGCACACGTTTCTGCCATCACCACCACTCCAGTTCTCATTAAAGTTCACTCCAGTGTTCATCAGTAGGCTCTGTGCTGGCTCTCAGACACACCAGGCTTCCAGAGCATAAAGGAGCAAGGGGAAAAATGTGATGGGAGGCTTACAAACTGGACAATTTGTTGATTACCTGTTGCTGATACGTGTTGTTGTTTCTGTCTTTTAAGATGCGCTGCTAAGTACTGCTAGATCCTCCATGTCTTCTCTATGCTGTCTGCTTGGTCTCATAATTCCCTTCAATAAAAGTTGTGATCCTCTTCTATAAATCAGATCCTTTAACAGCGACAGGCATCACTACAGCTTCCTCCAAACAGGTTGTTGCTTCAGGCACTGGCTCTTCCTTCAAGGGTGCCACTCCACGGCACTGATTGGCTATAAATCTAGCAGTAAATCTGCAGGCTTAAATGTCAGATTTGGTCTTCCATTTTTCAGAATTCTGGGTGGTTTTTTGGTTGTTGTACCTTTTTTTTTCAAGGCAAAATAACCCATACATGTGCAAACACTCTGCTTGCATTAGCTCACCAGCAAGGTCACAGAATGTGTTCCCCTTCTGCAGCGTTCAGCACTGAACACGTTTCTGCTCTCCAAGACAAGCTGTAAACTGTAGAGAATAGGTCTCTTCCAGTGGCCCTCTTCTGGCAGGATCTGGGGACTAGAAAGTCAAAGGGGTGACAAGGTTTTGGAGAATTGCTCTGGTATAGGATTTGTGGATGCGACATTCCCACCTCCACTGGTGCAGAAGGTGGGGGCAGAACAGGCTTCAGGCCAGCAACCTGCTAATGCTGATTTATGGCTCCAGCAGGAAGAAAGGAATCTGGTTGCTTCATCTCCAAGCTTTCCACCTTTGAGCAATCATACTGACTCAGGTATGAGTAGATGCCAAAAAAAAAATCAAAACCAGTTCTTCCAACTTGCAGGGTAAGGGACTACCAGCTTCCATGGAAACATCATGCTTATAAGCAGATTTATGTTTATCACACACTGCTGGAGGAAAAATTGTCACCAGCATCCCACTGCACTTGTGTCTATCCCACTCAAGTGTGAGGTATCAGATTGGCACCAGCTCACTTATCCTGCCTAATTGGATACAATTATTGACTTCCTGCAATTTAGTGTTTTATTGGGATTTTGTTTTGCAGAGGGATTTGGATTTGGCAGATTGTAGCTTGTAGTGCTGCTATGTTTTGGTTTTCCTGGACAGCTGCTAAGTGGCAATTCACTTACCACTCTTTGTACAGCTTTTTCTGCAAAGATGTAGAAATTCAAAGGACCTGTTTGCAAAGGGCTCTATTTTCAGCTGTTGCTGGTGCATCTTATTTACATGGGTTCCTTGTTTAATAGGAAGGAGTATTAGTGTTTGGCCTTTATTTATCATTCATTAAAATGTTGTGTATTCAAATTACTATGCAGATGTATTTTAATATACATAAATCTCATTTTCTGAAGCCAGTATCTATCCTTTGATGGACAATCCTCCTCTTACCATTTCAGAAGATACTGAACTATAGCACCATTTCCCTTTGAAGTCAGCCTATACATCACATTTCAAGTATAGCTACAATAGCCATTTTAAGGTGCCAAAGAACACCTTAGACCTTACTTTGTCAGATTTTACTCCTCCAACTTCTAAAATCGGTCACTTTTACCTTTTTTTAATTTCTTTTCCACGGGAGTTTCCCCAAAAGGGCCACAACTCATTAGTGAAAATCTGCCAAATCCCCTTTCTCAAGCACTTTTCTTTTTCTCCAAGGATTCCCCCACTGTCCCTAGTCATCATGCAGTATCATTGCAATTAACCAGGCAGATCACAGATGTAAAAAGGACATCCCAGCTTAAAGAGGAATTTTGGGTGATGCATGCAGCAGTGTGCAAGCAGACTACAGCTCTGCCTGGAGCCAAGGGACACTGTATGGATAACACTGGAACATTGGGCCCGTGCTGATATATCTTGTCTCTCACTAAAGCTCATTAGTTGCAGCTCAGCACCATGTTCACATGTGGGCACACCATTCTCATCCCAGCCTGGATGATGTCTTGCTCCATTATCTCCTCTTGGATTAGGAACAGGACTCTATATTGTCTCAAAAAAAATATTTTTTTTTCCTGGACAACTACCACACATTGCATTCACTAGCAGGAAAAACAATTTCAAATGGGCAAATTACACTTTTGCCAGAATTCAGTGTAGGAAAGGACATTTAATTCTTGCCCATGCAATTCCTCTCTCTGTCCCCCTTACAAGGAGAAGCTGGGTACACTTCAAACAGATGCCCAAGCACACACCATTGCATCAGCATGAAAGATGCATTGCATGCATCAGTAGAAAGATACTGGCATCTCTGGCATTATCCAGAGGTACCAGCACAACCAGGTACATGGATCTGGAGGAAATGCAGAGACTGAAATTGGAAATGAGAATGGAAAGAAACTAAGTTTTCATCACACATAAAAGCTATCTAGCAAACACACATTCCTTGAGCAATAACTAGCTAAAATGCAGTTTACAAAGAACGTTTCCTCTAATGTTATGTAAATAAGTTGCTTAATCTATTCTATGGCCTCACCTTTACAAGAGGTCAGGGTAAAGAACATAATAGTCCCTAGTGGCTGTGAAAATCCATGAGTATATGGTCATTTGCAACATTCAACATTATCTGAAAAATTTATTCCAGCCTCTACTTTACATCTAGATAACGTGACTGATTATGAGTAAAAAAAAGCCTTCAATGAACAGAGTAAATCAACAGAGCAGTTGATGCAAAGGGGTTTTCTCTGAGTAACAAGATATAACTCTCACAAAGGAAACTAGAGCCTGGTCGCTTTCCCCCAGGGTTCCTGGATTAATGATGTGGTTTTATTACAGTGATGATGAAGGTGTATGGTAAAGCTGTGTAAGTACCAGGACAAAAAGGGAGAAAGAAATGCATTTTATCACAAATCAGGAACTGCCTTTTAGGATGGAACAATTGTTTCTGTCCCACAGTAGGGATGTGCTATAGTGAAGCACAAATTGCTGGTGTCTTTTTCCTGGAAGAAACCAAGACCCACAAGGGCCATAGCAGGCTGCAGAACTGGGTTTCCTCTCCAGCCATCCTCATGTCCTGATAACCATCCAGGATGATGGCACTGTCACCTTTGGGTGAAATTCTTCTTGCCCCCAGTCTCCACAGGGGCAAAACATTGATGACAAAGAGTATTTCCTCCTCCCATCCCCCACGATGGTCTCAGTCTTATCTGAATTCTCTGTGTAATGATGCAGAATAACCTACAAGAGTCACACTGGTTGCTTATAGCAGCTTTAACTTTCCATCCCATGCTAGGACTCTGATATAATTGATCATTGTACAGGGAAAGGATTGTCCTTAATATAACCCTAGCTGGAATTATGCGTATTTGCATTGTTCACCTGAGCTCTTTAAATCTCAAAAGCTTGTAAATCTTTATGACAGTTCCTACCTGTTTCTATCACGGTTGTTGCTCCTCTCAGTCCAATAGGCCCAGGTTTCTGTCCCTCATTTTTTTTCGGTAGGGACGTGAGCACAAGTTTGTTTGAATAAGACGGGAAGTTTGCCTGTCCAGGGTTATTGGTTCACTCTCTTCTTGCCCTGCACTGACCCACCAAATCTGCTGCAATTGCATGTTTACCCTGCATTTAACTTTATTTCAGTTTAAACTACAAAGTCTTCGGGGCAGAAGCCACATGGCCCCATCTGGGAAGGATTTTAATCCTTCTGCCTGTAGATATTAGCCAAGAAACTTGCATTAAATCAGGGGGAAACACATAGATCTACCCTAAGGCTCTATCACTGTCATTCAAAGTATTGTTTTTAGAAATAGGCCACTGGACTAATATGACTGTGGTGACAAACCAGACTTGCAATTCTGAGGTTACTTAAAGCACACTCTCCAGTTATGGTGGCTGCCAAATCATGAATAATTTACCACCACCTTATGTCAGAGTGCTTGGATCTGTGCACCATAATTGCAGATGATGTCAGCTCCGGGATTTTGTCCTGAGAGGCTAAAAGCCACTGTAGAGCCATTGTCTCTTGTGGCATTTTTTCAGCTCCTAAAGCAACAAGTAATGCAGAAGTACAGGTCTGGAAAAAGACAACCTGTAATTAATATCCCACACGTAGTTAAAGTGCTTCGAGAAGGATGGAGAGCAGCTGATTTCCAGCCATAGAAGTGTGATCTTAGAAGAAGTTAAGATCAGCTGTAGCAAGCAAAGGATTTAACTTTTGGTGAGAAAGGCATGTGGTTTAAGGACGAGAAGCACAAGAGTGGCAGGACTGTCTGTCACTAAGACCAGCCACTATCATTGAGAAACTCTTCACCCAACCAGCTCCCCACTTCTGATTTGGAAATCTGCCCGTGTTGCACAGGAATGGCAGGGTGCAGGGTTCCATCCAGGGCAAGGGGCACTGCAGACCCCTGACTCCCTTTTCTGCAAAGCAGCCATTCCTAGAGATACTGACAGTCAGAACATGTATACAGTGCTTCGTAATATACAAAAAGGAAGGAGACAAATTTCCTGTATCCATTTTCCCTTTTCTTTCAGAGTTCTGGTATCAGAGTACAATGCTAATACCAGAGCTGAGGAGTAGAGAGAGGAGGAGGGATTGGAGAGAGAGAGAAGGAGGACACTCAGGCACAACTGGACTCAAAATGGGGATACCTACAGGCTTCCTGGCTGATGAAGGCATACAGCTGGGGAAATGTTCCTCCTTTTATCTAACATGCAACTATCTTTATTTTGTCCTTTATTTGGTTTATGCCATTTTTACTGATTTGCTTAACTTTAAGTTATGCCTATATAAAGCATAGCAGTATGAAGCTCAGTTAAAGCCTTTGACTTGCTCTTCTTTTTATTTTTTCCAGAGGAATTATAAGGAAGTCACCACCCTGCATGTTCTGACATGACAGATCTTCCCCAGAACTACAACACAGAACAACAGACTGAGTCATGCCTGAGACTGCTCCCCACTGAAATTTCCCAGCAGGCTGGGCTGGCTGGTCTCACCTCCCAAGACCCATGACATTGCTAAAGAGCAGCCTGATGTGTGCTAATTTTTCATGCAGCTCTCATGGAGCCAGGCATAGTTTATGTGTGCCATAAAACACAGGGCTGGTTTAACCCTACTCAGAACACAAGGCTGGCATTTGTCACTGACCTGCAACTTGTTTGGATGGGTGGAGGTTTGGCTCACCAGGGTTAACCAAAGATATGCCTGTTGCCTCAAGCAGCTTTCAGAGGAGTGAAACAAAAAGGCTAACATTACAGCTAGGAGAGAAGATAGTTTTGACAGATCCCCAGAATGCCCCACACCGGGTCTCTGGAAGAAGCAGGGCTGGGTCACTTCAGGGCTCTGGGACAGGGTGTCAGCTCAGAAGAGATTTTATTTTAACACCACTTGTTTTCCCAGTGGAACTACTCTGGGCACAGACAGCTGGTTTCCATACAGCTTTAAATCTACTAGTAATCAAATAGCAGACCCTGCTAATTACCTGTCCCCATTCAAAGTTTAAAGCTTCCAGTTATGCTCTAGCTGCTACGCTAATGTCGCAAGGCTTTATTGCAGTGCAATCCCAGGGCTGGCGCTCTGGCCCTGTACAGAGCTCCTACGTGACAGCTGGAAAGGACTTGGAAACAGCCGCGAGAAAAACTACCCTGGGGAAAGTGGGAAGACATTCCTTGCACAGCTTTGTATTTTTCTTGACATGGAAGACAACAGGAAGGTGTCAGGGTGTCCTGTGGTGCGGTTATTCTGGAGTACCAGCAGTGCAGAGAAGGAAGCCCTTTAAGTCAGAGCTTCAAAGCACTTTGGAGTAATTTGAACAAGAGGAACAGCATACACCGAAGTCTAAAAGAGTGCAAAGAATTGGGACTAAAATTAATTGATACAAAAGAAATGCAGCCATGAATGAAGCCCAAGGAGCAAGCCTCCTTTGGGAACCTCTCTCCCAAGAGACCAGAGGAGCAGAATTACCACAGAGAAGGTGTCTCCTGAAGGAGATGAACCCAACTCACCTGACAGAACAAAGCAGGAGGATCTGAAAATATCCTGACCAAGGGAACTTCACAGAGATCTCCCTCTTACGGAGGTTTGCCAGGGAACAGTCATTCAGGAAAGTGCTTTACCCTGTCCTTCCCCACAGTAAGTGGTATCATGAACCACTGTTCATTCCCGTTGTTCACTCTCCAGTTTGAAATGCGTCTCCCTGGAGTGGTTCCATGGAAGGATGAATGCTGTTGCAGCTCCTAGCTACATCCTAGAACTTCATTTTGCAGTGGGCACCATAAAGAGACTTTCACTTTTAGGAACTCTCTGTGTGCGGTCAGACTGCGAGTCAGTAAAAAGGCAAGAAAGAGGTGGTTGTTCGCTTGTTTTCACAGAAAGTTTAATTTTCTGTGGAATGTTCTGTTTTCCTGTGTTTTCTAATATGAAAAATGATTCTTCTCAATGCAAAACATTGCTTTTTGTCAGGAAAAAGAAACTCTCATAAAGAAAAATCTCTTAAAAAATGATAAAGAGGTCCTTCTTGACCGAAAAGAGGAACATTCAACATAATCTGACAATCTGAAGTGAAATATCTAATAGTTCAGAAATGTGACTAGCCACTGCTGTGCCCATGGGAATTGTAGTGTGGGATCCTCAGCTCCACGAAACTGTCCATAAACCAGGCTGTGCTGTATCCTCCTTGAGGCCTTGTAGCCTCCCATCAAGGCAATGCAATGAGACACCATGAGAAGGCAGAAGAATAGAGATCATGGCATGGCCTGGGGGACAAAGCTGTAACTCCCATGTAAGCAAGCACTCTCCATTGAGTTGCCAAAGTACAACTTTTCACTTGGGTTGGCTCAACTCCAAATGAGACATTTTGGTTTTGTTTTTTGGGGCATTTTGATTTTCAGGAAAAAAAATACCCCTTAAACTCTTAAGGTTTTCAATAGTAAACAGTGTCCAATGGCAACCTTTAAAGAGAAAAATATTTTCATCTTCATTTACATTTTCATCATGATAGATAAACAGATATAGATGACAGATACACTGGCAGCCTCTCTTCCCACACCTTTCAAGTCTGTGGACCTCAAGGCAGGCCTGGGGGAGCAAAGTTCCTCTCACTGTAAGAGAAGATCAGGTTGGTGAGACCACCTGAGGAATATGAACATATGTAAGTCTATGGGACCTGATGAGATGCATCCCAAAGTCCTAAGGGAATTGGTTGATGTAGATGCCAAGACACTCTCCACAATATTTGAAAAGTCATGGCAGTCTGGTGAAGTCCCAGGTGTCTGGGAAAGGGGAAACATTGCACTCATCTTTTAAAAGGGTAGAAAAGAGGACCATGGGAACTATAAACCCTCCAGCCTCACCTCTGTGCCTGGGAAGGTCAAGGAACAGATCATCCTAGAAGCTCTGCTAAGGCACATGGGTGACAGGGAGATATTTGAGACAACCAGCATGATTTCACCAAGGGCAAGTCCTGCCTGACCAACCCAGTGGCCTTCTATGATGAAGTGACTGCAGCAGTGGACAAGGGAAGCACTACAGATATCATTTATCTGGACTTCTGTAAAGCCTTTGACATGGTCCCACACAATACCCTTATCTCTAAACTAGAAATGGATTTGAAGAATGGACTATTTGGTTGATAACAGTAAACAGCTCAATGTCCATATGGGGACCAGTGACAAGTGGTGTCTCTCTGGGACCAGTACTGTTTAATATCTTCAACAGATATAGACAGCAGGAGCGAGGGCACCCTCAGCAAGTTTGCAGGTAACACCAAGCTGAGTGATGCAGCTGACACTCCTGGAGGACAGGATGCCATCGAGAGGGACCTGGACAAGCTCAAGAAGTGAGCCCACGGCAATCTCATGAGGTTCAACAAGGCCAAGTGCAAGGTGCTGTACCTGGGACAGGGACATCCCCCATATCAATACAGGCTGGGGGACAGAGGGATTGAAAGGAGCCCTGCAGAGAGTGACTTTGGGGTACTGGTGGATGAAAGCTGTACCTAGTCAAGTGTATGCACTCACAGCCCAGAAAGCCAATGGTGTCCTGAGCTCCATCAAAAGCAGAGTGGGCAACAGGTTGAGGGAGGGGATTCTGCCCCTCTACTCCACTCACATGAGACCCCACATGGAGTACTGCATCCTCAGTACAGGAAAGACTTGGACCTGTTGGAGCTGGTCCAAAGGAGGGTCAAAAGCTGATCAGAGAGATGGAACACCTCTTCTATGAGGAAAGGATGAGAGCTGGGGTTGTTCGACCTGTAGAAGAGAATGCTCCAGGAAGACCTTATTGCAGTCCTTCAATACTTAGATAGGGCTTATAAGAAGGATCAGGACAGACTCTTTAGTAGGGTCTGTTGCAATAGGACAAGGGGTAATGGTCTTAAACTAAAAGAGGGTAGATTCAGACTAGATATAAGGAAGAAATTTTTTACAATGAGGATGGTAAAACACTGGAACAGGTTGCCTGGAGATGTGGATGCCCTACCCCTGGAAATATTCAAGGTCAGGTTGGGAAGGGCTGTGAGCAACCTGATCTAGTTGAAGGTGTCCCTGCTCACTGCAGGGGCTTGGACTCGATGACCTTTAAAAGTCCCTTCCAACCCAAACTATTCTGTGATTCTACCATCAACAGAAAACATGTATTCTGATCAGCTGTCTGATGTATAACTCCAAAAGACATGTAAGACCAGTAATGCTATTTCCCCAGTGCCTAAGTGGTAAAGAACAGTCACCTGCAAGAGGAGATCATGATTAGTGAAAATCATAGAAAATGGGGCTGAAAGCCACGTCAAAACCATTCATGTCAGTGAGGACAGCAATCTAAACCATTTTTAACAGATATTACTTTAGCCTGCTATGGGAAACCTCCACAGCTTATACCTCCACAGCTCACCCAGGCAATCTCACCCAGTCCTTAACTACCTTTACATCAGGAAGTTTTTCCTAATGCCTTAATTGAATTTCCCTTTCTAAACTTTAAGCCCATTACTTCTTTTCCCGTCCATTATGGAAAACAGACTGCCTGTTCTTCTCTGCAGCTGCTGGTTACACATGTGAAAATCACCAAATCACACACAAGTCTGCTTTTCTCTGGACTAGGCATCCCCAAAATTCTTTCAGATTCATGTTTTTCAGTTTTCTGAACTACCTTCCTTCTGTTGACCTACACTTTTCACAGAGTGCAGTGTCCGAAAACAGACATGAGAACCCAGCTGAGGCTTAAACAGGGCTAAGTAATGAAGATGGATGCCTTCATGCCTCACCTCTGTTACTGTCCAAGTAAATTCTTGTTTCAGTCCCTAACATTAGCCAAGATTATGATATTATCATTAAATCATCATCTTTATAAGATGAACCCCAAAGAAATTCCAGAATTTCCACTGATGTGACCTTAATCAATGAAAATGTCCCTTGTCTTTCTAACAGAGTAGCACAAGAGGGTTAAAATCTCTTAGTATTCAAGACTTGACAGTCTGTTTATGTTCTTTGATTGGGATATTTTTCTTTTTCAATAAGATGAGCAAATTTTCTCCTCTTGATACTGCGAGGATCCTGGAAACCCTTCGGCACTTTGAATAGTCATTATTTACCCTTAGAAGTAGAGTGGGATTTTAAACCATCTAAATATATCCTCTTAGTTATTAGTTTGACTGTTACATCCCTCAGAATGTAAAGGCTTAAATCCTCACGTCTAATTAAAGCTGCACATGGAGGGAAAGCCAGCGGACTAGGAGGGAGCAGTCTATCTTTGCAACAAATAGCAAGTTGCTGTTTTCCCTAATTTTGAACCAAACAAAGTAGTCTTTTAAAGATGAAGTAGAGGAAAACAAGTGCGGTGTGTACCAGTCCTACCACTCAGTGGTGAAACTAATTACAGAAGAAAGCAGAACCAGACAAGTAATACAACACATTTGCAACCATGAGAAATAAGTGACAAACGTTTACTGTGATCAAACCAATAACTTAAAGTGCACTTTACAAATATTTCTTATTCATCTCTAATTCCGGAAGCCCTTCTTATCCCCTGTTGTGCTAATTGTCTTATATCCAAGGCCCCTGGCCCGCTGCCAGATATTTGCTGTTCTCTGAAAGGCTTCTCTATGCTAGAAGATAAATGCCAGCCCAGCATGGAAATCATTTAGCAGCCAAAGAACTGATGGATTTCCAGTTTTGATTCACTGTACTTTGGGACCATTGTAGCTCTAAATACTGTCTTTTTAGTAATAGGTGTTTTTTTTTTTTAACACCACTGATGTTTAGCAGCAGTTTCAATAGAAGGAAATATCAAAAGAATTTTAAATAGAATTTTCAAGCATGGAAGGGGGTTTTTTGCGACTTTGAAAATAAACACCACCTTCAGATCAAAGTTCCCAAACAAGGGCTTGGCTGAAAGATTAAAATAAATGAACCCTGAATAAATAAATTAGGTGCTGGGATTTTTAAATGTCATCTGTAAAACTCAATACAGCACAGCATTAACTTTGAGCCTTGTAAGTTCAAGTATGGTATATGCACACATGAAGCAATTCAGGAGGCAATATCCCCCTGTCCCTTTTCTCCGGTCATGTGGATGGATATTGTCTTGCTGAATTTTTAAGTAGTCCAGGGCAGCAGCACAATCATGATCCAAAACTGTTCTTCGAAAAATGATAGAGGAAGAACTGAGATGTCCACTCTCATAAGCTCTCAACCACATGCTGGTTTCATTGCAGGATCTCTTGCCCACAGTCCATCTGTTCATCAACCACCTCCCTCAAGGGAAAAAGCACAAGGCATCTGGGCCCCATCAAGTCACCTGGAGAAGGTGTCCTTTCTAACAAAGGTTAGGAAGGTCTCAGGAAGGCAACAAGCTTCCATCTTGATGATGACTGATACAAGGAACTTGAGGAAATTACTCTCTGCTGGGGAATCTGAGGGTTTGGGCATTGAAACTTCCTTTTTTCTTCAGTGCAGCATAAGCTGGACTTTATCCTGATAAAGTGATTAAAAAAAATCAATATTGAACATCCCTTTTCTCACTGTTCTCTACCACAGCTTCCCTGCACACACTCCTCCAACTCAGGAGATGAGCTGAGCTCTAGTTGCAAGCATCTGCTTGTGAACCTACTTTTGGGCTTTTTTCCTTATTATTTGAGCCTCTATCCTGTAGTGAGTGATAATAAACTCCCATTCATTGACTGTATGCCAATGAGGACATCTTCACATCTCTCTGCAAACAGGCAATTGTGCGGCATCAGCACTACATGTCATTATGATGCAGCTACAGTACTTCAGCCTTTTCCTGTACTTTGATCAGCAAAGATTAATTACCCTCGACTGAATTATTAGTGGTGATTAAACCTAACAGAAAATAAATGGGACTGCAATATTACTGGGTTATAATTTCACCAGTGTGGTCATTTGCAAGCAATTTCCTTATGCACATTTTTTTTTTCTTAATCATTATTCTCTAAGAGTTTTGCTATCATGTATTAATTAGGGGGAGACAGCTAGTACACAATACTACATTGTACATTACATGACATATGCAAATCATGTGCTAAGCCCACATACAGCTCCGTGTACAGAGCTCAAGCTGACTTGGGCAAAACTTTAATTGAAGTCAGTGGAGGTTTGCTCATGGTGGAGTGTGATCTTTGTACATGCAGCTGTACATGAGCTTTGCATATGATTTGCATATGTCATGTCATCTTGACCCAAGATTTGACCAACTTCTATTAAAACTACAACTTACTGTGATTTCCTTTGAATCCTCAATGTAATAAATGTTGAATGAGGAACTTACTGCCATGACAATACTGTGAGGCAGGAGCATTAATTCGCTCTTCCTTGGAGGCTTCATATGTCCATGATATGGTTTGAAGCTGGCTCCCTGCCAAGTCTCCAAACCTTACCACCAGAAGTTCCCCCCCCCACCCAACCTCAGGGAAAAGAGGGAGAAAAAAACTAAGAAAACCCCGAAACGAGAGAGAGACAACCAAAGTGAGATATATAAATATATTTACACTTATATACAATTTCACAAGGGAAAGGGAAGGGGAAAAGGAAAGGGAACAAAACTAAAATAAAATATATAGATATCCCAAGACCCAATATCTAACAACTAAAAAAAAGTTAGCAAAGAAAAATAGCTCACTACTCCCCTGGGACAATTGAGAGTCGCTCCAGAACGATCGCCGGCAACCTCTGTCTCCCAAGNGTCCAATGCTCTCTCACATAACTTTGTTCACAAACTGCATGGGCAGAGACTGCAGAGGCAGAATCATGAAGGTGAGCAGGGATATATGACACCCTGAGCACTGCTAGCCTTATTTCCCTCCAAGGGTAGCTCAGCTCTCAGAGCATTACGATACAAGCCCCTGACTTTCTCTTTGGCTCTTCTGTAAAACCAGGTATCCTCAGATGTTTTGTTACTAGAAGAGCTCTGTACTACATATTATCTCTGAGGCATCTAGGACTTATATTCCATTCTCAGGGACAGCACTTTATCACTAATTACTACTCTTTTTTTCCCTCCAGTATATCATGCTCCAGTAACAAAAAAAAAAACAATGAAAAAATTCATTTTTTTGCAACTCCCACCCTCACCGACCATATCAGTCCAAGAAGTAAATACATTTTTCCCCCAAGCTTTTCATTCCCCAGCCAGTAGACCCTGGAAAGAGAAGGAATTGCTGGAACAAGTCTTCCATTGCATAATGACAATCCACAATTTTGTAGTCCATGCAAGTCTTGGTCTTGGCTTGAACCATAAGGTCACACATTAATTAGTCCAATCCCCTTTTTCAGTCAGAGTTTTTCTTGTTCCCAACAACCGTTTTCTTGAATGTTTTTGCTGCCTTATTCTGAAGCAATTCTGATGGCAGGCTGTGAATACTGTGGTGAGCACCACGGTTTTAAACTACTCTTATCGTAACTCAAGCCTGGAAGTGCCCACTTCGTCTGTCAGAGTACCACTTAATGGTCTCCTGCAGACCATACCATTACCTGTCAGGACAGAGCTCCTGCAGTGGGGTTGGCTCCAGAGCCAGAAATAACCAGCAAAGATTTTTTTTTTTTTTCTGAGCAGAAAATCTCTGCTCTAAACCAGAAAACAATTTGCTTTCTATAAGAATGTAATAATGTCAATAAGAGGCCTTCCAAGCCAATACTCTGTCTCCCACAGGGACCAGTAGTAAACACACAGGGAAGAGAGTGGCTTGGCGGGGTGGGGGGGCGGGGGTTGACTTTTAACTCTTCTTTGGTAGGAAAATACCTGAAGTAATACAAGCATTTTTTCTTCATATTTCTGGCTCTGTCTGTATAACATGCAGTCAGTGGGAGCTATTTGGTTTGTTTGACTTCCAGAGCTGCAGAGAGAGCTCCTGCACTATGACTTTGCTTAGTCTTCTGCTTTCCGCCACTGAGATCCCTCAGCTCCTGAACTATCTCTCCATTCTAGAAAGGCATCATACATGACACACATGCTGCCACACCAAGCCTTGTTATGAGATGCTAAACCCCACAGTCCAGCTATAAAGTTTTGCCATATAAGTCTTCAATATTTAGGAAACCAGCCACAGGACTGGATTTTCTTCAGTAAAATTTGCACAACAACCTTATAATTTTAGTGTCACGAGAAAGAACATGTTTTGTAAAACTGCAGGGGACCATGAGTGCCAAAAGGGAACCCTTCCATTTGATACTCTAGTATGTAAATCATCCCTATATTTGTTTAAATGCTCAGATAAGTCATTTTTGACTCTGTCAGAGTGATAGATCTGAGGTTATATATGAATATACACGTACACACACATGCACACAGTGCAGATCAAAAAGGCATCTGGCTGTCAAACATGAAAAAGAAAACAAAAGGTGTAATCGTCAACTGTCTGCCTTGGACACCTGGAGCCACAGCTAATGCAATAATCTGAAAGGCACCTCCGAGCTCCTGCCATGGCTGTGGCTTTCATGTCAGGCAGAAACTTCTTCTGAAGGCAGCTAAAAGCCCATCAAGTTTGATTTGATTTTTCTCCCCTCTCCTGAGACCTGTGACAAAGAGACCTGTGAAGTATGACTCAGTTGTTCACATTTGGGATTGTTTCTTATTCTGCAGCTCAGAAGATTTTTAAATTAGTTCGGTCGCCGTTCCCCATTTGCTTTACATATTAGCTGTGCACATCTGGAGTTAACATAGGTGTGATTTTGTACTACAGCCTATTTTTTATTCTTAACAATCCAGCTTAAATAACAAAAACAAATAAATGAAATAAATGCCAGTCTTTCTGCATCTCTGACTCTGAGAAGCAATCCTTGTCCTTGCTTCCTCCTCTGCATCAGTCCCCTCTCAGCAGATGGTACTTTGCCTGTGCTGTCTGGCATGTGCACAGCCCAAGGCCTGCCCTTCCCAGGGTAAGTCCCTTTGGATGTGGCTGCCCTTCCTCAGCAGCTCTCTGTGAGGAACAGCTGCCATGGCTGCACCTTGCTGGGTGTCAGAGAAGGCAGGCAAGCAGCTGTTTCGGAGACGCTGCCGGCGCCGATGGAGGAAGATGCCAGCAGGCAGTACTGAACCTACAATGCACGCTGTATGCTGCTGCTGAGAGCTAGGACGTGCCTCTGCCAAGCTGTCCTGCTCTTCCCTCGAACTAGTCCTAGGCTCAGGAGCTCTCTTAGCCTGCTGATCCCTCTAGATTATGCAGCAAATCCCCCTGCTGTTCCGTGGGGCCAGCCAGAAAAGAGCTGTATTACGCTTTGCTGAGTTGTTCCTCCATCTTGAATTGGTGGCATCTCCCCATTTGGAGCTGGCAGGAAAGGTGAGCAGGCTGTGGAGACACAGCAGATCAGTGTCAGCATGTGACAGCAGCCACACTGTCCCAGGGTTCAGCTCTCCCAGGGGATGCAGGTCTTTGGGCTCACGGTGCACACACAATTGCTGCTCTCACACCACCCCAGCGCTGGCAACCTGGTCACCTCTCCCAGCCAAGGAGGGCTCACCAGCCAGAACACAGTGCTGAAACACACATATTTCACTCTGGTAAGCAGTAGGAGTTTCATTACAGGGACTTTCCTCACCTTGTGAGAAAGCCTTAGAAACCTGCATCCTCCAGACATGTTGCAGCAATGTCCTTTCACCGCTAAAAATAACCTTTCTCCTTTCACCTCAGGTGTTAAATCTGGTGCTGGTAAAGAAGGTTTGTGAAGACAATGCAAATCAGTTACATCAGAAATGCGGCATATTCTAGCAAGAAAAAACAAATCGGGTTATTTATTTTCAGCATCATTGTCCTGAATTCTGAATTCAGGACAGTATCCCAAACCATCTTTATGGTGTATTATTTGCTCAGTTGGATTATACTGGCATAGCTCCTTTGAACTGGTGGAGTTATACACAAGCACAGCAAATGGGAGTCTGGGTCTTAAAGAACACAGTAGAGCAAAACCTTACCTGCCCCTTAGGTGATTGGAAGGAGAAAGGAAAAGCAGGTGCCAAGGGAAATGCTATTGCCTCCAAGGCAGAGGAAGCAGAGTGATTTCAAGCAGCTCTGGAAACCCCAGTTGTTTTATTTTGCAGGGAGATTCCCATCCCATCTGCAGTGCCAGAACACATTCTGGGAACATTTTAACTGGAACTGGCACATATGTCTTGAAGAAATGGCAAATTCCCACTATATATAAGAAGCTATAATCTCTCTGTGCCAGGGTTGTAAGAGAGAAAGACAACCTCATTCCCTAGAGGATGTTATTATCCCACCAATATTATTATTCCTCAAATTCCATAATATTCAAGATATTATTATTCCTCCAAAGCCTTGTCAGCATGAAGCCGCTTGTAATCCAATCCCTGCCGTACAGCAGCCAAAGATAGAGCTACCCTGTGAGGCATTTGGCTCATCTCTAGAGAACAGAGGGCCCCGGCAGCTGCAGGCTTCATCACATCACAGCACCAGGGGATATGGGCATAGACCCACTGCACTCTGGACTGACTCAAGACTTAATGTATATGAAATTTCCAAGGTTTTAAACACCCTCTGTTTCTTCCCCCTCTTCCCCCACCCCAAAAAAAAAAAAAAAAAAAAAAAAAAAGAGGCACAGCACTGACTGGAACAAAGAGTCACAACAGTGGAAGATGCACGTGATCCTCGCATCAAAGCCCCGAGTCCCGGCATTAAGCAGGCAGGGTTAAGCCTGTGAATGGGAAAGCCCAGGACTCTGCCTATTCTGGTCACTTATAGCCTTTGATCACAAAACTGGTGCAGATTGTACAAAAAGGCAGCAATCCTTGCAGGCACCCTCCTCCCGTCCCTGACTCCTGAGCCAGGCTGCCCTCCCCCAGGAAAGAACACGGAGGACTTGAGGGCAGATTCGCCTCTCTTGCACATCTAGAGTGATTGTACTGATGTCTGTGGAGTTATTTCACGTTTGGACTTGTGTAAAATAGATCAGTTTCTCATCAGAAGATTCTTGCTTGGGGCAGCAATTAGTTTTGCTCTCCTTGTGCTTGCACTGGAAACCCTGGATCATTCGCACCATCTCTTAGCAAAGTCGAGCCATGATGACACTGTTTGACAACATATCTTAAGCAGCTATTCATCAGTAGAAAGTGAGACTGGGATGTGATGGGGAAAATCAAGACTGTTTCTGAATTTGCTCAAAGCAAAGGAGATTAAAAAAAATATAATCAAGGGCAGAGAGGCAAAGAAAGATTTGGGTGTTCATATCCCACCTAAATACAGTGTCTGTCCTTCAGTGATTCATGACAAGAAGGGAAATTGCTTTAATGCCAGACCTACAAAGTCTCATATTTCAAAAAGCACCCTGTCTTAGAAATATTGCCTCTTCCTTATTCACAACCTATATGCATCCACTAGTATCCAGTTAAAAAATAAAAAAACCCAGCATTTTTCTTCCCCTTTAATTTCTTCAGATTCAGTCCAGTGGAAATTTAGCAGCCCAGATTTACTCAGGCGTTTTGAAGTCAGGCTGTGGTTCCTGCTACCTGATCCCACTCGTCTGGCATCTGGCACAGTCCTGCTTTTGTTTCCTATGACTTAAGCATCAGGCTTTACTGATGTGTGGCCATATTTTGCTCAGCCCTGCGGGTCAAGTGAATTCCATGTCTGTATTGGTTCCCAAGGGGCCAAGAAGGCAGTCGGGTATAAGCTCTCACATAACCTCTTCTTCTCCAGCCAACTTTCCAAACGGCTCTTATTGCTCTTCATGTTCACTGAGGGGCTTTTATTTAACTTGGCAATCGCTGTCACTTTTCATGTCCATTTCCGCCCTCTCCTTTTGATGTGTAAATTATCCCTAGATATTGGCAAACAGGACAATTTGGGTATTGCTGAGCACCCCTAGCCTGACGTCCCCCCACCTTCTACAATCATACAGGCCTCATTGACTATCTTTCCTCCAGCCCCCACTTTTAATTTGTTCAAGTAGCCTGAACATACACAGTCGGTAACTTGACCACGTTTAATCGGACACTGCAGCTTTCTGTATCCCCAGTCTTTGCCCCAGTTCCTCTCTGATTTACTGTATGTACAATTTGATCATGGTGCCAGAGAGGTCCTGATTCAGCAAAGTGTTTTGACGTGTGCCGTTAAGAAAGAAACAGAGCTCTGTACTGAGGAGGGACCAGACTCCCCAAACTCCACTGTGGAGTTAGGAGGAGGTTTAGGCACAACACTCTTCAACACACAACATGGGCTCTGCAGGAGCAGCAGCACTCCAGGTTCAAACAGTCCATCCAGTGTTTGGAAGAAGCCAAGTTTAAGACATGGCTGAGTGCACAGCCCATTCATGTGGATGGTGCCTAATTCAGCCAAATCACTTGGGCAGCAGCTGGGCCCCCTCAGAGATACCAACCCCACAAGAAAATGTGTTTGCAAGAAGGATAATGGACACACCTGGTTTTCAAGTGAGCTCAGATCTATGCCTGCCTGAGAGAATGCAGCTGAGCTTCAGGTGTCCTTGCTAGGGTTGTTTCCCACGTCAAGTGCCATCATGCTACAAGTCTTGGGACAGACCTATTGTGTGTTACAGCAACATGACATGAGACCTCTACTGTAAGCCTTGACAGCACAGATCCTGCCAGCACTAGTATACCCAGCTCTTCATCCCATACACACTGTATAGCTACAGAAGCTGGATCTCTGTGATGGCCCAGTATGGCATCTCAAAGCATCCCCTTTCTATCCATTGCCTCTCTATGGTTCAGCTCTACTTGAAACTTCAGGAAGAAACCACAAAAAAACACACCTGAACCACCTGTGCCCTGTAAAACAGACAAAGTGAAGCCCAGTTCTCACCTCCCTCCCCAAACAAGCTGAGATAGAGTACAGAGAAACTGGCAACAGTTTTTGTGTGAATTATTCTCCTCTCATAGGCAGAGGAGCCCAGGACTCCACACCCAGGTTTTCCCAGCCAGAAAACTGCTTAGTGTGCCCCACAATAGGCACAAAGCAATGTGTATACCTTTTGAATAACAGGAGGGGCAGGGCTTGGGTGTGAACTGGGGAATACGCTGACATGATTGTACAAATTCTGTGCCATAATGTGTCACAAATGTCCTAAAGAACATTTGTTAAAGTACCCTCTGCACCCCAGTTCATTAACCTTGAAGTGGGTATAGCACAGAAGTGGTGTAAGAAGAGCATAGTACCTGTGAGCCCAAACCTGGACATATTTAAGTACTAGGCTGGTTCAATAAATTGTGTACCAAATTAAATCCTAAATGAGGGACCTCTGAAGGGTTTCTCACAGACGGTAAAATTATCTTGTCTGGGGTAGTTGGTCAGCAGCTGGAAGCGAGGAGAGGATGCTGAGGGTGGTTAGCCATGGGAGAGAGGGACTGATTTCCTCTCTGCTGTGCTTGACTGGTTTCCAGGGAAGGGGAACGGCTGTCATCTGGTTATAGTGGCACATGTTTTTTCTATATTTGCATTTCAACTCAAGGGCATCGAAAGCAGCTGGAAAACAGCTATTTTGTCCCATTTAAATAAACAATGTGTGTGGCAGGTTGGCGTTCTCACCATATCCAGCCTTTGCTGTACTATCAGCAGTGAGAGATGCTTATGGCTTGAGAATTACAAAAATAAAAGGTTTCTGACTGATTCCCTGAAAGTTGACCACAGATGCAAAGAAATCCCTTTCTGCACAGGCTGGAGCAGTTATAAGTAACCTTTGTGCTTTTCAGAGCAGGGGTAAGCTCAGCTATGGCTTGTTTGTCTTGTCAGGATATGGCCCCCACCTCCTTTAACCCAGAGAAAAGAGCCACCTTAGAGAGCTGTCTCAGGGACCCAAGTGTGCCATCCAACCCAGGAAAATACCTCCGGGTGTGGGAGATGGTAGGGCAGTTCCTATAAATACAACATCCCAGAAAAATAAGGGAATAAAGTGAGTGCAAGGTACTATTTTAATAGATTCACAGAAAACACACACGCTCAAGCCCTTTAGTTTTTCTAGGCTAAAGCAAGGGTACCAGTCTTGTTTTCCTGGGACTGTTAACACCTGAAAAGCCAGGAGTTCATCTCAGTGACTTTGAAGCAGTAAAACCTTGAAGATATAATGTGGCTTAAACACATGGAAATTCCTCCAGGCCTTAATTAATTTAGTATTCTTCCACAGAAAGACTGTTGGCGTTGTAAATTATTCATTAGATATTATAGACTCACTGATCTCAAATTTCATACAAAATTACAGCAAAGCTTTCAAAACGTAGGGAAAAAAAAACCAGCTCACAAATTAACCCCTTGCATAATGTATTTCTAAAATTACATCCATAGGGGGTATTTTTTGGTTGACTTTTTTTTTCTTATGATTCTATCATTATTGCTAATACATATAATTGCCTTCCATTTAATGAGACACTCTACTAATTTTATATGAAAACCAACAGCTACTACCAAGCAAAACCCAGGAGTTCCTTTTGTGGAAAACTGAGACATATTCATCACTAGTGCTTTAGTTGTTTCATTCTAGGTTTAATAAACCAGGCCAGTGGACAGAGAGTGTCAAATATCAGTTGCTGGTTGATCTGTCTCATAATCTCAATTTATCCTGGCTACTAAGTCCTCTTAATGAAAACACATCATGCCACAAAACAGATAAATAAACAGAGCACAATGACAGCATTTCCAAACCAAAATGACACCCAGTTTGGTGCTTTCTTTCAGTAAATTCTTCCAAATATTCATTCCCTGAAGCACTAAGAACATAAGCAAAACATCAAATTATTTCTTTGAATTGTTGCAGAGGGTTTGAAAATATGGCAAGTGAGGTCCATAGCACACTATGAAATATTCCAAGAGATGCATTTGTTTACAGCAAAACTTGCTGAAATATAGACATTTTCTCAGGTAGAGGAGTATTCTGGGTAGTGGGAGTTTCTGTAAAGCTTTTTTGCACGAAGAGAATAAATCAGGTTTTCCGAAAGAGATGGTTCATAAGTATGCAGTGACAGTAAAAAGAATTTGAATTGATATTAATGCAGCCAAACAAACCACTCATTGTTAAAAGTACTCTGTGATTTTTTTTTAGTTAATAAGATGTTAGCAAGTACTGTATACAACCAATGCCACAATATTGTTCAATAGAAAAATCAAGACGTTAAATATATTCACTCTGGACTAAGATTAAACAGATCATTGTCAAACACTCAATAATCAGTTGTCTGACTACTCGTTGGCACCCATCAAGTAGCTGGGATACAAAATACACAAACAGAATTGTAAGTACATCTCACCTTCCCCTCTGTGCATTGGAATAAGCCTGGCTCCTTACGGATATTGAGCAAAATATCGTTATTGATTTGGCTTTAACATCTCCATTTCAGACACATTCCTACAATAAGGTCACCTTCCTTAGTGTCCCTTCATCACATACACTCCATCATCGCAGTCTCCCCCAGGGCATTGAGTAACCTGGTCTAGTGGGAGGTGTCCCTGCCTGTGGCAAGGGGGTTGGAACTACATGATCTTTAAAGTCCCATCCAACACAAACCATTTTATGGTTGTATGTTTTCTAACTCACATGATTCTATCTCTTTCTCCTTCCCACAATTCCAGGCTTTCCCACATCCACTCTGGTCCCCCAGTGTCACAGCCAGGTGTGACAGCTAACCTGCAACTGGGTCCACATCAATTTGTTGAGTGGTTCGGTGGCTGCTAACCTGTGGGAGGGATAAGAGGCATCCCTGTCATTCATTCCCTTGGAGGGATTTCTAATAAAGTCTTTCTCCTTGACATAGGTGTTGATTTGCACAAAATGTGTAGGAATGTAATATCTGAGATGTGGCTACCCTGTGTCAAAGGCAGCTGAAACCAGCCAACGGACTCAAAAGTTATTAAGAGACTGACTGACAGGCAGGTAGAATAAAATCATAAATCTCATTCCCTTAGGAAACCAGAATAGAAGGGATTGGAGGTTTTTTTCTTTAATCCAGCAATGCTGAAAACAAGAATTGTTTAAAAGTCAGGTGTGGGGTCCTCAGAGTCACGAGCTTCCAGGGGAGAAAACCAGTAGTAAGTAAAGTTACTTTTTAGAATTTCTTTTTTACCCTAAGTATTTTGCAATTTTAACTTTTAACGTATAAAAATATTACTTTTTTTAGCTAAGTATAAATTTTGGCCTGGTTAGATATGGTCAGAAGCTGAACACTACAGAAATACACTAAATACCATGCAGATAGCCAGAAAGTCATGAGAGATTGAGACACCAAACTGACTAAGTTTGATATAATTGAATCTTAAGACTAAGTTTTAACATAGTCAGAGAAAGCTATTGAGTGCCTAATTACAAACATGTATTTTGTCCTTCCATAAGAATTGTACACAGATCTTTTCTGTCTTCAGGATAGTGAGCTATAGTGTTTGGAGAGCAGCCTACAGTCTGTCAGAGGCATTCATAAATCTCACATATGAATTTCAAAAATGAGATAAATGGAATCTTTGTGTAATTTTTCTAGCCATAAAGACTTCTAAGGAAATAAATAGTCGTGCCAAATGTCTCCTGTGCGTGGTTCAGACTCTGCAAGCAGAGATTCTTGGAAATTTTTGGCCGAAAAAAGGTCATCAAAAATGGCTTGCAGAGTTAAAAAAATTTGGTTCAAAAAAATATCTTGACAAATGTTGACCTAATCCACAAACGGCTCTTGAGTGAACTCTGGACTCCTTACAGTTCTGCTGTCTTGGCTAGCAAGGTGTGCTAGTCCCAAGGCAGATGTATTTGGCAGATATCCTCCCAGATTTGAAATAAGGGTCTTTTCATCCCTCAGCTGCTCATGAAATTAGCAATCCTACCAGCTTTGAAGCCAAATCAAATAAAACACTATTGAGAAAGCTAGAAATCCTTCTTTTTTTCAGCCAGCTTCCCTGCATGCATTTGTCATTTATACTAGAACTCCAGAGAACACCTCTGGCTTTAAGTTTCCTGGCCACATGCAGACCTGCCACTTTCTAGATCGAACTCTCTTAGAAAAGGGGTCAGCAAACCCTGTGTCAGCCTGGCCCCTTGAGGACAGGCCATCTCACCCAGGTAGACATATGAAAAACTGGGCACTTGTTGCAGGTTTGCCCCTCAACCCTCTGGGCAGCAAAGCAGGCCTGTGGTTTGCAGAGGCATTCATCCCTTCTGAGATGCTCTCGGGAATCCTGTTTGGCTGCTTTGGCAAGGGTCAGATGTAGGTCCTGTGTTATTGCTGCCAGTCCCTTTTGGATGTCTTGGATACCCTCACACATCTCAAATGGCCTCAAATTATATAATTCTTGAAGAACTGGATCCCACCCAGCAGGTCGATGTGACTCTGTGCAGACAGATACTCACTCACCTCATCCGCACACCAAAATAACTGGACATGGTCTGGCCTAATCCAAAAGCCACGTCATCATATTAGTACAACATCGAGTTGAAACTCAGTTTAAACCCAGACTCACAGATCACATCTGTTTGCAAAAGACAATGCAAACCTAACTCTTCCCAGAAAAGAGATCCAACAGTCTGTTGAAATTCTTGTTTCCAGACACAATCATCATTTCATTATTCCTCTCCCCACTTGCTGACTCCACTGAGACAAATATGCTTTATTTTACTAGCCCAAGGCATTCCTAGAGCTGGTAGCCAACGAAAAGATCCTTTATAAAATCAGTCCTGCCCTTAAATTCACTAAGAAGGAGACTACAGCACTGGCAGCAGAATGACAGCTTGGTCCCAGCAGCTGGTCTGATCATTCTGGTGACTCCTTGCCATAGAAGGCAAAGCTTCAGGGAAAAATAAGTGCAAGGCAATTTCTTTGACCTGACTCATTTGAGAGAGGTCAGGATTCCTGACCCAGTAGCTATTCCCTAGATTGCCAAGAACCACTCCCTTGAAAGATCACAAACTATTCCAAGAAGGAGGGGAGGAAGAGGAAGAAACAGCAGGAGGACATTTCCACAGTCAGTTCTATCCCTACAATCATTGTACACAAGCTTCTAAGTTTCTCTCATCAGTGTACAGAACATAGTTCTGTTGAACTGGCCTGCTGCAGTTCACCCTTAGATGCACAGGTGGAATAATTATTTACTTATAAGACCTTGAGGTAACAACAGCATCTTACCAAGCAATTCACAGCTTCCTACACCATGGCACACCACTCTCCGCTCTGTACATAAGTTGCACGATGTTCCCAGTGTGAGCTATCATCAGCTTGAGAGTTTCACAGAAGCTAAAACATGCAGGGTGGAAAAGCGGACTTTTTTAAGGAGCCGCAGGGAGGAGAGGGAATGACAACAGAAGTATCCATCCACCTGAGACACACACACACAAATCTGGGAAACATCTGTGTATTGCATGCCACAGGTTACATCACTTAACAATGTTTTTCTTTTTAGATGTTCGTTTCAAGATCTTCCACAAAAGAAATCAATTACTAATGACATACAGGCCTACTTTCTTCCTGAACCCATAATTGCTTCCAATTTTAAGCTAAAATTAGCCATTCATGCTATCCAAATGAGCATAGTTTAGTGCTGATGTACGTAAGCGATGCTTTAGATTGTTGAACATAGCCGATCTTTGACAGCTTCTTCTTATAAAAAACAGTTTCCTCTTTAAACTGAGAACTTTTCAGAGGCGACAGATGTTTGAAAGATGGGACTGAATTAGCTGAATAGCCTGTAAAACCCACCAACCTGAGACTTGCAAATATGAAAGCTCAGAATTCTTACAAAGACAGCTTGCAGAAAGCATAAATCACATCTGTGTGAATGCCTCTCTTTCAGTCTACATCCTTTGCACGTCACATTGTCAGCATTTAACACATAATAAATGATAAACAACTTAATAATTTACAGTGCTGACACAGACAGGCTGCATTGCACCAAAGAAGACACTGGGAATTCATTAAATAAGGTAAAGAGCAATGGTAAAACCATTTTGTTTGTCCAACAAGTTAGAAAATACACTGCAGAAAAGCAGAGCTGTGTCAGACACAAACCTGTCCTCCATCAAGAGTTTGTGCTGAACAGGGGATGGTGGGGAGGCGAGATCTGATTACTTCCTAACTCAAAACACAGTGTAAAGTTATAAGTCATCCCTGTGGCAAAGCATGAAGTTGAAGTTCCATTCTAATTTTTATATCATTTGTACCTTGTTCCTTGTTGAAGGAAAATGAGCGTGTTCCAGAAGTACTTCAAATGATGTGACTTGTCACGCAGATAAACTGTTCTCTCAGCAGTCAGAGCAGAGTCTCCCAGTGATAAGCAATTTGGTTTTATTTACATATAAACATATGCAAGTACATGTGCATGCATGAGGGGGCAAAACCAAAGAAACATGTTTGGCACTTGGGGAGGGCAAAATGAGTTTCATAGTGGTCCCTTTGTTTTGGGGGCAAGAAGAGAGATTCAAACCACAACTTCATAGCAGCCCCCACATCTTCTCTGTTCCCTCCTGTTGGGATCACAATCTGCTCCATCTAACGGGCCATACAGTTGTTTTTCACCTGTTAAGTCCCCTCAGGGTCCTTACAATACCCAATATGCAAGTTATGCTTCAGCAGTGTGGAAGGAGAATTTCACCCACAGACAATTTGCTTCTCAAAATCCCATTTGCAACATTACTTATATCAGTAAACAAATCAGACAGTTCCAATCACATTATTATTCCATAAACATCACTCTTTGATTAGCTATTCTCTTCGGAAAATTCATATACCAATCCCAAACTAAATGTACTTCGTCCGCTCAAGCCACATTCTGCATCCTGAAGAATGCTTCTTGAAGAAAATAACTTCAGATTAGTAAAAATTGCAATGACTGTTTTGTTGTGCACTCAATCAGCAGCCCAGCATACACTTTACAAAAGTCTCCCACAAGAAATAAGATAAATAGCACTATCCCACTGCTTCCTAAGGTAGAAGGCAGAAACAAATTACCCAGCTAACAAAGTATACAGAATATATTACAAAAAAAAAAAAGTATGCATTATTAGCTCTAAATTTATATACCAATTAAGTTGTCCATCTCTTTGAAATCAGACATATTACCTTACTACTTTCAGGCTTGTGAATAGCATTTGTGAACATTAAAAGGCAGGGGTACTAGGAAAGTTTTCATTTGTCACGCTGTCACTATAGGAGCAAGGTTTTAAAGGTAAAAACAGTCCAAGAGCTTCAAATGACTAGTGCAAGTCCAGCTGCACACCTGCATCAATCCCACCTCTTTGCCAGCATTCATCTTCTCCCCATTCATGGTTCCTCGAGTTACAAAGCGAAGTATCAAATGAGTGCAGTGAACAGGGTGACTGGAGAGCTGCTTCTGTAACCAAACCTATGGAGAAGACCTTATAACCACCTCTAATTACTCCATCCTTCTGGTGTGACCCCAGCTGCCAGCCCAGAACCTACTCTATATTAAAGCATGGTTAAAAAAACTCTCTTGTTCTGATGATCTTTATGAATTTTGTTGATTTACACAGAAAAATACTTCTCTTTGTTCCTTTTTCCTGCTTCACCTGACAGGCTGTGTGTTTCTTCAAGCTGGAATTGTCCCTTCTTCTACAACTAAAAAGAACAAAGCACCACTGAGTGTTTCCACTAAGAAATAGTAATTCAATGCAAATAAGACAAAAGAAGCGACCATATAAATTGTCTGATGCTTCTCTTGACCAGCTTCCTCTGTATTATTACAGCGTGATTACAGCAATGAAGAAGCAGCAGAAGCAGGAGAGTAACCATTCAGATCCAAAAACCTCAGATGGATGTGGAAAATAAAATATATAACTATCCCTTCAGAAAAATAAGTTAACAACAGACATTAAAAGAAAAAAACATTGAAAGAAGTCCTCCCACATATCCTGCTTGGGATGCATCCTGTTCCAGAAGATTTTGCTGGCTGTATTCAATGGGTCAGAGAACGATATGTTTGGGGATTCCTGGTGCAGTAAAGACTAATGGTAGATTTCAAGGACACATAAAAGGAATTAAAAGGTTGCCTATTACTTTAGCTTGGATATGCCCCAGTACCTACCCTGTACCTCAGAGCATTCATTTAACAAAGTGAAATAAATCACAACTATCTTTTCCAGGTCACTCTATAATTTGTTCTCTTTCAGAGATTTTATAGTTGCTAATCTACCTAGAGACTTAGATGGAAAGGCAGTACATGATAAAGTGATTAAAGATCATATCAGCGTGCAGATGCCCAGAAGTCAAAGTCTGAACTCTTTCTGTCACTGAACACACAAGTTTTAGTATGATGTCCAGGAGTTTCACGTCCTGATAGACTAAAGAAACCACTAAATCCTTGGGACAGAATGCTAGAATTCAAGTCTAAAAGAACAGATCCCATATAATCTATTAATAGAATGTCAGTCAAACTCTCACCACACGTGCAATCAGCAGCTGGGCATCTATTTGTAGGACCTGAATCTACCTATAGAGCAAGATTCAGCACTTCAAAGCTATTTAAATAATTAAAAAATCAAAGATGTCTTTCCAGAAAAAAAGAAAAAGAAAAAGAAAAAGAAAAAAAAAAGGCAAGAAAAACTACATCCTTATCCCCAAGCATCTGAGACTTTCACTTACTTCCAGATTTCTATAGAAACTCATAAAGAGAAGTATTAGGAACTAGAGCACAAAGCTACAGCTTCCGTGTAAGACTGTACTGGGTATTTGCACTGCAAGTGGATGGATGTGTCAGAAAACAAAGCAGAAATACAAATCAACGTACTTATCATAGAACCATTGAATGGCTGGGGTTGGAAGGGACCTTAAAGATCATCCAGTTCCAACCCCCCTGTCATAGGCAGGGACACCTTCCACTAGACAGGTTGCTCAGAGCCCCATCCAGCCTGGCCTTGAACACTTCTAGGGATGGGGCATCCACAGCTTCTCTGGGCAACCTGTGCCAGTGCCTCACCGCCCTCCTAGAGAAGAATTTCTTCCTTATATCTAATCTAAACACATGGCATTCTACAGTTTCAAACTGGTGCTGATGCACAGCCTCACCTAGTTTACATGGCAGAAAAAGAAACAGAGAAATACAGAAAGTGGAATTTATAAAACAGATCATCCTCCTCATTTACAGATTAGCAAATTTTCTCCACTTAAGCCGCTATGTTCACACTTTGCATAATTAACCTATTTCATTAAAAGAAGGAGTATTTTTCTCACGAGAAGTAGGAACCCAGGTGCTGTAAGTTACGAAGATTTGCTCAGAAAATCCTATTTTCGAATCCTGCTCAGGTGCATTTCCTGAACTAAACCCAATAATATTACTGATTGAAACAAAATGACAAGGTGGGAAGAGGAGTGAAAAATACTAACTGAGAACCAAGGACATCACAAAATGAATAATGTTTAATCCATCTTAATGCTACCAGGAAAATTAAGTTTAAGCTGCACATTTAATTAGTCTGCTAATGCTGTTTGATGGGCCTCCTCGTAATGCCAAGACCACTGGGATCTTCTGTGTGTCCCCAAGAAACCTGAGATTTTTCATTATGTCTGCATCTATAGCAGAAATACGACTTACTCATCCTTTCTCTTGGGCTTCAAGCCTATCAGTATTTACACATAATTCATGTCCCTCTCGCTTATGCATTCGCAGGAAGATGGCACATGCTGTTCACAAAGAGTTTTCATATTGTTACAGTTGTGCATGGGAAAATCTCACCTACTGCTGGGCCAGTCAAGTACTTTTAGGCTCCAAATGCCTGAATGTGTTTGTCAGGTCTAGCAGTGCCTAATAGCAGAACTGAATATCCCTGTAGTCTTAAAAATAATGCCTGGGAGAATGGGTTCCTAGCAAAGTGCACAAAACAGGGCTCAGAGGGTCATCAGCCTTTATGTTAGTAATAGAAGAAATCATTCCCTTAGAGCTTTGGACTGGAAATGCCAAATGTAGGTGGATGTAAAGACCACAAAGTTATTCTGTTTCATTGATTCGCTTAGAGAGTTTGTTTGTTAGAGACTGGGTAAGTTCAAGAAGTCCAAAGGCTCCTTAAGACTCTGTTTGGTTAATGGATTTTGAACAACATCACAACACTTCACCCTTTCCTCACAGAGCTGGAGGCCAAACAAAGATCTCTAACACTAATCATTAAGGGTCAGATTTACTCATAGCAACAGGGTACACCAACTAACGGGTCAAATGGCGTCCTTCTGATTTGAGGGGGGGGGGAAACACAAAAAAACAACCCACCAAAAAACCCCAACAAAACAACTGCCAAAAAAAGCCAACAAAACAACACAAAAAATCCCCAAACACATAAAAGCAGTCTGATCCTTCTGGGCACACTGGACATTAATTGGTTCTACAAGGAAATGTGCAGAGATTATAGCCAGACCTGACTGCAGTACCACCTCTTTTTTAAATTCAGAACGGCAACAAAGAAAGTAAAAAAACCACTATGTTTATGTTCCATTTGCATGGTACTGCTTAGTTCATGCTCTGATTCTAGTCCAATCTCCAATAAAATATTTTAATACAGCAAAACAAAACCTGACAGCCTATATTTTGAGCTGAATCAAGGAAGGTGATTGGGGATTACATACACATTGAGTCAAGTTAGTCTGATTACTCTCTCTTTCTTCACTGAGAAACACGACTTTTGAATTTCAGTTCAATGGCTATTTTTTTTCCAACAGAAGAATACCCAATAACTGAGCAGAGATACCTGATATAAAGAGTGTTCTTCCTTACTAGGCAGAGACACACTTATTCACACATGCACTCTAAAGTTATACATAAAAATAAATCCACATCTGTGATCAGCCTTATCAATATGGACAAGATAATTTTTATCAACTGCCTTCCTTGTATGCCATCAGTATTTCAATATACAATCTGCAACAACTACTTGCATCTTCTACAGCACCCTTTGCTCTTTGACACATCACACAAATGCTCTTTGCATCCAGCAGCGGGAAATATTTCAGTGCATGTGTTCTTGATTTTTAAGTTTAATTAGAAACTTTTATGCTTTATACTGAAATACCTTGAGAACAGCTTGACTTGTCTGAGCATAAACAACAGAATTAGAATTCCAAACACATCTTCCCTGTATCTTCATGTTATTGCCCACAATTTCTTGTGCAACCGTCCAAGAGGGTATTGCAAGGCACAAAACAAAAAATTGACACTGTTCTTGCTTTACAATTCATCTAGGTATTTCAGCACATGCCTAACACTGTGCAAAAGAAGAACTTCTCTGAAGGCAACAGAAGAAGCATGTAAGAACTGTGCTAGGGCAGGACTTAACCACAGCTCCTGTAGGCCTTCACAGATGGCACTGCCCAGAAGTGTAATTCATTAACATGTAAATATCCCATTGATTTTAACAATGCCAGGTAATGAGTGCAGGTCTTGGCCCCGGGAGTTCAGTAAGCAAAGTAACAGCATGTTGTACCTCAGGAACAACACAAACCTAAGATGGCATCATTATGTTTATCTTATAATTAAAGAAACCAAGGCACAGAAGCTTGAGCGATATTCATCAGCAACAGGAAAGCCAGGGATACAATTAACATTCTTGTGGCTGTTCACTCTTTACACAGAGTCTATGGAAATAGTAGGATCAAACTAAGTTTAAAGGCATAAAGTAGGAACAAGGTGATTCTGTGCTTAGAACTCTGGAGTTGGGATTTAGAGCAGCAAAATTGAGATCCTAGTTCTGCCATAGACTTAGAGATACTGAATGTTTCATTTAGTCCTGTCATATCTGAGTCCACCTCTTGAAAATAAGATTTTCTTTCTTGCAAATCCAGAGCATCTCTCTGTCTCTTCAGTAGGTTTTTCCACATACATATTCAATTTGACTAAAATACTTTTTGTTCAAAAAAAACTGATCAAAAATGTTCAGCCAGCCCTAAACAGAGAAGGAACTTTCTCATTATCTGGGTTTAGCAAAGTCTGAAACGCTCTCAGTCTTTTCTGGGGGCTCTGCACTGCAAAAACAAATTGTGATCCCAGTAGAGCACAGATTAATCTCATTTAGAGCATTGGTAGAATGGAATGGGCTCATTACCGTAGGAAACAAGATATTATTTCTAAATACAGTCCTCTGCTTAGACACTGTAATGAGTCAGAAATGGCAGTGGTCAGAAACGAAAAAGATAGGACGTCCCACAAATTATTTTGCACTCTGAGCTGGACAGTCAAGTGTTTGCAGAAAAGGCTTGAGCTTATCTCAAGAATAAGGACGATGCTCCAGAACTCCTCAAACTCTGGCAACAGGATTTCTACCTGCTTTATTTCACCAGCTGCCTCAGTAACAATTGCACCACTGAGTATTTCTGCCTAAAGAAGGGGCACCATCTCCTTTAACAACAAGGGCCCTCTAAGCATTCTTGAAGGGCTAGGGACTGGAGGACAGGCAAAGATGGGGAGGATGGCAAAATGTAAAAGTGGTCAATAATTTTCCTACATTCACGTTGTAATCCCTCTGCTCCCTTTTATTGTGGAGAAACTTGGTGTAAAGAGAATCAGCACAAACATTCCCTGGACAGCTCTGACTCTCCCGTCACATACTGACAGGGCAGCTCTTCCCAGATCCTCTGCACCGATGCTGCAGTGGAAGAGAACCCCTTTGCCTGTGAAAAAGAACAAAGGGCAGGGCACTGGCTGTGGCAGCACGTCAGCAGCAAAGAGCTCTGGGAAAGAGGAAAATCTAGATCTGAACTCTCCTCAAAGAGCCAGGATTCTGAGTCCAACATAATCCATGGTTTTACCAGATAACTTTGATAATGTGGTTAATTATTGGCTGAGTAACCCCTTGCTATCCCTAAAATCAATTACCTCTCCTTCTGTATTGATTGAAACAACCCGTTGCTATTTTCTCACGATCCTGCTTGTCAACAGCTCTGTTAGATGCCCTCTCTGTGAGCAAACTATTCTCCTTTGGCTTTTGCAAGTGCAACTCAGAAGCAGAGGATCAGACAGCAGGAAGTTTTCTTTTCATTTTCTTTCTCCTTTCCACAGCCTCTGCTCATTGAACTTATTGACTGACAGACCAAAGTGAAACTACCTTAACTTTGTACACTTAGCAAGTAAGTAATCTGAAAGCTACAATGTAGCATTTTCTCACATAAAAAAAATGCACCCTGATGCTTTACACCCTTTATCTGTAAATCAATGAATTAATTATTGAACAAATAATCTCGGCTTTCTAACGATAACTGGAGGGTGCCCACAATAAAAAAAGCATAGAGGAACTTTTTACTCTTCTAAAGTACTTCCCTGGTACAACCTCCGAGGCCTTGTGTTTTGTTATTCTGTTTATAAATCTTTCCCCGATCACCAGAGCTGGGACATGCTGTGCTTGGACAACCAGCACTGTACCTGAATTATAATGGACAGCTGCATCTCTGTTGTCTGGATCAAACTGTAGTCTAACAGCTGTGCCAAGGACTCTGACTTTTACAAACCATCTCTGTAGTATCATCATTAGATATTTTATTGTCATCATGTCTTGGCCCCCCTGCCACTGTTGTGGCCCTGTAATGCCAATGATCCTGCAATTCAAACAGACAGGACAGGCTCAGGCAGAAAGAAAAGGAGTGTTATTTTGCCCAATTCTCTAAACAGGGAGTTTAAGGCAGAAAAAGATATGGTCAGCTCTGACTCGGAGCCTTTCTCTTATGCTTCTTTCTCAAGGCTCGGCTCCAAGATACTCCAGCCTTCAATAACAGCAGATGAGACACAGCTCTGAACATCAAATGTCATCCTG
The DNA here is from genome assembly GCF_001604755.1 of Lepidothrix coronata. Classification (NCBI taxonomy): domain Eukaryota; kingdom Metazoa; phylum Chordata; class Aves; order Passeriformes; family Pipridae; genus Lepidothrix; species Lepidothrix coronata. The sequence goes on along the minus strand of NW_016690199.1, from coordinate 2,344,322 downwards.
ACCCATAGCTCAGGTGTAGTATGTGCAACAGGAGAGCACTGGGCTGCTGAAACACACTTCAGGACTTACTCTGAGGAGGGAGTGTACCACCTCCAAGAACAGGGATCAGGGACATGAAGTGGTTCTTCCCGCAAGCCTTTTGAACCTTGCTTTTATCTTGCACTGGCTCCAACAAGACTATGCTGGAGAGATGGTTAAACCTCTTCCCTGAGTTTTTGAGGTGAAAAACATTCTGACCTGAATAACTTCACTTGGAACTTCTTTGTGAACACAGAAATTCAGGAGATTTCTATGAAAAGTTAGCAGCATAGAAATCGAAATATCTTTCTGTGCCAGCTCTCAGAAAAAAACAAACAACCCTAACCTGTCCTATACTGCACTTTGACAAGGTCAAAAAAAAAAAAAAATATTTTCAAAGATGAGGCCCTGGAAAAGATAAGCAAGCAGGAGTACTTGTAACATAAAAATACCAACTTTTGCATAGGTTACCAAATGGCAGGCAATATTTTGGGAACATCTCATTCCTACACATCTTTACCTGGAAAAAACAAAGCATGAGGAAGAGAGAGACATAAGAAACAGAAATAACTTGGTCAAGGCTAATCGAGAAAATGCACTTTCAGAACCATAGACTATCCTGGTCTCGATCATATTAACCCTGACCCCCACAGACACATGGACCTCCTTTAAGTCAGGCTCTGTGAAAAAAGCCAGACCTACCCATGGCTCTGATGTTAGGGAGGATTTTGAAAGGAAAAGAGAAAACAAGTTTGAAGCAAAATACTGTCACCACAGTCCATTCTTGTATCACTTTTAAATTACTCTTAGTCATCATAAACCCACAGAACTGTCCCTTCAAAGTGGCAGGTGTGAAAGAGCTGAAGCTGAGGGGCATGTTGATGCAAACAGCAGGCAGAGAAGCAGGCGCATGTCTGGATAGCTTTAATTTTGTGGTTTTATGTCAAATGCCAAATCATACTCTAATGCTCTTGCATATTTAATTTCTCTTGTTCTTTTCAAACACTAGCAAATTTGACTGCTTGCACTGCCAAGACACTGCAAATTAAAACAATATACACAGTCAAAACATGGTCTTGAACTATTGCTAGAGCATAGCCCTGCTTATATGAGACACCCCAGTCAGCATGTTCCTCTGACAGTGCAGTCCCTTCTCATGGTACCTTATGAATTATTCCAACACGAGTCTTACAGCATAAAGTCCATCAAAATCATGGTACAGTCCAAACTTCCCATTCACTGCAATGAGAGTTTGTCTAGTAAAAATAATTAGACCTGCAGGGAACTGTTCCAGAGTCTTGCCAACACCAGTGAACAAAACCCTCAAAGCTTACCAGTTTTAGCTCAGAAGTTCACTGATGTTCTCCCAGTAGGATCGCTCTTCATCATGAAAACTGAATGTACCACTGATATTTTGTGTGATGAAGACCAAGGATTAATGAAAGGCATTTAAATCTGTGCCAGCAAAGAGGAAATTCAGACTTTTGAAAAGCAAAGAGATGTCAGAGCAGCTGGAAACATTCAGTATGATCCTCCAGCTGAATACAACTGTGCTGGCAGACAGGAAGAAAAGTCAGGAAGAAAGCAGGGCTTGCTCTTACACACCATCCCATGGACTACCCTCTTAAGGGTTTCCCCCTGCCAAAAACAATAGGAGAGGAGACAGGAGGGAGAGATCAAGAACACCACATGAGAAAAACCAGCCTAAAGCAAAGTCTTGGCACTAGCCATAGTCCAACACAAATGAAATACAGCAGTTTTACTACAGCTGGATTTACAGCTGGTGTCCTTCACAAATCTTTCTTAGGATGGAACTGGATTATTCAGCTATCTTCTGCATAGAGAAATGTGAAGAACAGGGATACATGAGGAGAATGGCAATGCCTGGCCAATGAATTCACAGAGCAAATGCACTTAAGTCAGGAAGATGATATAACTACTAGAGGTAGGAAAGATTTCTGGCTTTCTGTCTGTGTGAGTACAGCTGACTTCAAACTGGAGAAGAAAGATCAGTCAGGATGAAGAACCAGTTTTACCAGAGGAGACAAAAGGGGTTCAACTTGTTTAGACTAGCAAAATAGCTGGTGAAAGACTGCTCTCTACAAATCTATCTTGAGGATAAACACCAGAAGACAAAAGAACTATTTGACTTAATGGCCAATACTGGCACAAGAACAAATGAATATAAATTGGCCATGAATACATTTAGGTTGGAAATTTAAAAAGGGTTACTAACCATCATAGCAATTAGGGTCTGAGACAGCTTGCCAATGGGAACAGCAAAGTAAGTTAAGCTGCTTTTAAGACAGAACTCAACACCTTCTGAAGAGCTTAGAGAGTGGTGCCTGGACTTGGGAACAGAGTTTTTCAAGGCAGAGCACATTGGTCTATGGCTATTTGTGGTCATAACAGCAGGTACTTCACATTCAACCTGCCCATGGGCACTGAGTATATTTTATTCTGCAGAAGACTGTTAGCAGTGGCCTTGGCAGTGGCCTTGATCCATAAAGTCATTTATGGTACCAGAATCCCACCAACTGCAGTAAGAAGTATGCAGCCTGAATGCTTTTGCAAGCCTGGCACTTGTATGAGGAAGAGGGATTTCACCCACAGTTTTCATCCATGTATTTCACTTAATATAGTAGCATTAAAAGTCCAGTCATTGTCACCCATCAAGGCCTCTGAGCTTCTCACTGGAGCATGCAAAACTGCCAGAGGCTGAAGAGAGTCCAGACTGACTTTCCATGTGACACAGTGTACTGCCTATCCAGCACCTTAGAGACAAGTAGCTCTATAATTTTACAGCGCCTCATCAAACAGCAAGGAAATATGTCCCTAAGGCTGATGGTAGCTTTGCCATTGGCTGCTGTAAGACTGGGATTGACCTTGGCTGTCTCATGCTGGCTTGTGAAACCCAGAAATGGAGAAATGACAGGTGGTAATTTGATTAAGTGCACTGGTACAAGCTGAACAGAAGCCAGGATGGCCAGAACAGAACTAACAGGAGGGAGCAGCTGGTGGCTACTGATCCTGCTTCAAGAGTACTCTGTCAAGTCACACACCACTCCAGGAGCACAACAGACATCCTCAGGCAAATGTACCCAGGATTAGGCAATGGGCTGTGACTCCCTGAGTATCCAGCCCAATGGCAAGAGACTTGTGTGCAGGAACTAGTGGGAGAAGCTCATCATGGAAGGGGTTAGAATACAAAATCAGGTGACTAACTGGCCTGTCTGTTCCATGAAACAAGAAATTTGCTCACATATTATTTTTTTTAAGTTGATTTTCATTTTAAATGTCTTTAAAACTATGTAGATATTGTATTTCCTAATGGAAAACTATTTAAATGTCTCTTGTTCAGTGATACACAGAACAATTACCACAGCAAACTCATCTGTAGGTTTTGGTGGTTGAATGGATTTGTATTGTTTACTTGAAATTTAAAATGTTGTTTTTCAGCATACTGTGGGAGACCACAGACTGCAGGTTAACCTGCCTTGTTTAAAATAAACTGAAAGTCTGAATCTCACCCAATCAATCCCTAATTAATTAAGTGAGACAGATGGGTCAATCCAGCCATTCTTGCCAAGACAGTGGAGAGCTATCATTAACTGTGGGAGGCTGGGAGGAGGAAACCACCTGGAGCAACATCATGGAGGGGGAAACTCAACCAACATCCTGGAGGTGGAAACTTCTCCATCTGAGGCTGTGAAGATCAGAAGGGACCATCTAGTCAGGTCCAATATTAGTCTTTCTACCTAGTGGGATGAAAGGTCAAAAACTACCAGCAAGGCTTGAACAGAATGCTCTGGGGAACCAGAAGCCAATGCTCCAGTTATCAGATATCCTTAGAGTGACTTTTCACAAGCTTAATCTTGACAGTGAAGCCAGATTCAAATGTCACTATTGCTCACCTACATATGAAGTTAGCCTGAGAAAGCCAAGACTGCCCAGCCTAGCCCCAAAAGAAAGACTCAGGAGAATGGAGAATCTTGTCAATGTCTATAAATACCTATCAGGGAAGAATAAAGATGACAGAGCCAGATAAATCTCATTTATGCCCAGTGAAGGGGCAACAGGCACAAAATAAACCACAAGAAACTCCCCAAAATCCAAGAATTAACTGTGAGGGTAGTTGAATGTCACAACTGGTCACCAAGAGTAGTTGTGTAGTCTCCATTCTTGAAGGTATTAAACCTGACTGGATACGGCACTGAGAAAACTCCTCTAATTGACACAGCTTTGAGCAAGGGGCTTGACCAAGGCAGTTTCCAGAGGTCCCTTCCGGCCTCAGTGATCCCAAGGTTCTCTTCCAGGAACCACTGCTGTCTAGCTGTACAGTGCAGTTCTTGTGGGCTGATTTTGAGTCATACCAGTTCATCTGCCCATTTTCCACTGTTATTGCAACAGACGATTTTGACATGACCGAGGGGGTCTAAAAAAACCTGTGTGATAAAAGCAGGAGGCAGGGACATGCAGACAGCATTGAGGCTGGGTAAACAAGGAAAACCTCTTAACACAGTTTTGTCAGTCAAGAGAGAATCTCTTGGAAAGAAGACCCTTATTGCTACATCTTCCAGGATGAGCTGCTGTAATCATCTCCCTGCAGGGTCAAAAGTACACAGAAAGGTTTGATACCCCACTTTTACCTGATTTCAGCACGCAAACAATGGCAACTTGATGCCTCCCATTATAAGGGCCCTTCTAACACTCTCATGAGGCTATCATCAGCCTCCAAGAGAAGTTAGAAACCTTGGACAAATCTGGTCCTTAACCTCTCTGTGCTTATCTGTTTCCCTGTAAAATGGGTACCATTGCTCTGCCTGCCCCAGCAGCTTTAAAAGATGGATGAATTTATCCTTGACACTAACCAGAATGGAGGTAACATCAAGGAACTGTTACATGTGAAAAGCCTTTTTTCTCATTCCTTCTTCCTGAGCAAAGGAATGGCTGACTGACTTCACTGGCTGATGACCGAGAAGTTTGTTCATGGCTGCAGAAAGAACTTGCCAAGATTTCCTATTAAAAAAAACCCATGAGACCTGAATAATTAATAACCTACCAGTGAAAAATAGGTCCTAATTACCAAAGCAATCCTGAAAAAAATGTTAATTGCTTGGCCTATGTTCCTCCCTCAATGGAATGACTATATTGACAAATCTCATATAGCAAGAGAAATCTGGTGGCCACAAGATATACTTGTTACAAATCGATCAATAGCAATTATGAAGTTTTCTTGCATTTCTAAAACTGCTTCAGGCTTCAATCTAGCTTAAGACAACATTATTCATTTTTATCAAGGTACATTTTGTCCCTCTTTTTCCTTCAGCTAAAGATGATTCGTATTTTGCAGGGACAAAATAAATATGATGAAAACTTTGAAACCGTTTTAAACAAAGCAAGTCATTATCAAGCATTGGCAAAAACATTCAGTTAAATTGCACTCGTGGTTGAAATTAATTTTCTGAAGCAAATTCTGAAAGAGACAGAAGCCAACAATCAATAATCTCTTAATGAGGTGCAAGAAAAACATGTGTAGACATGACAGGTTTTGATGGCTAATGAGCTTCAGAGGAAGAACATTGTTCAGAGGAAAACTCTGAAAGGCACAGAAAATTGATTAATTGCCAGCCCAAGATATTCCAGCAAAGCATTTGGAAATTCAGCAGCCTCAGAGCTCATATCATTTACACCTCCTATGCAAGGTGTTAACTTTGGAAAACATTATAGCTGAAGGGTGTTGTTTTTCTCCCTTCCCCCCCCCCCCCCAGGTTGCTAGCTTGAGATCAATCTGCTTGCTGTGATTTGTTGCCTCAGAAACAAAGTTACCTGGTAAAACTTTCCCGTATTTTTTGCTGGGATGAATAACTGAATGCAAAAGACAGACCATGGGGGGTCCTGTTTCTCTTCTGTGTTAATAGCTGCTTTTCTGGATGTAAGACATAACTAGGCTAACAGACATTCTGGTCTCCTGTCACTTGTGCTCACAAGTGTCAGCAACACAACATGAAAGAGTTCACATTTACACCAAAAAAAAAAAAAAATTATCAGAAGAGCATGACCTATTTTCCTGTAGTTAAACACCTTCTTTTAAGGTACAGAACTAACCTCCATTCTATTTCCTGTCAGCGGCAAAGATACAGAGCTCACGTAGGTGGGAATAGAGGATCCCAGCAGTGGGAACGTGGGAATCCCAGCCCAGGAAAATTGATACCTTCTTAGCTTGGGTCTTACTGGAAAGTGTCGTCTTGAGGAATCTCCTGAGGCCAGTAGGAAAGTTTGGAGCAAGACTTACCCTCCATAGAGGATCATCAATTAAGGGAACATTCAAACAAACTGGACAAAAAAAGTTCTTGGGGCTTAATGGGATGCATTCATGAATGCTGGGGAGGTGGCCTCCCTACAAGGACATTCTCAATAAAGATGGAGAGATGGGAGGTTCCTGTGGACGGTGTGAAAGCAAATGTTGCTCCTGTCTTCAAGGAGAGAAAGGAAGAGGTTTCAGGCAGCTACAGACCCATCAGTCTTCCCTGATCCCCAAGAAGGTGTTGTAGCAAATCCTCCTGGAAACCATTTCCAAGTATACGAAGGACAAGAAGGTGATTTGGAGTAGTCAGCATGGATTTAAGAAGGGTAAATCATGCCAGATCAACTTGTTAGCATTTTACAAGGAGATGACAAGCAAGATGGATGAGGGAAGAGCAGTGGATGTTGTTTATTTTGACTTCACTAGGGCTGCCATAACATCTTCACAGACAAATTGATGAAGTGCAGACTAGATAAACAGACTGTGAGGTGGACAGAAAACTGCCTGAGTTTCTTGTCCCACACTGTAGTGAGCTCCTGCCCTCTACTATCACCATCTCAAATGGCTTTCACTTCCATAAATAGCATAGATTATGTCCTATGTGTCCCAATCCAATAAAGCCACTAATAGAGCCAGTATGAATTTTGTACACACAGATGCTCCTTAATTGCATGCTTAACATTTTACATTGTCATGGAGTTTCCTTAAGGTTCTGCTCAGTATAGACTTTCTTGGTTTTTGAAGTATGTGCAGATACAGCCCACCATCTCTGCTCTGCTCTTTTGGTCCAGTAAAGATTTCATCAAACAAAACCAGGGAAAACTGATGGGCAGCAGATAACTACAGAACGATTTTGGAAGGTAGAGGACTGCCACATACTAAACACCAACTGGAATCCAGAAGTCCCTCAGCAGGGTAGTCTGGCTACAGCATCCACTACTCTCTTGAGGGGAGTGCTAAATTAGTGGGTAACACCCAGCAGGTTTCTGTCCAGCCATGAGAGAGGAAACAATCCTTATTAACCAGCCAATCATCCTCTCCAGTTTTGTTTTCCTAACCTGAGGTGTGACCACCTTAGCCAGAATCAGGAGATAAGTAAGCAGCCTATTTTTTTTTTCTCACGTGTAGAGTGTATTTCTGCACAGAATATACAAGAATTATCTTTCTACAATAAATAAATATACTTCATCAAGGATCAAAGCACGCTGAAGCTCCACTAATTATATGGACAGAATAAGGAAATACAAATATAGGCGAAACAAAGAAAAACAAAAGATAATTTATAACTCCAAAATTCATGAGTTCAAAGGCAGCTGTAATCACGTGTAAACTCTTCGTCTGAATATTAACTGCATTGGGAAATGATAAGGGATCCCACTACCTTAGATGATGACCTTGTCTTACTTCCAATTCCTCTTCTTGTAAGCAATCTGTACCTCAAGGTCTTTAGTAAGCGGACAGATGGTTATTTCTACAGACTCGTCCTCTCATACATAAGGCAGAGACTAGAAAATAAATATCTTCTCACCAACAACATAAAACATAATAAAGAGCTGAGGAGAAAAATCATCCCATTTTCATGGCCACTTGAATATTGACCACTCCTCTAGAATTGCTGTATGACTAACAGCAAGTTATAAATGCGATAAACTGACCTGAGAACGTCATTTGATCCCAAAGAGCAGTAACCAGCATACCTAGACATTGATCCAGGTGTAAAATGGCCCTTAAGGAGCACAGGCAAGAGCACAAGGCAGAGGTTTCATGAATCTCATCTCCACTGATAAATGTGACACACAAATTACTTCCCCTCACTCCCTGTACTCACTCGTTTTTCATTTGCTGCCTAGCAAGACAGTCTTCTGTTCAAGGTAGGGATTCTCTCTTACTGCCAACATGATTAGGAGCTTGTTCTTGTTTAAACTCTCAACTTGTCATTTTTATTTTAAAAAAATCGTTTAGGTTAAACACTCCCAGAGTGCTGCAACCTAACCCTTGGGCACCTCAGGTCACAAAGTGCCCATGTGTTTGCTAATAAAGTTAAATTTTAGGAATATAAAGTTAGCACTTTGGGGCATTATTAGAACTGTCCAAGTCTTTACGTTGTTGAGCAGACTGACACCATCTAATTTGCCCTACTGCAACTCACAAATCAGATGTTTCCCAGCCTAACTCACACCTGCAGAGCCCAATACCCCTGCAGCTGTGTTTCTCAGCCAGAGAGACGTAGATTGATAGCAGCACATAACACATCAGAAGAGTCACTGAAAAAAGACAGATAGTCCCACATGCATGAACAAGGACACAGCAAAAAGGGGGCAAATAAAACCCCAGTTAGACAACAGTGTAAACAACAACTTGTGAGTTTAATTATGGGGGGAGGGGTAATTTCATGATGGGATTCTTCAATTAAAATAAACATTTGAGAAGTGAAGCAAAGAACAGACCTGCACCAGGTCCTGGCCAGAATATGAAGGTCCAAGCTCTCCAGTTTTAACTTCTAGCCTATAGATAAATGTGTGTGGCTGGAATGCAGGAAGACAGGATTTTAATTCCCCTTTTTTCCCAGAGGCTGGACTTCTTCTATCTCTTATCAAAGAATCTTTTATCAAAGCCCAGTTACAGGCATAGAGCAACAGAGTTTGCAACTCTATCTCCTTCACCTAAATGTGCAGATGTGCAGCAGGGCCATCTGTCCAAGGACAAGGTCAAACAACAATAAAGAATAAAGTCTCTTGGACCCAGCTGGAAGTATGGAAACCTCACATACCCTTGCTTGGTCATGAAGGAGGACCATGACAGAAGAGAGGAGACAAGGCTGGAATTCAGTCAAAGCCAGGAGCTCCTGCCTCTCATAAAGGTGTTGTTAACCAGTTTGTTGAGGAGTCTACAAAAGACATTGCAGTCCTACAAGTATCCTGACCACAAGTCTCAAGAGTAACTCTCTATGACAATGTAATTATTCCCCCATGCAAAATAAAGAGCTCTAAGAGAAGGAGCCCACTGCCTCCTGTCTTAGAAGAATCTCCAAACCTAGTGGTTCAAGTGGGAAATAAGGGTTCCCCATCCCCCAGGTAGAGGCATGATTTGAATAATATCTCAGACCAAGGTCCTAATCTTGTTACAAAAATGGGGGATGAGGGAAGGAAAAAAGAGAAACAAATAGCACCTATAATTACTACTTAGAGAACTGACCCTCCTCAGACTCAAGAAGATAGTCATGACAGTGAGCCCCAGCCGGGGAGACATCATTGAAATTGAGGCACCGCAGCACTGAGTCCTTCTGCTCATCAAGCCTTCAGAGTTTGATTCAAGACTTATTGAGTCAATATAGAGTCACACTGATTTCACTGAGCTAATTAAGTCTTGAGTACTCATAAGCTTTACTGTGACCTAATCCCCACTAGAGCTGTAATTGTACACATTGATTTATCATTTGATACTGAAATTGGTTAGACTCCAAGCAATAAACTCTTTCTGACAAGGTTCCTTTTTTTTTTTTTTAACAACAAAATGTTGTTTCATAAAAATTAACCTTTTGGAGGAACATACAATTATATTGGAATTTTTTCTGAAGAAAACCATTTCAGTGGTGTTTTGACTCTCAAAACGTTTGTCAGAATGGAAGTTCAGCATTTTTTCATTTACTTAAAAAACACTGTAAAGTTAAATTAAAAAAAGTTACAACATCTTCTCAGAAATAGAAATTACAGCCCCTGGCAGCTCTACTCCCAAGAGCTGGTGTAACCCACTGCTGTGTCTGTGCTTCATGTTCTCTTCCCCGTCTGGTCCACAGAGGAGGAGAGTCTGCTGAAGTTGCCAAAAAGAAGCTTTTGCCAGAAGTCCCACCTCCTCAAAAGTTGTTCCATAGGCAGTGGAATTGTTGAAACCTGTTTTCCTATGATTTGGTGCCCTGCAGCCACATTCTCTCATGCCTAACTTTCCCTCACAAGGTTCTCCTGTATATGTGGTTTTATACTACCCTCTACCCATGTGAATTCCTTCAAGCCCAACAAGAGATAGACCCAAACTACTTTCCCTCCTCGTTCGCTCTCAGGAAACCTGTCAGGATGCAAACTACCATCTCTGTCAAACTCAGCAAGAAGAGACCAGTAGATTTAGAAGTCATGACAGTGCACAGGCAGGTGCATGCATACACACACATAAACATACCCCCTCCCGTGCTCAAAAGCCTGACTTGGTAAGGAAACCAGCCTAAAAATAACCATGCTCGGCTTATGAGCGGCTATAGTCGCCATGTGAGTTGTGCCTCTGCTCCCTGTCAGTATGCCTTAGGGTACTTCTCAATTTCATATTTCCATGGTTTGTCTCAAAAGAAGATCTGGTGTTTCTCCTATGATCCTTTCCTGGCTCCTTTTTTATTTTTACCACTGCATATTCATACTGTTTTCCTTGTCAGAACAGTCCCAAGACTGCAATATAGGCTTAGACATTCTGCATGAAACTTCTGTGCATAAAGTACTTTATAAGACATGAATTTTAATAATTGTTAGAAAAGTATATTTTGTTTTTAACCTGCAGCATAGCTCACTTTATATGCAACTCAGGCAGAAAGCTACAAAAGGTAATTTAGCTGTTAACTGGTACAGTCTATATATGCCAGCAAAAATGCACTGTCACTAGAAAACACTATATTTAGTAAGTATATAGCAGAAGGAGTTAACAGAGGTCTTTTTTCCCCTTCACAGAAACTATTTCTGTAGATTCGATCTGGTATATGCAAGTAACACGTGCTAAAGACTTCTCTGCAAGTACCTCAGGGTTTTGGTTTTTTTGTTTTAAAAAAAAGATGTTTATATAGTAGTATTTGAGATCTGCTATATGCTCTTGCATATAGCAAGCCACAATCAGAAGTTTGTACATGTTCTTTCTCCACTGTCTGCTTTTAGCTGGCCACCTCCTCTCCAGCATTGTCTCATTTGTGTTTCTCTGACAGCATGAGCCTCACGAAAAGTGCCCTTTTTTGGTCTTTCCATAGAGTAATAGTTCTTCATCTTCACAGAAATCCATTATAAGCTACTTATTTTCAACACATTCTGTAACGCAGAACCTTTGCTCACAAGACAGACTTCTGGAAAAATAATAATCCTGTATAATACATCTAAATCCCTCCTGATCAGTAGCATATTCCTGAATAATTTCCTAGATTGAGCCAAGTTTCCACTCAGAGGCACAAAATTTGGAGGGGGGAAAGTTGAGCCATCCAGGTGGCACAGACAGCATTTCACATCATTCCAGCAGCTCAGGAGCTCCTGCTTCTCCTCACTGTCTCAGGTTCAGGAGAGGGACATGGACAGAAGCTGAACTGCAGTGTTTGCTGAGCATCAGGTTTCCTTACAGCAGACCAGAGCCCCCAATATTTAATGCTCCGCAAGGAGAGGTTCAAACGCAGAGCACCAAGAAAGAAAATGGTGCAGTGAGCACCAGAGCGCACTGTTTTTGTTTATGTTTGCCAGAGCTTTCAACTGTTTATCAGAATGGCAACAGATGGCACAAGGCAAACGCACGCACTTTTTCACAGTTTCCTACAAAACGAACAGATGTCTTCATTACATGCTACATGACCGCGTTTAACAAAATGTGACAAGAAGCAGAGGTAGAGAAAAATGGCATATCCCTTTCCTAACCTGAATTGCCTCTTGGCACAGATCTTAGTTGTGCCTGAGCATGGGACTGAATGCACAAGAGGGAACTGAGAGCATTTTTTCACCTGCCTCTGATCCACCATACCCAGTATGCATGGAAAACAGAAGCGGTGATTTCATCTCTAGGGAAACATGGCACCTCTGGACCAGTCAAGATGGAGACAGATGTTTTCACCATCTCTCCTTAGGAATGTTTTCAGGGAATGACAGTGGTCACCTGGGTGAGGGGAGCCCTTCCAGTAGAGCCCATCTGAACCTAGACAACTTTTGTCTCTGCTAAAGAAGACACCTTAGCCACAGCCTGGTGCTGCTGTAGCCAAAGACAGCCCTTTGTTAGCCAAGCTCTGTCAGAGCCTGAGCAAGAAGACTCAACAGACTTAAATGGTCAAAATGCTAAAGGTTTCTCTAGTGATGTGAGTAGAGCACCATCAACAAAATAAATCTGTTCTGAAAGCAAGGCCCATGTTGGGTTAAATACTGCCTTCCTCTGCTCATTTGAGTGGCTCAGCAGTTCAAGGAAACCCATATCTTGCCACAGGAGGCAAGACAAGCATGGAGGCCTGGTCTGTACTGGAAATCAATGTTTTCAGCATTCATTTTTCCTAACTGCTGCTCCAGAAATCAGACAGACATCAAGTCCTTTCTTTTATTTTCAAATCAACGAAAGAAGAGAGAAGTATTCAGGTTTGGTTGGTAATGGGTACTTGACATCCACTCAGGTGTTCTGTAACTAGGCACTCTTAGTGCAGATTGGATCAGAGAAAGGTCAGAGTAAAATCACAGTGCATGTGAAAATTTTACAATAGGGCAACAGACAGCCATATATTTTATTTTGTTTCTGCTGAAGGGAACAAGGCCAACCATTTCAGACAGCTCTCCTAGTTATACCACACACATAACTTGCTTACCCATGTGCATTTGTGGACTGTAAGGGCAGGGACAGAAGCAGAAAGGTCTGTAGCAAAGCACAGCCTTGGACACATTTCTTCCAGCTGGAAGCTTTGAATTGCTTCAATATGAACTCCAGCCCCTCAAAGAAAACTTCAGACTCTTTGTAATAAAACCAGAATCTGTCTTCAAGCCAGGCTGTCACAACACAGTGGGAGGACAAGCCCATGGTAAACAGAACAGATTTTGCAGGCACTTCTCTTTTGCCCACAGTATACACAGTTACAAAGAAAGAGACTGAATGCTGTCCTTCCTGAACTTCTCCAAAGAGGCCAACACAGGGGAAACTTCGCTATTGTAACATGCTAGATCGGCTAGTCGGGGTTTTGTCAGGCACCAGCTGTGCCAGGGAGGCAAATTGTCTTTCCAACAGTATCAGTTTCTGCTAGTCCTGCTGGGTAAACCTCAGAACCGGCTGCCTCTGACTCTGCAACTTTAAAGGCTGTACAGTCCCTATGAGGGGCTATATACAGTCAGGAGTAAGAGCATATAAAACATAGGCAAACTCCCTTACCTGCTGGAGGTGTTATCTGCCAGCCCAACCAACAGAGGCCCAGGATATTCTCCAGGTGGTACCAGCTCACCTCAAAGGTCCTGAGATATCCGTGAATTTGCCCATATAGACACACACTGTTGGCCTGCAGCATTGTGCAGGAGGCTTCATAAAGTCACACTCCCACACGGGAGAGAGAAGGCTCTGGAGTTCAGTATGCTGCTCAAAGTAGTGATCAGCTGCACATTATTTGTCAACACCTATTTGCATCGATGAGCTGTCGGTCAGGCTGATTAACACAGCCCCCCACACCAACAGGATGGCATCCCTAAGCTGCACTGTGTTGTGCTGTCCTCCTCATTCACAGACCAGGTTGGGACGTGCACAGTGCTGTGACAAAGATGGGCCCTAATGGATTCTAAGGGCCTTGAGTCCACAGAGCAGCCATCTGCTTATTGCTCCTCATTTTACCCTGTCAGAGGCACAAGCCACTACAAGTCTCCAATGGGAAAATTGTATCCCCTTCAGTCACAGAGTTTTATGCAATGCAGTTCCCTTCTATACACCCATGGCTGGCTCTCCCAGGACAACAGAGACAGCCTTTGCTGCTGGTAAAATTCTCCCACATAAAATGAAATACCTAAAACCCATTTAACATCAGGAATTACAGCCCAGGTAAATCCTTTGGCTTTCAAATAACTTGTGCTTAGTCTAGCAAAACTCAATTCTTAACTAGTTAGGAAGACTCCTACCAGATCTACTCTGGAATAGCATTTTCAGGAGATGATGCTATGCTGGTGGGAGGCCACAGGAGCTTTCTCAAGGATTTCAGCAAATAAAATCAGGCCCTCTGGTAGCACCAAAAGCAGCAGCAAGAACAGAATGTATTTGCAGGATGACTACCATGCCCTCAGGAGAGAAGAAATGTCAGGATGCAGCAGAGCAGGAATTCCCCCAAGCAGCAAGGAAGAAAACGTTTGTCACGTTTTTAGGCAGAAGAACCCTCACCATTCTTTCGACCATTATACAACTTTAATGACTGGCTTCTCGTTGTCTTAGCAGATTGATGAATTTTCTCCTCCCTTCCCCTCATCTCCACCTTGCTCATTCACTTCGAAGATTTCATCTGCAGCTGCTCACAGAGCAGTCCATCTGGAAAGCAGTGACTGCTAAACCCAAAGTTTCTTGTGGAGCTACTGTTCTCAGCAAACTGCTTCTCACAAACCTTATGTTCCTCACCAATTCTCTGGGCCTCTTCCTAGTGGCATCTGGCAGCCCCTCCAGCAAGAAGAGATCACATAGGGTCTCATTAGCAGCACAAGGCACTTCACAGCAGGGGCTCTGTGCATCAGTTGCTGTGACATCCTTCGTATTTATGGCCTGAAAGACAGTGTAAAAATACAGGCAGTGGTGACACAGAACACTTCCTGCATGTGACTCTGAAATCCATGGCAATAGTCTCACCTACTGCATGAAAAGGCAGAAATCCAAACCTGTCCTATGGCCAAATGTATTTCTATGTGTTTGTAAGCACATTTAATGCAACTCCCAAAACTGTTTTTAATGCACAGACCACTCCACAGGATGTTGAAAGTTCAACTATTTTCACAATATTGAAAGACTAAAAATCTTCCTTCTAGTGGAAGGTGTCACTGCCTATGGCAGGAGGGTTGAAACTAGATGGTCTTTAAGGTTCCTTCCAACCCAAACCATTCTATGATTCTATGAAAAGCCAAATATAACAGAGACTTCAGATGTCTATAGCAAGTGGCTAATTTCTGCATGTGTCTAAAACTGTGACTTGGGTGTCCTTTCCACCCAGCCCAGAAGACATTGTGCACCTTCTTATCTTAGCCAAAGGTTTAATCATAGTCTTCATGTTGGCTTCTTTGAAGAGGGCCAAAGGTGGGTACAGTCACTGCAAATCACGTTTTTCAGATAAAAAAAATACTGATTTATACATTCACTTCAGAAGAGGACCTAGGTTTGAGATTCTCTATAGCCTGAGAGTACAAGCTCAGTTCCTCTCTTTACCCTAAATGACACTAGACCAGTGTCTCTTCCTGGTGGAGCTATTTACATCTTACCTATTTTGCCAGAACTCAAAAGAACAACAAACGAGACCAAACTACAAGCCAGGAAGCACAAAGAGCTGTGACAGAGAGTCCCTGCCATCCCTGACATCATTCATACCATCTGCAAAGAGACTCTTTGATGCATACTTCTGCAGTACTAGAAGCTGGCTTTGTTGTTTTAAAGCAATTCGTCTGCACAACTCCACACACTCTTATGAATCCATTGAAGTAAACAGAAGTAATCTGGCTTTTGCTTCAACTACTGGTAACAGCATTTTCCCCAAAACACAGGAGGGTAAGAGTCTCTGACGCTGGCATATCACTGGTAGAAAAATCAGAAGGCTAGACAGCTTGAATTATCTGGACATATAACACACTCCCGGAAGGAAGGCCACCACGAGCATCCTGAAGCAAAGTTTCTCCTCCAGAAATCTGATCCTAAACTCCAATTCTGCTTCTTACAAAAACATTGTCCCCTATGAATTGCCATCAGCTACAGAGAATGAGAAAAGAACATCCACAGTTTGTTACATCTTTTGCTCAAAGATCACTGTATAATGAAGAGAGAGACCAAATCAGACAGCAGGTCTTCCGTAGACTGAACATTTGCTTACACACCAGAAAAGGAGCTCATAAGACTATGTTTAACACCATCTGGGGATTCTTCCATACAATATTACCATCAATAATAACAGAAGCCTAGCTACAGATTGTTGTACCCTGTGACAGCTAAATATATCAGGCCTAATTAGGTAACACAGGCCAAAAAGCAAAAAACTGCAAACACAAGAGAATGCTACCACAAGGTCCAGGAAGACAAAAAAAACCTGCAAATTAAGAACCTGGATTGAAATCACCAGTCTCAACACCATAACTGAAATTTAGGAAAGGTCAGCTCTAAATAAAGAGCCTGGTTTGAACTGCACAGCTGGGGTCTCTCTGTGACTCCAACCACAGCGCAGGCTCCAAACACTCCTCAGAGCTGGAAAGAATGCACGGGGGAATTTACCTCAGCTGGTATATATCAGCCCAGCTCCATTGACTTCAATTAACATGATGTTAAATCTTCAGTGTTGACTTCAATGGGATTACAGTGATTTACATCAGCTGAGGCACTAACATTTCACTTCTAGGCAGGCTCTTCTGTAGCATCTTCATTAGTGGAAATTCTATGTAAAGAGAAGAAAAGGAGATACACTCTGCTCTTACGTCCCCAACTACCTACTGTGATGGGTGTATCACAAATGCAAGAGAAGGACTGGCAGCCAACTATAATTAGCTCCATTTTGCTGCAGTTCAATCTGTGGTTACAATTACCCTTTCTTTGCCATAAACATGCAGCTAGGAATTGCTGGAGCCACTCCTTCCCCTTCCTGCCTCTCCTCCTTATTTAACAGCTCTAAACGTAGGTTTTCATAAAGACAGAAGGTTCTTGCCCTTTCCTGCACACACACAGCTGGCAATTACTGCCAGCAGCCAGCCTTACCACTTCTCAGCTCCCTCTTCCTGTCTGTTTTCCCTAAGTCTGTAAACACAAGAACAACTATCATTTCACTGGATATTACACATGTATCCCAGGTTTGAATGCTACAAGATTCTTAAATTCGGTAAACTGTGAAACGTGCAAGAAGACACTGAAGTCCTCCCACAGGTTGCATTGCCAGATGTTGTTGGAAAACAACATGCCAGTTCCTCCCAGATTCTAGCTGAGCCACGGCTTGTTAAACATTGAAAATATTATCTGAAACACCTAAATATGATCTTTTGAGGAATCCAGGGAAGGCATCCATAACTCCTGCTTCTAGGTACTCAATCTCAGTGCTTTGCTTAGGCTGCTTTACAGCAGCTTAGGCTGCTTTACAGGAGACTTCAGAGATGATTTAAGAGCTAAACTAGGAGTTTACCTCTCCCCATGAAATATATAACCTGTCTAGGCTCATAAACTAGGTACCTTTATTAGAAGCCTAAAGACAGTATGAATATTCTCAGAATACCTGTAAGTTCCATTTCCCCCCTGAACACTTTTTATAACCTGACAACATAAATCAGAAAAAGTGAGGAACTTCGCCTGGTCCAGGGTTCTCCTAAAATATGGAGACCTTGAGATTTGTACAGCTGTTGAGCATCAGGTTCTGCTGCCCAGTACCAAAGCTGTGTTTTGGGTGGAATTACGTAAATCACGGACTTCACATTTCCTGGTCAAATTGCAGTGGTTTCACACTGATCTGAAATGAAAGTGTTTGAATGTGTCAGTGAAATAGGCTCTTTAAAACATTTCTTTCAGCCTGAAACAAAGGATTTCTTTCCAATGTTGTTTTAAATTTAAGTTTTGCTACCATTTACCGCAAGATACCACTGCAATTTACAATGTTCAAAGGTTTAACTTAAAAGTGAAGCATTTTAACTTAAAATGAGTTCTCTTGTGACTCCTTTTTAATCTGAAAGTATAAGAGACCAAACCCAGCTCTGACTGATAAACATGTCCAATTTCCTCAAAATTTCATTTTTCAGTAAGTAAACAGGATGGTTAAATGACAAACATCCCACTCTGTCTGGATGTCAGTGAAAACTACACACATATGTGCCCCAAAACATCATCCTTAAGCCAGGGACAAACACAACAGATTTCCTACCAACTACTGGTCCTCTAAGGACTACTTTGAAGAACAAAGTTCCTCTAGGACCCAGCCAGATGCCCTTCAGAAGAAAAGTTGATTTAACACAGAGAATACCAAAAATCATATTCTGTCACCTTTTCATAGCTTTTTTACATTCTTGACTGATCAAAGTACAGAACAAAGTCACATGTAAGCTGCAATATAAAAATACCTATTTTACTGAGACTGGCTGTGACTTGGCTACAGGAAAGGTGCAATAATTTCTCTTTGCACACATGCTTTACAATATATGATACCTCAGATTCTCCTGTTTCCTTGTTTCCTCTTCTATCTTCCTACCCTCGAGGGTCTAATATCCAGTCACTCTTTCTTGGCAAGTAACAAGAATCATTCTCTCCATGGATACAAAGCTCTCCTTTCTGGTAATTAAACAATATTTTCAACTTAATGGAATGTGAAGGATGAATTAAAACTGACTGTAGAAGGAAACAGAAGTGCACACACTACTTAGAAGTTTTGAAAAGCCTAGCTCTGTAGGAAAAGATTCATATTCCCTTAGATGAATTTATTCTTTCCTTGTGTATATTACACAGCAGTTGTCATTTCACAAAATTGGGGTTAAGGCTCTCGCTCCCCAGTCTTTGGTTATCATCTCCTATAGAGCTATTAAGTGCAAGAAAATGTCATTTTATGTCAAGAATAACTTTTGTCTGGAGTGTTTCCCTAGTAGTCTATAGATGGATGAATTTACTTTTCCTAGGAAAATGTCACTGAAATCTCAAAGACACACTGCCCACTTTGGTTCTTACAGTTTCATTGATACTATTTCTTTATATCCTCTGCAAGCTTCCAGTTTTCATGACTTTCCTTTCTCTCTTCCTCCTCCCACAGACCTCCCAGATTTTTCTTCTAGTTTTGCATCATGCCACTTTCCAGTGATGCTTTCAATACACATTCCTACTCTGCCATGTTTGTAAGTCTCAAACTAAAGAAAAACTAATTTTAATTTTAGCTATACAACTGGATTTATCTCTTCTGAAGGTGTTTAATTTAAGTTGAAGAGAAGTGGGACGTTTTGGCCCTCTTCAGGACAGTCAGCTGCAAATGCTGTCAAATACTACCATTCAGCAGCTGCATGGGAGAAAAAGGAATATGGAATTACCAATAAAATTGTCAGAGATCAAGGAGAGAAGAGGTGTGGATGATAGTCAGAGAGTTCCCAGTTTGTTAAGAATCACAGGAGAGGATAGGAAGAGCTTTGGATAGCTGGTCTCAAGTGAGATACTGACCTACAGGAGCAGTTTAAAAATAATGTGAATTTTATGAAGTGACAGCCTCCTAGTTCCTCTTCCTTGTCTTTTGAGTAGTTAAATACTGCTCACATTTCCAGCTTTTTTGAGAGAGAAAGAATCAGACTCTCAGCTGGTCCCATGATTCCAGGAAGTTGGGATTTAAGGAAAAATATTAGATATTGTGAGAAATCATGAGGGTACTGACTCTAGTACAGGTTGGATGGTGCCCTGAGCAACCTGATCTAGTGGGTGATGTCCCTGCCCATGGTCAGGGGAGGTTGGAACTAGATGACTGAGGTCCCAAACCATTCTATGATTCCATGATTCACTGGAAGTTCATCCATGCAAACTCCAAAAGAGCCTCACTATAACAGCAACAAAGTAAAAGGAATTGTTATAACCTCTGAATTTTCTAACCTAAAGAGGAGTGGAGGAAGCCCCAGAGCTTGACCTTCTCCCCTTAAAAATTGCTGGTTCTTTAAGGTCTCCTCTTTCTCTCAATCTTATATCTCCCCTTCTTTGACTCCTCCTTTCTTAATTTCATCATTCCTTTCTGAGTGGTCTCTCTCCAACATCAAAAGTGATGCTTTCCCTGCACTCCTGCTGCCCAGGGTCGCAGCCCAGGGAGCCATGGACATTTCCTACTGCCTTGGCCAGACCTTCCTAACAACTGTCATAGAGTCTGTGGCTGTGTCCTTAACCTCCCTCCTCCTTTAATAAACCTTAATGACTTTCTGTGTACTTTGACAGAGAAATAAAGGATTTTCATAGTTAGGCAAATTTTTTTCAGATGTTGGCTTCACCCTATGGACAGTTTTATCTTCATTTGTCAGGTCTTAATGACACAAGAAATTAATATAAAGTCTGTTCTTTAAGGTTATATATTGAACATTTACCTAGGGGCTGGAGAATGGTAATCCCCTGAATTGCACAAAAGCGCTAACAACACTAAGATTTTGTATACATCTCAAACATCTCTCCCTGCCAAGTCAAATGTTTTAAAATTCTTGATCATAAATTTTTTTTAAAGTGCCCATTCAGAAAATCTTTTCTCTTTCTTTAATCCTTGCCTCTGTGTTTCCTATTCAACATTTTTAATGGCCTTTTTTCTAATACCGCATTCACCTCAAGTGACATTAAGCTGATGTAATAGAACCATTTTAATCAGTAACAATCAATTTTATTGCTATGAAAACCTTAGGGACAGAACATTAAATACATACCATGTAATTAGTTTTGATAAAACAAGCCTTCATCTTAGCAAATCAAATATAATGAAAAGGAAATTTAACAGCTATAAAAATCTATGCCATAAAGTAGGTGTGAATATGCATGCTATGCGTGCAGCCATATAGAACCATGTTTCATTTTGTCCACACACATAATCCATGTGAGGGCAAAGATGAATTCTGGAAAGTCTTTGGAAATGAAGGGATGCCCCAAATGCTCTTTTATAGAGACTATCTGCTTTATATGCTTAGTTTATAAGCTGCATCGGTGGCTGCATCTTAGAAGGGAGTTGAGCTTGCCAGGAAGCTGCAAAATCTCTTAATGAATGCACTTATTGATGCAATAAAACCAAGATGAAAAGCAGTACTGACAAAAGCAGAGTAAATATCCACTACCTAGACGGTGATAAAAACAGAGTATCTATCTCTGTATTTAGTCACAGTATAATTAATATCTGACGTGGTTCTGCATCCCCTGTGTCACCAAGGCTGGAAGTGTTTACAAACAACCATTAGTCCTGTGTCAGAAGAACAGGCTGGGTACATAACAGGCCCCCCCGTAGGCACAGACCAGTATTTCTCCAGCAACCAGGAGTTCCAACTGAGGTCAGTAGCAGCATGCAGGCACTTTATTCTGTTTCTTACAAGAACCATGTTCTTGTGCAGATCATGATATTCCTCGAGCAGGAACACTTAACAGGACTGGAGGGATTTGGTGGCAAATTTTTCTTTTTCGTTAGCCAGGGGTTGTTTTGTTTGAAATTATTTGAAAAATATAAATAACATTTTCACACTTCATAATCATCCACTGGGGGCATATTTAAGTTGTAATTCATCAGCCTGGAGTTTTACCACACAGAACATAACATAAGCTACAGAAACACCATCTGAGACATCATCTTTCCAGAAGGATTCAGCAGTCTCCTACTCCAGCCTTCTCTCCTTAATTTCTTGGTCAGGTGACCTTCTGGTCCTTAGGAAAGTCTCCATTCATTTTTCAGATAGCCATTAAGATTACTTTATACTATTCCATCCCAGGGGAACTGAAGAGCTGCACCAAAATCCAAAACAATTGACAATATTTTTCTCTCAACAGAAAATTGGATTTTCTACTAAGCTTAAAATCTCTTCAAGGAAAATAGATTGTTTCACAAAGTCTTCTGATTTTAAATCAGTTTTCCCAGAGCAGATTTTGATTCAATATTTTCAAGGGGTTCACCTCAAAAAAACCAAAGCTTCAAAACCAAAAGAAGTCCTTGCACTTTCCCAGGAAAAGTTCTTCTCTAAATTATGTCTGTAAAAATTACATTTACTACTTTCTTCAAACTTTGCAACAAGAAAAAAAAGCATTTCCTGACTAGTTCTGTTCAAACATTTCAGGTCACTATTAGGTCCTAGTTTGTCTCACTCTTCCCCACATAAATCAGGAACCACAATGTAGGCAGGGAAGTTGTAACTACATGTGATGGAGCCCTTTGCATTTCGTCAAAAATACCTTTGCATCAACAATCCGCTGCAGAAACCAAGGACTCTGATGCAAGGGAGGCCTTGTGGCCTCACAACTGGGGAAATCCCCCGGAGTTTGGGGAACTGCTGCAACCAGTGTCCAGTTCTAGTTTTGGGAATGACTTGTGAGATGGGTTTTGTCAGGGTTAAGGAGATGGAGTTTCCTGAGGCTCTGGCACTGGGGTGTGGCATCCAGCACATCACCCAAGGACAGAAGAGCCTTGATCTCCAACTAATGGCCATGGGATGGGACTTGGGACCTTCAGAGCCAGAGGTTTCAAATGGTCTCACTGGTCCAGCCCTGGGCTAGATCCCTTCTGCAGTTTGCCCCAGTGTTGGTGGTCCTGCAACACCAGACCAGCAGCCCAAGTCTGATGGAGAGCTGGGACTGTGAAAGCCTGAACAGCACTGGCACCAGTCCAGTCACAAATCCCGAGACACGAGCAGCTGCTACCAGCAGCAGAACAGACAAGATCATCGATTTCTCTGAGAAGCTGCAGCATCTGGGGAGCATATTTCATTTCGGAAACACTGTGTATTGATGTGTTTAAAACAGCCTTTTCTTAGGTTTTCTGGTTCATCTGAAGTAAAGAGGAAGGCTTGTTTTAGACTGAGAGGGAAAAAAAAAAAAACCACACAGTTTTCTGCCACCTGGAAACCCTGGGGTTTTAGCTGTCTATATTTGGCATCCTCTATGTCTGACGCAGGAAAAGAATTGGGCTGAGAATCCTGCAGGATTGACCTGACCCATCCCTTTGCTGTGCCTTATTATCCTTTTGAATGGGGTTGCTCAGAGCCTCATGTAGGCCAGGTCAGTTCCATCAAATGGGATGTATAGGTGCATTCTCATACTTGTATTTCTCTGAACCAGTGGTGACTCATGCACAGGGACAAAATTTTCCCAAGTCATTGCAAGTCCCATAAGCCAAAAATAAGTGTTTGAAAGAAGCATTTAACACTCAAAACTGAATCCTTGATTCAAGGTGACCTTGCAGTTTTCATTAATGCTTTGTTCACCTCTATGTCTATGAAATGACATGATTTGATTACCATGTGTTACATCTTCACATTTACTCATACCTCAGAGGGCCTAATTTGTGCCTCTGATGTATTTCTGAAGTAATTTCTATGGAAAGATATTTTTTAAATTCCTTTAAGTGTATAAATTGTATTATTAATTCAACATACTACTTTTGCTCCATTGTTCTTTTTTTTTTCCTTGCTGTTAGAATACGTGAGAGGAAATTTAAGTTGATGATCCAGTAGGAAGGTATCACCTCTGTATATCACTAAAAGAACCATTCTGTTTCCAATTTGGACTATTTAAAGAGAGGTGCTTAAATTCCTGCAGTTAGATACTTCAGGATGAAAATCCTGGTTCTGCCAAAATCAGTAGCAATACTGTTACTGACTTGAATGGGGTAGAATCAAACCTAAAGAGCGACGACAAGGCATCTCTGTTTGGCACATTGGTCCCTGCTGCTTTCTGTGCAACACATGGAGTTTGTTGATATCTTAATATGAATAAAATATTCATTGACATTTTCATGTGTGTCTGCATATGTACTGCAGCTGGATGAACAAGTCATCATTCCAAGATCTTAACCTTTTGTCTGATCACAAATTATCAGCCAAGGCAGTGATTTTCATCACTTTTATTCTATTTTTCCTAAATGTGCAATGGATCAGTTTAGGAATGCAAGCTGTATTTTGTAACTAGCTCACAAATAGTCTGTTCATGTCTGCCTTGATTCAAGAGAGAACTTAAAACTGTCCCCAGAAGGGATTACAAAGTATTTAAAATATTTCCTTGCATAGTGACCTGTGCATGCTGGCTGGACACTACAGCACACTCATCCCAGATCCACTAACAGACCTCACAATTCCCTCGTGGGGTCCAAGAATGGAAAGGTTGTACAGGGGACAGTTGTAAACTGTCTCCATCAATAGCCTACAGCAGATATATAGGGAAGAATTCTAAAACAGGGCATTGCAACACTTCAACAACTGATCACCCACATCACCAGCATCCTGAGTCTCAGACTTCCAGCAGCAGAAGTGCTTGAGGTGCTTCGTTGGTGTTTACTCACTCTGCATGGATTTCTTTTCCATTAACTTGTCCAATCTCCCCATAAACTCACATGAACTCCCAGCAACTAAAACAGCCTGCAGCAAGGAGTTCCTCAGCTTCAAGTCATCTTACCTGAGAAGACACTGACTTTTAATCCACCCACTACCCACACAGGGTGAAAACAGATAAGGTTGTAAAAAGTCTTAGGAAATGTTTCAGACCCTTGAATGGAAAAGGTTATTGTTTCTCTGCCCGGGCAGTAGAAATAACAGTAGAAATAACACTATCACAGGTGAGAGACAGTGCATGATCCCAACTTTGTCACTGCCCATGGTAGATCCGTGCTCTCGCTCTTTCCTTATGAAGTCTCTATGTTACAAGTAAATTTCAGAAAGGCCATAACATCATTTGTTGTAAAAACACTCTCATGGATAATTATTTACTGTATATTTGCTACAATTTCTGTTTTCTTCAGAAATTATGGAGAGATAAAACCTCACTTTCTCTTCTGTTCGCAAATAAATCAATAAGCCAGGCTGCAATTGCATACACTAGAAAATCAATCACTGACATTTCAGTTGGTTTAGCTCATTTGGAAGGACATACATGGATATATTTGTGCTGTATTTGCCTAATTCTAATATACATTCACGTGCCTGTATACATTTCCATGTCAAGATACAGTAATTAGATCTATGAAATACAAACAGTCAGAGTTTTATGGTGTTCTCCCTCCCTTCCTCCCCAACACTCCTACCTTAGTAACTAGAAATAAATACTCAGCAACATGAGGAAATGGGGGGAATGGAAGGCTTTAAAATGACCTGCTGATTTCTATATGGAGGGTCTGGTAGCTACCAAACCCTCTTAGGAAAAACTTACTAAGTGGATTTACTGTACCAAGGTGACCCCGAATGCTACTCCTTAATTACCACTAGGTGATGTGACATGTCAGAGCACAGCTGTGGTGGCACTGTAATACACATCTGCTTCCAGTCAGCACCACCCTAGAAGAGCAGTTTTCACAATAGATGTTACCTCACTCTGAAAACAGGAGTCAAAGGAACAATTTTTATGGCTTCATCCCGGGTCAAACAGCAAAGGGAAAGGGTAATACCTACACAAGACCTTTATTATGTGACATTTGGCTGAGACTAAGAAATATGATGAGTCGAACACTTTTGAGAGCTGAAGCACTTAGGCTTTCAAATTAGCCATGTTTGTTCTAAAATGGTCTGCAAAGAAAACTGGGATGAATTATCTTCTCCTAGTCAGAATCCAGTGTCATTTCATTTACCCTTAAAACAAGGACACACAACAGGATTGGAGGGAACTGCTGTAAGCCTGTCGAAAATCCAGGGGGGTGTCTCTGTGTGCCTCTGTGCTTATCAGTAGACAAAGGAATCATTATTGGAAAACAGTCCTTGCTTTTTAAAGGAAACCTGGCTTGTGAACCCCTCCACTAGGAATCAATATGCAAATGCTGATACAGATGTTACCTAAGGTACAAGCAAGATCAAAGCAATGCTTGCAAAACTCCACTCCACTTCTTGGCAAAAGGTGCTGATGGTGGAGAGGGATTAAAAATAAGTAGGGCATAATAATTCCAGCATGAAACTCCACTCCTTACGGGTAATGCACCAACCCACACAGAAGATTGCTGAAATGCTGAAACCAGCTAGACTGGCAGGGCTGATAGGGAAATAGAGACCATCACACTGAAACTTCAAACAGGGTCAGGTAGCACAGGGATCTGCATCCCAGGGCAGGGAAGGTAAGAGGATAGCAGAAGATCAGATACCAGGGACTATACAGCTGGCCTGCTGCCAGCAGACAGGTCAGAGACAGAAAAGGACACAGCCAAGGAGAAGAGGGAAGACACTGTCCAACAGGAAAATGCCTTACTTGATTTCTTTCAGTTCTCTGAAGGTTGTCATTCAAGCTTCTTCAGTCCCTGCAGAGTGCAAAAGAAAAGGTGCCGCCACTGTTTTAGTTGTCTGGTCGGTCTAGCTTCAGTTAAGGCTTCTTTGCTTACTTTAGTAAGTCTTTCTGGTCTGAATCCCCAGTGCTTTTAACATCATAGACTTGATATTATTAATGGTAGGACTAGATGATCTTGAAGGTCTCTTCCAATCTTGATGATTCTGTGATTCTGTGATAACTGCACACAAACTCTCTCAAAGAAGCAATACACCATCCACTTTCATCAGAAGATTGTTTGCATCCCAGCAGACTCCAGACTCTAAGTCACAACACTGAGACTGAAGACGTTCCCCCTAGTAAAAGTATCCTTTATAGGTCTTCTGGTAGAGCCTCAGAGGTGTGAGCATGAGGCAGGTTTTCAGGAAAACAGTTTTTGAAAAATAAAATTAAATAAATAAATCACACAAACACAGAAATGCATCTGTAAAAGGCCCCACAGCTCTTCTTCAGGTCTAAGACAGAAGCAAAAACTTCAGGTTAAAGAGATTCTGAAACAAATGTCCCAATATTCGCTTAATTGTAGGAATCACCTTGCCACCCACTCTTTGATAAATGCATGACAGTACTCAAAGCTGCCTGATTGACAAGCTAGATTAAAAGGTGGAAGGTGAGAAAAATTTAGAGTATTAAAAAAAGAAATCTAAGTCATATTAAGCAATTCTCCTTTCAGGTTGGAGGTCTCTTAGACCAAAGTGCTCCCAGCAGCTCTTAAAGGGAGTAAGAATCAGGTCCATTGCCTTTTAAACAAGGTGCCAGGAAATAAATGTACGTTGCACTTTTATGTTTCTTCTCTCATTGTTCATATAATAATGAGCAGACCCTGTCACAAGACCCAGAAGATTACATTTCCCATCTGTTACAGACAGCACAGAACAATGGTTTTACATTACCATGTAGGGTTCAGGACCTGTGTTCAGAAAAGTCTATTAGGAATGCACACTGACAGGAGATTCCAATTAGGCAGCAAAAAAAAGAAAAAAAAATTAAAAAAAAATCTGTAAAAGA
>NW_016690199.1:2300777-2316023 GCF_001604755.1 Lepidothrix coronata | reverse complement strand
GGTAAAAAGTGACAGAACAAGAGGAAATGGCCTCAAGTTGCACCGGGGGGGGGGGGTGGTTAGACTGGATAATAAGAAAAATTTCTTCATGAAATGGATTGTTAAGCATTGGAACAGACTGCCCAGGAAAGTAGTGGAGTCACCATCCCTGGAAGTGTTCAGAAAATATGTGCACATGGCACTTGAAGGCATGGTTTAATGGTGAACATGGTGGTGGTGCTGGGTTAATTATTGGACCTGGTGATCTTAAAGGTCTTTTCCAAACTTAAAGATCATAGGATTCCGTGATTTTTGTATTCTTTATATTTTATATTGCAAATACATTTGTTTTTGTCATTTCCTCTGCCTTTAAGAAAAAGTCTGATGATGACTGAGGCAGAACTCAGTGAAGTCTTTGAGCTCAAAACCCACACCTTATGTAGGTGTTTAATATTGCACAAGTGGCAGAATTCACATTGACACCTCTGAGACACTGGGTCCTTTCTGTACATTCAAATTAAGCACACCACACTCAGTGGCACCCCTCAGTGAACCCTGGCTGAGACTGAAACCCCTGTTTGCCAAATAACCAGCTGGTACTGCCAGCACTTTGTGTCCAAGCACCAGCAGCTACAGCTCTAGGTGTTTGTCTCTGAAAGGGCATTATTTGTCAGAGCACGGGGAAAACCCCAGAGCAAAAAAAGCCTTGCCCCAGGGCAATGCAGGACTCAGAAGCCCCAGATCCCAATCCTCCTCCTCACTGCTCTGCAAACACAAGCCTTTCAGCTGGTCAGCTGTGACCCAGGGCACAACAGCAAAGCAGTGTGCAACTGGGACATTCTGCAGCACAGAAATGGCAATGAGAGCACCATGACCAGCATCAGCCTGGAGCACACACCAACATCCCAGCCCATTTTACAGACTGAGGAGAGCACAGGGGACTTGCTTGCACCCCTCTGCAAAGTGTGCCATGAGCAAACCAGGGCTGGTGACAGGAGCAGTGCAGTAGTGTTAGTATTTACTCCCCTGTCATCACGTGATGCAGAGAGTCTAAATATCGAACAGAGAGGAGGTCACAGCCTTTACAGCATCCTCCCTAAAGCTTCACTTGGCAGGCAATCAACAGCAGTGCTTTTGAGGAGTTACATGGCCAGAAAATTACGAAGGGAGGCAGCTGCTGTTCCAAACATGAACACTACAGATGAGCAGGCTCTGTTCGTCACCCTCCTGTGCCACTCAGTGCAGAGATCTTGCAAGGGAGTCTTGCAGGTCCCCTGGGTATAAAACTTTAAAACTGCTACTTGATCATTCACTCCATCTGCATACAAACCTGTTCTGGGCTTCAAAGCAAGTGCTACACATGGCCTGACATCACAATCAAGCTTTGTACACAAAAGATGAGTTAAAAATTAACAGTGCCAGAAAGAAGAGAAAGGGGGTCACCTGGCCAAGCTGTGAGCACGGGACCAAAACATCCACAAGTAAACTTCTGACACATAATGTGGTCACAGACGTTCACTAGCCAGAGCAGCCCCTGCCCTCCAAGCGAAGGAGAACAGATGTCCCTGAAATCGAATCACCTAAATGACCTCTATTTTTTGGGCATCACCTTTTTTTCCTTTGCTGCCAGATTTGAAAGTCCAATTTGCCAGGATAATATCCCCTGCGTGCATGGAGGCTTTCAAAATCGAAGCATTCGTCTCTTAGCAACCGGAGAGGCTTGAAGGATCTTTTCCTTTTTTTTTTTTTCCCCCCTCTGATACCCACTGAGACATGTCAATTACTTAAATCTCCCCAAATAAAGATAAAGGACCAGATGTTCTCTCCACTCCCCCCACCCCAGCCACATATGCAAAGAGGAAAACTCCATGGAAGAGTTAACTAAACACCGTTACCTGGCAAAGAAGGAACAACCCAGACTGTATCCTTCTGTCCAGTGGCACTGACTCCAGCACAAGTGACACCTACAGGGGCTCAGTCTTGTATCAGAAGAGACAATGCCAGGAGAGAAAGGAGAAACCATGTGCTGAGATCTGAGACTCACACTGCTGTGTGGTGAAAATGGTCTGGGCAGTTAAACACAGAGGTCCTAGTTTATGGTAGATACCCACCAGGAGACATAACTCAAGGCTGGGAGGAACAGCACTTCGGTAAGGACATGGACACTGAGAAATGATAAGCTAATGTCATGCATGGAATGCTGCTCTTTACTCCCAGGGGAGGAGTAGCAATATGTTTACTGATATAAAACAGCAATTTAACGAAGTTTGGTAGCAAATGAAACAGTGTTTTAACAAGATTTGAAGGCGGGGTACACTTGAGTCATGAGGTTCAGAAAGAACTCCCTAGTGCTCTAAACAGCTTCTTAGAAGGGAGTTCAGGTGCAGCTTGATCCAGGCTTGGTCCTAGACTTGGTCAATGGTTTAAGCCTGAAGGATTATGTATGCATAATCGATCATTTATAATATTCAGCTAAGATTCCAAAGTTTGGCATGCTATTAATCACTTACCAAGAATCTGCTGTGGCAAGGAACCTCTCATCCTCAAGGAATAATCTAGAGAGGTGTCCCTCCTCAGGGGGACATCTGGTATTCAGTCTACTGGTGTGCAGTAGAGATCAAGAGGCCCTGGGCTGTCCACTATTTATGGAGTAAGATAATTGACTTATAGTCATATTTGCATACCAAGAATACATCTGGTTCACCAGTCCAGCCAGTCCTTAGCTACCACTTTGCCACCCACTCCCACTAAGGTCCTGAGTAGGCTGGATGCAGCCAAGCCATCACAGCCCTGCTGGTGGTCATGGCATACAGGGAGCCATGGGGAAAGATTGTGGGAGCAGAGACCTCTGTACAGCCAGTGCCAGGGAGCAGCAAGAAATGGCTGCTCCCTCTGGCAGGAACAGCCCAGGAGACAAGGGTGACCCAGCCCTGGCACTGCTCTCACCAACAGGCACAGTTCCAAAGAGTCTGAACGTGGTGGGTAGAGACTGGTGCCGGTGTTTCTCATTAGTCCCAGACAAGTCTAGGCAGGTGGAGCACCAGATCCAGGGGACAACCAGGGAGTCTAATCGGGAATAAATGGACACAGAGCCACAGGCAGGGCTACGACATGGGTCCTAAGTCCATCCAGAAAGAGAAGCCAAATATAGGCCTAGAGACAATCTACAAGGCACATTCAGGATGTCGAACCATGACAGCAGATTTCTACAACTCAGCACCAAGGAGGTGGGTTACCTGTAGCACGGCTCATGCAGAGACTGAAGACACAAGCTTGAGCTTAAATGGAGTCTCTGGAAGGGGTATGAGTTCCAAGTGAGGCTGATAAGAGCCATTAAGGCTCATTAATACCCTCAGGGCCCTGACAATGGGTTTGGAAGCAGTGGAATGGGGTACGGATAATATTTGAAACTTCTTCCCTCATGCACATCTGTCTGCTGGATAACACTCTGCCGCATCATCCAGGTCATATTATTCCCTCTTCTACCCCATCACAGGCAGCTTGGGGCATCAGGAGAGCACCCACCTCACACAAACTGCTGAGACTGGTGCCACAGAGCACCTTCTGCACAGAGACACAGGACTGGAACCTCTAATGGAGCCCCAAAAGTGCCCCCAGTTTGGCCAAACACTGAGCATCCTTACCGTGGTGCCTTGGCTTCATGTCATACAGGTAAGAAACATGGAAAGGTCCTTCCCTACTGAAGGTACAGTACTAGTAGAGGTCCTCACCATCTCCCTATTCCTTTAAAGTTAAAAATCAGTGTAAACTCACAGACTAGCATATGGTATGTCTGACACTACAAAAACAGTTAAACTCAGCATAATTTCAAGAGCATTGCAGGGATCTGAAGTATAAATAGCAGGGCTCTCCAGTGTAAGCAAGGGGAAGGTGGAACCTGAGGCAGCTGAGTCAAGCCTGGGATGAGGCAGGATTCAACACTCAGTAGCAGAAAATGGACACATTTCCTCCTCCACCTCACCCTCAATTGTGCTTTTAAATACATCTGAATGAAAGGATCAAGAGGGTCACATTCCTGGCTGGATTCCCAGCTCTGATTCAAGTGTAGCACTGTCCCCTACACAGATTTTTAACGAAGCAAAATACATGTGAAATAATTTGTACTGTAATTAGAAACCTTGCCTGCAATTTTAATTAAAAAAAAAGACTAATCTCTAATAAACGGAATTTATTATATCCTCACTGCTGTACCAAGTTGCTTATTATGCTGTATTTACAATTTCTGTTCAACTTTTGGAAGCTTTAACAAGAATGAAAATGCATGACACAAAAATAAATCTATACCTACCTGTGGCCTTCTTTATACATACACAAGCACAGCAATCAAATTTGACTTAACCTCAGCAATCAAATTTGACTTAACATCTTCTTGTAATAAAGAAATAGAAAAAAACAAGAAAAATTCACTCTCACGGGAAGGATGATATATTTTTAGAGATTTCTGCCTGAAAGCAATAGGACAGGCCAATCATTAGAATTTTCTAGGTTCAAGTTAGGAGATGGATATAATTCAATGGCACTAGTGAAAACCAGTCTCCTTTGCAGCATTTACATCTCCCACTAAGTCAACATACAGATGTTAGCACACGGTAATGATAATATAATATAGCCTGAGAACCTAGGTGTGAAAAGAGGCAAGGCCAGCACTCAAAAGTGCTTTAAAAACCTGCAGCATCAAGTGATCTGCTCATCCACACTCAGCCAGCAGACAGGAAGCACAATAGGATAACAGTGTCTCTGGCCAGTGAGCAGTTGCACTGCTGAATTCTGAACAAGCAGCAAATGGACAGGGCACTCCCAGCAAAAACCCTAGGGAGAGTGACAGGTTCAGCCTAATGCACCTTTCTGCTTTTAGCAGTACTGGTTACTCCTCCCAGGCCACCTCCAGCCTTGAGGAGCGGTTAATGGCAGCAGCTATCTCTGAAAGCTCTTCTCACATCTCCCAGTCCTTCTCTGGGAAGCGGCTTATGGGATGGTCACCCCACAGTCAAAAAATAGATCTCCACTCCCAGAGCAGTGCAGTCAGTGAGTGGTACCCTGGATGCTCTGCCGGCCCTGCCCTCTGCCTGAATGCCAGCTGGGGCTGAGGAATCTGAAGAAAAGTTCTTGAGCTGCTCTTGCACAAGAAGCTCTTGTGCTTTATCCCTTGCTCCAAAGCCTCGTCTGAGCCCTGTAGCTATACACCTGGGAAAGACACCTCCCAGACCTAAAGAAAGGCAGGATGGAGACTTGCCCACACCTAAGGAGTTGCTGTGAACTCAAATAGCTGCATTTTAGTGTCAGAAAACAGAACAGAATACAAGATGCAGTGAGAGCACACAAAGTAGGTCTGGCCTGTTGGAATCTATGTGAAATTAAACCACGAAACAATTGGCCTTCCAGTCATTGTGTGCATCCCATCAGAAATATAAAGGCAAAAGTCCCAATCACCACCTATCCTTTTTAAAATTATTTTTTGCTCCTGTTTAAAATTATGCTTCTGGAAGTTTATAATTGTTTATACCAGCTGCTGGAAAGGTATAGGTTTTGGACTTGTAATTATTCGCAAAACTCAGAGAGTATCAGCAGTAAAAAGGGTAGCATTGTTTTGGGGTTATTTTTATTAGTTCCTCAAAGGATAACAGCCCACCAAGGCTGGCTAGTTTGCATAAATCTTGTAATCTTTTCTTACAAATATGTACAAAAATATTTCCCAGTGTCTGCTGAACATGGTGATAGCAAATACATGTAGGCACAGCATGTTATTTAGAGAATATTTTTGTTTTATTTATAACATGGAAGTGAACAGGACAGTCTGTTTGTAGTTGCCATGGAAATTGCTGGCATTAGCTCACTTCTCACTAAAGACGAAGCAAAGAGCTTTTCACTTTCTGCTATTTAACCTCTTTTAATATTAAAATCCTATATACTGCATTAGTAGAAATTCCTCCTCTTTGGAAGGTCAAGGGCATTCTAGAGCTACCATTGCTAAAAAGAAAGTAGATATTTTGAGTACTGTGCATATACTTGGTGAACATGATATTTCTTGAAACAGATTGAGCTCATCTGCTTAGAAGCATTTCTCTTTTTTTGCTTTTTTTAATATTTAAGATTGTGAAAGCAATAAAAACTGGCAAAAGATGGGCAAAGGAAGTTAATGGCAAAGGAAGTTTATGCAAAGCACCTCCACATAATTTTTACTAACTCTTCCCTACCACATTGTTTCTCGCTGATGTAATGCCAAAGGATTGAGTCTCACCAGTGACCACACATTTTTATTACACTGACCACCTTCTCCACTCTTAAGGTTCAAACAACAAAACGAACACAAAATCCTTCCTCCCTTGCAGAATTATTACTTTTAAGAGGAAGCAGTGACTTCAAGAAGCCTGTGGTATGTCACTTTTACCTTTGCAGCTAAAGGTAAAAAGTTAACAGAATATAAATAAAGTTAGTTGACAACATAAACCCCCTATTGGATATAACAGCAAAATTCGTTTTCAGTGAAGACTCATTCTACCTGCATCTGTACAACCATGGAATAGCAATACTGAACCTCACATTGCCTCTAGCTCAGTGCTGACAAGGCTGGGTGTCCTCTGGATCCTGTGAGGGACAGGAGAGAAGCATCCACCTTGTTTCAACCAGTGGTATTTTATTGTTATCCAAGATTGAAAGCCTGGGGGATCCACTTTTTCTTTTAAGTCTGACCACTGTTGTGGGGAAAAAAAAAAAAAACAACCCACACACAGAAACAAACAAACATTTATTTAATCTGGAACATGTCTTTTTGTGAAAGCATGCAGTTCCTCATTTCCCCCGGAATCCCCCAAATATCTAGGATGTAAAAATTTACAGTTCTAAGAAAAAAAATGGATCAAGCAAGAACATCAACAGCTTTATTACCAAAACATAGTTTCCTTTTTCCAACCAATGACAGAAGCTGAAAATACTTTGAAAGACCGAAAAAAAGAGGATCATCTTTATAGCTGAGACCAATTCAGCTTTTTACTGTTAGGTGAGGAAATTAAAAAGATACAGGAGAAAACAGGCTGAACCCACGCCATCCTGTTTAGAGGTGAGCTGCAAATAACCTGTCAGTGATGCAGGTAATGTGGTCAGGCACCAAGTGCCCTTCCTATCATCATTACACAGGGCAGCCAGCACCTACCTGTGCTTTCATATCACTTCTCAAAGCACACACGCGCATAAGCGTGGATAAAAAGTGCAGTTCATCTTTAACAGGGAACTCTTCAAGTCGATATATTGCTTAACTGGCAAATAACACAGCACTTTGGACAGAGGTGAAATGTGGAGCTCATCTCTCTATTACAAGAGCCTGGCAGCAGCATTCAGCACCAGCTGGAAATTGTACAGGGTCTTATCAGGCCAGGCTGTCAGGAGGCAGTCGCAATAATCTAATCTTGATGTGAGAAATGCACGGGTAACCAATTCAAGGTCAGGACAGCTACAGGCCAGAGATATTTGTTAAAAGATAAGAGAACCTCTGAAACAACTTTCAGGATCTTGATTTGCTGAGGTAGGCAAAGTATATTTAAAAAAAATAAAATCTGCTTTCCAATGAGGAAAAGTGCAGGTAGCAGTGATGGACAAAGACCGTTTCACCTCAGACAGAGCTGCCTTTCAGCACTGTTTCAGTCGGTGATCCATCTGCATCATTTGTAAGGAGCAGTAATAGGCTGCCAATATTTTAATAAGGAGCTGCCACAGATCTCCCTCTCAGCTGTGATAAATCTGCAGGCTCGAGGGAAGGGTTGTTTGTGGAAGGAACAGGCAAGAAATTAGAAATCCATCCATTTTTCTTCCGTTTCCCATTGAAACGTGCACTTCAGCAAACCAGACCCAGCAAAGGGGACACTGATACCATGAGATACAGCACTCCACACACTCTGTGTGCTGCAAAGCCATGAGCTTCCTGCAGAAGCTATTTAGACTCATTAGCACACACTGTGCCGGTGATAATGAGTCCTGTCTCCCAGCAGGGCTCACCCCGTTACAGGGGTTTTGAACAGGAGGGAGCTGATGCCTGTCTGGCTGAGAGTGGCAAAACTAACCCGCATCCCTGAGCCCAGCTGCCCTGCCAACCCCCAAAACACCGAAAGAGGAAAAAAAATGTAAGGCCGGGGGCTAGGGAGACCAAGAATGCAAGTAGAAGGAAAGGAAAGCAGAATGCCAATCAGAAACACAGAGTTCACAGTAGGGAGTTGGAACTAGAAGATCCCTAAGGTCCCTTCCAACACAAACCATTCTATGATTCTGTAATTTCTAGACACTAATCGTTTACTGGCAAACTCTGAACTGTCATTGTTCATTTGGGTTTTTTTTCCACATAGGAACCCCACGTCCCACATCATCATCATCATGGCTAGGCTTCGCGAACAAAGATTTGGGAAGGGCTCTACCCACGTTTGTTACAAGCGCATTATGTCCCACAAACACACAAGCAAATCGCAGTTTCTTCTGAGTTCACAGCATAGCTGCGCATCAAGCACTTAGGGCCACAGTAGAGGGTCATCCCACTAGCAGCATCCTAAATTAAAACTGTGATTTCCTTTTTAGTTTATTTAGCCCATGTCCATGTAAAAAGCAAGACCCTTCACTTACCAGTTGTAACTAGTTTGTATAGTGGACAGGACTTCCTTGGGTAGAGTTCAAAGTCATGATTACCTATGCTAAGAAGGACATGGGCAGAGTGGTGCAAGTCAGAGGACCTACCCAAACCCAGATATCTGGAACAGAACATAAAAGGAATTCTTGGCAGGTGGCTAAATTAAAAGAGACAAGATGGGCTTCAAAGAGACAATTAGTCAGTACTTTGCTACTGCTGCTGACTGTCTCTGGTTGCAATGTATTACCACTATCTGCTATTATTATTGAACTTCTGCAGTCAGATGCATGCTAATATTTTATTTCTGAGGGACAATCAACCACTATAATGACAGTGCACAACCCTATAAAACGCACCGCTGATCAAGCTCACCAGCTGACACACAGCAGTTAGCTAATGGCTTCTTTATTTCTTCTTTCTTTTCCTTTTTTTAAAGGAATAATTGTTGACATTTCAAGCTTTTCTTCTCATATATTCAGTAAAAAATGCAGGTACATGGAACAAGTTAATGTTTGTTGAGAAGTGTTATGTGTGAACATGACCCAAGATCTTTTTTTTTTAACCAAAACATCCCATTTTGCCTGCTTTCAGTTTTCAGTCTAATACAAGAAGTCAAGTCATTCCACTTCTTTGAATTCTTTTACTTTAGTAAAAAAAAAATTCTATAGAGGATGTTTTTCTTTCTAGCCATAGTAATGAAACACGTTTGTTGGCTTCACGCCATAGATTGTAAACAGGTATCTATCCTCATTTAATTTCACAGTAAATAATGTCTTCTATACATTCTTGCAGCTGAAATAGTTTAAAGTAGATTTATTTCAATCTCTAGTTCTTACAGCTTGGTAAATACCCATAGAAAACTATGCTGAACTGCTACAAGGTAATCAGATCTCTGGTGGAAAAGCAAGAAGGGTTGCTGAACACATATTCCTAGTAAAAATGAAATAAAAAACTATCTAGAGAGAACTGAAAATGTATTAACTTTGTCCCCTCTCCCCATCCTCTGACAGCCCAGGGGATTCAGAGTTGATAGAGACTACCTTTCAAGAAATGGCAGAAAAATTGAATTAGACGTATTTGCATGCTGCTGCTATCAAGTGGGTGAAGGGGAACTGGCAGAATATGTGAACAGCAACAAGTTCCACTCAGTGCCACCTCTCTTTTTTGTCAAAGCACACAAAAAAAGGTTGATAGAAAAGGCCAGCACAATCTGATCTAAGGGCTACGGCTGGCATTGGGCAGGCATCACTTTTTATGATTCACGTTCTATTGCTGCAGTTCACCGTGTTCTTCTACTAAAGGTAATGATGCTTTATTAGGTTTCCACAAAGTCCCTTTCCACTCTGTGGTCAGTTCTGTTCTATAACTTCCATTTTTCCATTATTTCCTCCTTTCCATTTAGTTTGTAATTGCCGTTTTCCCCCTCCAAAGCTCCTGCCAGTCAACCATCATACTGGTGATTTGGGATGAAGTGGTGCTGAGTAAGCTCTAATGACGGATCAGGGCCCCTGCTGAGCTCAGCAGCCTGCAGACAGGGGAAGAAAGAGTCCTTTGCTGCAGAGCCTTGCAGTCCCAGCCCCTCCAGTCTATAATGCTTTGTCTTCTGATTCTTAAAACCCTATTTAACAGCATCCAGTCAAGGTATTGCTGAGGACTGTATAGCCCCTCTGGGCACACACTCCTCGGGAGACCTGCATTGTAGGGGATACTTCCAAACCAATAACCACGTGGCCCCAGAGTCACTTCATTCAGCAGCTGACTTCATTCCTTCTTCTCTGAGGGTGTATTCAGCCTCCCAAGGCTCCTTGCCACAGGCCGGCTTCTCCAGTGGAACAACCTCCTCTCTGAAGTCTCTCAGCACTACCTTTTCTCTGCCGGGCCCTGCTTTATAACAGTCCCCTTGTTCTCCTCGGCACCGCGTCCCGCACGGGCAGTCCGCGCCTCAAGCCTGCTTCCTGGCCAAATCTACCACCATTAAACAAATCCTCGGCTCCCCTGGACTCCCAGCTCTGCTTTAGTGCCTTTGAGCATGGATAGCACAATTCAGGGCTTTATCCACCTCCAGCCCAGGGCTGGATGCATAGGACTTCTGTGTGTGGAGCTGAGCTTAGTCACTACGGTCCCACAAAGTAAACACGGCTGCTGCAGCACCACACTGAAAGAGGAGAAAAACACCCCACAGAAGCTGGCTCTGAGGCACTGGCAATGAAGGCCCCCCTGTGTTTCATCACATCACAGAAACACAGAATCCTAGAATGGTTTTAATTGCATGGGACCTTAAAGTGCACCTGGTTCCAACCCCCTGCCGTGGGCAGGGATGCCAGCCACTAGATCAAGTTGCTCAAGACCCCATCCAGCTTGGCCTCGAATACTTTCTTCCTAATATCTAACCTAAACCCTATTTAGTTTAGAGTCATTCCCCCTTGTCCTGTCACTATGTGCCCATAGGCATAAATGTGGAAAGTCTCTTTCCAACAACATAATGATGTGCTGTTGGATACCATCACATCGACAGGAAGCTTATCCATCCTGAGACAGGACAGACGAGATGGTGATGACCAAAGACGATACGGCCTAATGGCTTCTGAGGTGGTGAAGAAGACTCCAGGATGTGTGTATCAATTTTCAGTCACTAACATTAAACCACAGTGACCACAAAGATAAGTGCCCACACAGGATCTAAATTAACTAGGGTCAGGAAGGGCACCATGAATACAGGGAAATAATCAATAAGCTTTCCTATCAACAGAGCTGGGATGGGCTGGGTGTTTTTTTATGAAAATAGTTATTTCAAAAATAAAGAGGTAAACTTTGGTTTCCCTCAGTTTTCAGGAGCTTTTTGATGAGACTGGAAGGACTAACTCTCCCTTTCATATCATTATCTCCTCCTTCTGAATAAACTGGTGTTTTTTCCCATTGTCCATACATTGGCCCTCATCACAGCAAGGCAAGAAGATAGCGAAAACTTTCAAACACAATGTTATTTTTGAAGGAAACTTTTCAGCACTCTCAGTTTCACCACTCCCTATCCACAGAATCAGCCACGGTTCTTGTAGAATACCACCCAAAGGAGGCTGTGATTGCCAGTAAAAGCCAGCTATACCAACAGCACACTATTAGGAAAGGAGAGATTGACCAACACTGTCAAGCTGGGGAAGAAAGCACAGAAAAATGCTTTCCAAAGGAAAGCACAGCTAAGCCGTATATTGCAATCTCTATTATGAGAATTTATATAAAATACTCCTGATAGCAAAACCAGTACAGTCTGAAGTAAATTTTGCTGATCCTTGTGTTGAAAACAGTATATTCAGAAATGATAGAGAGCCAAAAAAAAAAAAAAAAAGATTTTCAAAATAATTAACTTAGTTCTAATTATATAAAAAAATAAAACCAGGAGACGCCTTCCATAGAGTTCAGTATGTCTCAGGGCAAAACTCTGGTAGCTAACTAACATTGTCTGAATAACTTGACTTTCCTGGTAGAACTTCAGGTTGACCAAGATCAAGGACTCATTATCTGAGAACACTGAGCGCAGCAGAGCACCCCAACATCTTATCAGAGCAAGGAAACCTACTAACAGAAAACCAATCTTTCAAAAGGCATGGGACTAATGGATCCCTAGAAGCCTGCAGGCATCTAGTAAAGCAGGGGAAATCACCTGGTCAGCTAGATCTGACCTAAAAAATTCCAGAGGAAAACGAGAATTAACTACAAGGGCAAGGCCAAAGTGGAAAAGTGCAGTTCCACTCAGAACTGGTCATAACTTAGTATTTCTCTACTACTGGGAATTCAAACATTTCAGCATTTTTATTCAGAATATGAAAACTTGAAATCTTAGTTTCCTGTAGAAAGAAAAATATTTTAATTCTTTTTTCTGAAACATATTTTTCCTTTTTTTTTCCTCCAAACCTGCTGTAGGAGTGCATAGCCTTGACTCCAAGAAATCCTCCAAACAGCCAGAAAATTGAGGGAGAACTAAATTGTCCACTGGTATCAACTCATGTCCCACCATGAAGCTAGAGATTCTTTTTTCCAGCTCAGTTTTCAGGTCTGCAGCCTCTGGCCACAACACAGCTCTGGTACTGCTGCTATTAACTTTAGTGCTCTGGAGGAACTTCCACTAGGCTGCATGTGAAGCCCCTGGCCAAGACAACTTCATCTGTGTTTCAGTCAAGTCCACTGAAGTTCAAACAGGGCAACAGGTTTATCACAGACTTTACTGCTGAGGAGCAAAGTGTGAGCTGTCCTGGCCAAGGATCCGCTCTGGAAATGGCTTGGAGCCAGCACACGATGACGAACAAATGCACAGCCACAGCCTTCTCTTACTGGCCAAGCAAGGAGCAACTGCAGATGCTGCACTAAAGAAAGCCAGTGCTCCCCACAGCTGCTTACAGAGAAAGCACTCCCAGAACAACCACAGCCCACATGAAAGAACTTAAATACGTTTCAGCTGAAGAGGACAAAGGTCGCAAACTAAGTGCCCTTGGTTCATCACAGCTCTAAATTGATGGGGCTTAACTTTCTATCACAGTGTACAGATGGTCCCCTAGAGATATCAGTGGAGAGAAGGGACCAGTGGGAAGCGTTGTCTTTCCAGTGCCCTGCCCTCCAACCTTTGTAGTCCATGCCTTGCCCCAAACATTAAGTTCATGCCTCTTTCATGAGATGTGGCCAACTTGTCCCGAAGTATTTCATGCCTCACTGCTGGCTATAGGGAGACAGAGACATCCACATCACAGTTGCAAAAGCATTGGGATGCTCTTCTCCTTGTTCTTCCAAAAGGTGGGCTTCCAGATTTTCCAGGGCTTTGAACTAACATGCTCCTCACTCTCCCAGGAGCTGTGGCGTTACATGGAGGTGGTTTTTGGCCAGCGCTGCTTTCAGCAACAGAGGCTGGAAGACACAAACCAGGTCTGACCCAGGAACCAGCCAGGACCTGCACCAGAACCTCCAAATTACCTTCAACTTATTTATGAAAATCAACCTTTATCAGGACAAATGCTGTGTTTTCAGGCAAGCCTGGCAACTTACAGTTAAAACAGAGGCCCTGAAGCAGATGAAGAAAAAGCTTGAAAGCCTTTCCAGAACTGCTCTTAATTACCGATGTAACAGGCTGGCTTCTTTCAAAGACAGAAATAGCAAATTCCCTCCTGCCTCTCTAAGTAAAAATTAAAGTTAGAAACAAGATGATGCATTTAAAAGAAATCTATTTTGATTTTAGAATCCCACACTTATCTTTATACACAGTGTCAGTGTGCCTTAAAGTGTTAAATAATTCCCCGCCATCCTCTTCCTTGAAGAAATATTCCTCTATTCTCCCCTCCTCCTTCTTTGACATTAATAATTATAATTGACATTATTGTGCTGGCCTAGAACTCAGGCTGTCTTGTGCTAGGTCTTAGCTTTGCCACAGATTTTTTGTATGACCTTGGAAAAGTCATTTCATATCCATGCATCGGTTTCCACATGGTCGGATGTAAGAAATTTTATTTTGTATAATCCTTCCCCTCCTTGGCACAGAGGATGCAGAGTGCTTAACAGAATGGGGCCCCACTCTAGGTTATCACCAGTAGCCATTCCTGCTAAATAAACCCTGCTATGCACCTTTCCCACAAGCACTGCCAAAAAGACAGCACAAAACCTAGTGAGCCATAACTCGAGCCTTCTGGAGGGAGAGACAAGGATGATTTTAGGACTCAGCATCAAAGGGTAAATGTTTCCATTATAAAAAAGCTCCATGTTCAGTATTAGATCACTGCTACAATTAGTAAAAAAAAAAGGACTTAAAGTAATAAAATAGCCAAATGCTGCTGAACATCAGTGGGAACGCAGTGTCCAATTCCTTTCCTGCTGCTTTGAAAGGCCAGGATGGAAGAACAGGTGATAACATTTGGAGCTTCCATTACCCCTGGTCCCCATTGCACTTTTTTTCTGTATACTGGGCCCTTGTCAGTGATATCCGTTTAAGAGCACTCCCCTCAGCAGAGGCCAATAGCTGCACCTAAAATAAATTGCTATGCTAATCAACACAAGCTGAAGTTAAAGGGCTGAGTGGCTCCGTGAACATCAAGAGTGTCATTCCATCTGTGGGATGCCATCTGTGGCTTAGGCTCAACCAGAGAGCCTATGTTTAATTAATGTGGCTGTAATTTGCTCAGATCTTTATAGATCATGGACCATTCCACTTAATCACAACACACAATTTGGCATATTTGAGCCATCCCACATGATATTCTGTGGGCTAAGGGCTGAGCTGATACAGTGTTTGAACTGCCTCTTATCCTCAGTGAAAGTTAGGGTCATTGCAGAGGTCAGTGTAAAGATGTGTAAAGCAGCATGGGAAATCTGAGATTGCCATTGCCTGTCCTGCACCTGACCTGTAAGTAAACAGAGGATTGATGTGTCCAGCTTTGCCAGTGCCTTCACACTTAAAAAAGCAGAGGTCTCTCACTTGAAACATGAGAGCAAATCCTGAAAGCGACAAAGAGCTGACAAAGGCCAGGAGCAAAGAGAACTCGGGGATAAACTCTTTCCTTCTGGACTCTCGAGTAGCAACTTCAAGGTGAGAGTGGTGCTTACAGCAGGGAAGAAGGGACCTCAGCTTAAAGGAGGTGGATGTGACTGAACAGAACATACGG